>NW_010972437.1:17516791-17557520 GCF_000737465.1 Haliaeetus leucocephalus | reverse complement strand
CGGCGGGGCCCGAGGGCGCCGGGCGGGCGGTGAGTACGGGAGGGGCGGGCCCGAGTGCGCTTCCCCTTCAAGGAGCTGGGCTTTTTCACCCGTGGGGAGTGCGTGTCACCCCCAGGTACCCCCCCGCGGGGCGTGGGGCCCTTGGTGTCCTGTCCCGTGTCCCCCCTCCCCCTCTCCCCCCCACCTCTGCCTCGCTACTCCCGCCTCGCCGGGGTCCCCGGCCCTCCCTGCCCCACCGCCGTGCCCCCAGCACCCACCCGGCCTGTGCTCAGGCCCCGAGGAGGCACCTTGCCCAACCCCAGGCCTCCCCGCGGGGGCTCGCCGTGGCCCTACCCTGTGTCCCCTTGGGGTGCGCCGGGCCGGGCCCCGTGGGGCTGGGGAGGTGGCACGGGGATGTGCCGAGGTGGGAGATGCTGGGGTCGGTGTCCTGGCCAGCGCTTCTAGGGCAGGACGGAGCATCTCTGTAGCGCCTTCTGCCTCAAAGACTTTCACCTGAAGAAATGAGAAACAGAGCGTGTTCCCTGGGTGAGCGCCAGGGAGGAAGAAGAGCTGGCTCCCCAGTGAGCCATGGTCCCAACAAGCCTCTCCAACGGCACTCGGAGCAGCAGTGAGGATGGAGCTGGGGTTGACCAGACCTGCGTGGGGCACTGGGGCAGCCTGGCTGTTAATCCTTCCACTGGGGTCTTGGTTTGGCTGCTCTGGAGTTGTAAAAAGGAGCTGATGGGTCTGAAAGGTCAATGGCAGAGCTGTGAAAAGAGTTGAGATGAGCCTGCAGTATTTCCTGAATGCCTCCAGGATCTGGGCTGGGAAGGAGGGGAGCAGGAGAGGGGAAGCCCTGTAGTGCAGTGCCAGCCTCCTGTCTCCTTGCCCGGCTGGGCCGCAGATATCTTGTGGGCAGCAGAGTTCGGCCCCACAGCTCCACATGAAAGCCCTCCCTACATGACTCCCTGCGATGCAGCTTCTCTTTCTTGTTGCTGTGTGCTCCTCGCTGAAAGGGCACATGATGTCTAGTGGCTACTAGGCAGTTTGGGGGAATTAACAGTGAATTGTTGGTCTGATTACAGTTTTATCTAAAAATTTTTCCTTAACTCTTAGCAGTTGTACCCAGCAGATAGTGGCACTTGTCTGTCCTTGTGTTGCTCTCTTGTTGCAGTCCTCAAGTTTTGTATTAGGCAAACTTTGTTGATGACAAATTGGCCCCTTCTGCTCTTTGGTCATGCCCAGGGTCCTTCTCAGCATAGCAGGGGTCGCATTGTGAGGAGGATGCTGACAGGGCCAGATGCCACTGTCCCCAGATAATGATGCCTGCATGGAGATGTCTGCCTGCGTGAAGATGTCATGTCACCTATGCAGGTCAGGGGCTTTGGCTGCTGTACCGCCCTGGCTGGGTGCTGTTCCTTGCAGTTCCCTGGTTCCTCATGTGCAGCAAGTCTAGGAGTATTTGGCTTCTTCCCAATGTGAATCTCTGTTTCTTCTCTACTCCCGAGCTTGGAGAGACTGCTGTATGGAGTGAGGTGGTTGCAGTGCCTCCAGAGGAATCTTTCCTACCCTGGCCAAGATGTGGAAGGATCCTCATCACGTACTGAAGGCCAGACCTGGGACCTTTTTCTTCCAGTTCCAGATATGTTTCAGAAAAAAGTATCAAGAAAAGAGGACGGACAAAGAATTGATGTGTTTTGAACTAATCGGGTTATTCTTGTCTCCTTGCTACATACTGATATTTCATACTTGTTCCACTTGCCCTGACTCTTCCACGTTTTATTTTTTTTCCCCTGCCAAAGGCTGAGGGTGTGGCCAGACTGTCTAAAACCAGACTGAGATGTGCTGACTGCCTGTCGGTTCCTGTGCTGGTGGCCAAGCTCTCCCTAGGTCTTGCTGCATAACTCTCCTGTATCTTTTCTCCCATCATGAAGATCAACTGAGAATGCTATCCCTTTGGTTCGCTCAGATCTGCAGGAAGGTGCTTTAGACCTCCTCAGTGAAAGGCTGTAAAACACCCCATGCTTTAGCTGGTTGCTTTTAACCCAGACTCATTTCCCTACTCTCATTTATGCTGTGATACAACTGCTCCCATAGCCCAGATGATGAGAAAATATGAATCAGGGATGGGAGCGAGGGCAGGGACTTCCCAGCTTCACTGCTGGGGAAACACAGAGCTGTGTGGTCTGCTGTTGCTGTGCGGCATGTCCCCTTTGGTGGCCTGGGGACTCTGTCAGGGCGGAAGAGTCTATATCCTTCAACAGCGATGGGGACTCCACGCTCTGGACCTTTTGCCCTTTGCGTGGCCCCTGCACTCTCTGGTCAGCCCAGGACGAGCACTGAGCCAGCCCTTTATTTTAGATGTCCCCAGTGCGCTCTGTCCACGGCAGAAATGCAGCCCTGGATTTTTTGTGCCTAACCACACTGGAGTCCCTCACCTCGTGCTCCGATGCCCTGAGAGTGATGAGAAAGTCCCCTGTGAACTCGAACGGATGAGCCTTCAGTCCCCAGCCCGGCCTGTGTGTGTGTGGAGGGAAGCATTTGCTGCGGCGCAGAGTGAGGCAGCAGCTGGATTCTAGCTCTGCCATGGCTTGGTCCAGCGCCCTGCTGCCCATAAGGTCTGCCTCCCTCCCTCCCCACAACCTTGGGAACAGGAGCACGCACTGGAGCTGCTCTGCTCTTCTTCCAGGGCAGCCCTCTGTTTAGTGAAAAGATATTTTGGGGAGCTATGCAGTTCTCATGCCTTCTCTGTTCAGTGTGGAGTTCAGCACTGCAGCCATTGAATTGAAATTACTAGCCCCAGTGCAAAAGCTGGGCACAAATGTAATCCTGGGATGCAAGGTGGAATTTGCTGATGCATCCCCACTGTGGGTGGTTCCTCACTGGTATCTTTTTTTGACCTGAGTGGCCAAGCAAAAGCTTAGTATCTTGATTAGGAGAGAAATTGTTTGTCATCCTGTGCCTCTTGTTTTGCACCCAAAACGTAGTTCTGCAGGACGATACTGGAGCTGAGAGGGAGCAGCAATGCTTAACTGAGTGGCAAAGCAGCATGCCAGGCTGTTGGTCCCTGTGCCACTGGCATTTTTGTGGTGGCGAAGCTGTCTCCAAGTTGTCTTGTCCTCATGGACTTCTCGTGGCCAGGAAGACCCTCTGCTCTTCAGCTTGAACTTGCGGGTGGCCTCAGGTGCTGCTTTGTCTCCATGTGTGACTGCACTTGAGGCCACTTGTTTCCTGGAGCTGATGTAGGTGAGGGTTGTTTCCATGCTGTTGAAACAGAAGAGTTTGTACCTAAGTACCAGGGTGTAAGAGCAGCTTTAGGCACTCTCAGTCAGTTGGTTTCAGATCAATGCACTTGATCTTGTTGAAAGCTTTTTTGAAGGGGTACAAATCCTTATTTTGAAATGTATATTGGTTTTAAAACCTGTTTATTTTGTGTTGTTAACTTGCTTGTTCAAGCTTTAATCAAAAGCCCCAGAGCTGCAAGTGAGAAACTTGGTGTGACCTCAAGTCTCATTTAGAAACAGATGTTATCCTTTCTAATCATAAAGAACAGAAATTGCACCCTGCAATGACATAGAGAACAATAGCAAATCACAGTTGTCTGACACCCCCCCCCCCGCCTTGGGACTTTGGGCTGCGCGAGGCTGACAGCACATTATCAGGTCAGCTTGCAGCTCATACATTTGCAAGCTCTTGTTATTTTAAGCATGTCACCACAGCTGCGTTTAAAATAAGCTCCCCAGCCAAACTCACGTGACAGGGGGATGATGTGCACATAGGGCTCTTACGGTCTCGTCCTTTCCTGTTAGAAACAGGTCTGTGAGGAGCTCCCACGCTGCTGTTAGAGGAGCACATGCCGCAGGGAGGCTCAGGCTGGAAGAAGGGACTTCCAGTGACGCTTAGTGGGGTGCGCACGTGCTGGGGTGCGTGGTGGCCCCTGTGCGCTTGTGATGTGACATTTGTAAAGGCTGTGGCAGCGCTCCAGCTGACGTCCTGAAGCTTGCGAGCAGGCTGTGCAGTAATAAAAGGTGCTAGCGAAATAATTGTAAGCGAGTGCAGCTGTACGGTCACTCCAACAGTGACAACTTTGGCCTCTATATTATGTGTCAATAAGTCCAAGCCAAAATCCATTAATTACTAGTAATGATGTTTGGGTTTGACTTCCAGCCCAGCCAGTTTGCCCTGGGCTTTTCCCAGTTCATGTTTGTACAATAAAATTTCCAAGCGTAGTTTTATTGCTGTTGTGAGCGGCAGAACAGATTCCTGCTCCTTTGCTGTAGGGTTGGGTTGGCAGAACTAGGGATTGCCTCAAGCTGTCACCTTCCTCCACCCCAAAACTTTGGCTGAGTTAAATGTAAAGGGAAAACTTCCCTGACTGCTAACCAGTGGGGATTTACCTTGGGACAGGTGATGTGTTTCCTGACCAGAGCCAGGGGGACACTGCAGCTGCTGCCCTGTTGTGCCCACAGCCTGGCATGTGAAAGTGCCTCTGTCTCCACTGGTTCTGGATGCTCAGCAGCTGCTTTGCCAAGCTGTCCTTGCAGCGAGGACAGGAGCTGATTTGCAGGCAGACATCAGAGGTGGCTGTGCTGGCATGCAGGAGGTGGGACAGGAGTGTGGACGGAGGCAAGGACAGGCAGTGTAAGCTGGTGCTGCCAGTCTGGATGCATCCTGACATGCCCCTTGCAGGGTCATGTTCTTCCTTTCGTAGTTCCTGCCCCTATCTCTGAGCTCCTGTGTCTCCACAGGGAAACAGTAGTGGTTACTAGCTGTCGGCCAGCACAGTCCTTGCCTGGAACCTGTACGAAAGGCCCTGCTGCTTCCTTCTGCAGCCACTGCTTCCAGTGCACCCCGGCCCCATGCCAGCCCAGCCGCTTCTGCGGCTCTGTGGCAAAACCGCTCCACAGAGGGGTAAGCTCAGCATGTTCCTCTGCCACTGTGGGGCTGGGGACCAGCCCTGGCTAAGCAGGCAGTGGTGGCTAAGGCTGTGCCATGGCCAGACCTTCACCCTGGTAGTTGCAGCTGCTGGTGGTACACCTGTGCCTGTGCTGGTTGCATCTGTGCCACCGTTGTCACTTACTGCAGAGCAGGGTCACAGAGGACTTCTGCTGGCATACTCACGCCTGTATCTAAGCCGGCTGTAGCATTCAGATCCCTTGTTAGATCTTCATTAGGCCAAATCACTTTTATTTTTATAGCAGGATGATCCACTGATAGCTGTAAAGCCGGGTGGAGATGAAGCACAGGTGGCTTTCACTGCAGGCTGGTTTTGCAAGGTCATTCACAGCTGGTTGAGAGCGCAGGCGGTGGCCAAGCTGGCAGCACACGTGTGGTGATGCTGCAGTGACAGTCCCCTCTAGGGAGGGACATTGGGGACACTTTCATTCACCTTCTTGTATTTTTATTTTGCTTTTTCACATCTACATTTGCTGGTGTGCTAGGATCACTTTGTGGTTTGAGCGTGCTTGCAACCTGGGTGCATCTGGGGGCATGGCATGCAGAAGCAGAGCTTCACTCGCATGTTTACTGGGGGAAACTTGAGCTGGGCAGGTGGTGGCATCTGAGTCACAGCCTCTTCGCTCTGTGCTAATCGCTGTGAATGTCACAACACGCCGGGTTTGCTGCTGGGCGCGGATTGGGTAGCAATCCGATAGTGCAGTACAGCTCAGTTGTGTACGGCATGTGGGATTCCCTTCCCTGGGGCTCAGAGCCCCTCTGGGCTGCAGCTCACAGAGGGATGCAGCCGCCCATCCTTGTCCGGAGTGCTCAGCATGACTGTACAGGCACTAATGAGCAGTACAGCCATGGGTATGGAGCGGACCTGACCCCTTCCATACTTCCTTGCAGAGCTTGGAAGGGCAGCAGCTCTCCTTGAAGATCTATAGCTCCTATGAGATCCTGCATGGGATGTTCCCACCTCGTACAGCCTCCAGCTGGGGCCTGATTCACAGGTTGAGAAGGTCTGGTGGGTGTAGGTCTGTGCAGGGTGTAGGTCTGTCTGACCCAGCCCTGTGGTGCATGTGAGCTGCTGTCATGGTGCTAGAGAGCAACCCTGGGGTCTCCTAGCTACACTTTAACTGCTGCAGCCTGCCCTTAGAAAACTAAGAAGGTGATGTCTGATGCTCTGCTTAACCTTCGTAAACATGCAAGCTTGTGAGAGCTGGAAGGTGGAAGAGCGAGCCAGCCAGCCAGCCTGCTTGGGATACAAATTCCTATTGCGGCTGTACCCAGGGCCCTCCAGGCATGTGTTAAAGCAAGACAAATACCTGGCACATGGTTTGTTTTCACTTTCCCTTCTCCCCAGGCAAGAGGATCTTACAGGCATGGTGCAATAGTTCACGTTAGGAGGATTCAGGACACCTACGTCTACAGCTCTGTGGTATGCCAGTTGCTCCTTGCAAGAGACTTTTCTGTAGCACTGCAATGGGGAGAAAAGTCTGTGCATGGTACTGCCAGCCTCTGTTGGAAACCGAGGTGTTGATGTTAGAACAGCCCTGCGTTTGCTCCTTGCTGCCTTCTCAGTCCTGAGCTCTTTAGGATGTCCTCAGCCCTCACTGACCTTTTTCAGGGGGTTACAGAAGTGAGAAATGTTTTCCTTTTAAAAGCAAGGCCTGAGGTTCTCACCTAGTTGTGTGACCTTGGGAGCTGAAGCTTTAAGGAGTGGAGAGAAGAAAAAGAAGCAGACGTTTTGGGGCTTGCGGTGGAGTCAGGAGAGCTGGTTGTGGAGCACACGGTGCAATTTGGAGATGCAGACCCATGGGAGTGGGCTCCGGCTGCTGTGCTGGGTCCAAGGCAGGCAGGTAGGTGGCCTCTCCCTGCAGTTGGGACTGCTGTGCTGGTGCTGCTGCCCCATGGCCCTGGCTGGCAGCCAGGCACCCCTGCGCCTTTGCAGGATAAAAGCTTTCCTGTGGATGGCACTTTTCCCAGGGCCCTCTCTAAGTCGTCCTTCACATCCTCTGGTTTCATGTGAGACACCAACTCTTCCTTTGACTTGGTCCCAGGAGACTCTCGGGGAGCTCAGCAGATGGAGATGTGGTTTTTCATCCTGCAGAGAAAGCAGCTCACCCTGCTCCCCTCCTGGGGCAGTAGACTGGGTGCTTTGCCCTGCCAGGGTAACAGCGCCTTTCATGCTGTCGTCTTGTTTCAGGCCAGCAAAGATGCTGCTGTAGATGACTGACTCGCTCGTGCCTCATGCTATGGCTCTACATGGCCTCTGCAGGACTAGAACGTGCTAATCTGGGCCCCAAACAGGAGAATAGCATCAGACTCGAGTCAGGCGCCCTTCCGGCAGGGCGAGTTCAGCTGCGCCGGGCCTGGCACCTCGCTCAGCAGCAGGCGAAACCCGTCTGGAATTTAGAGAAGTATGTGAATGCTTTCCAGGATCGCAGCCTGCTGCCCTCAGGGATACCTCTGCAGCAATCCTGCTTCTTGTGTCCACCGTCACTATGCCACACACACACTGGTGAAGACGCCCTCCCGAGCCTGCCCTTGGCCCAGCCCTGCCTGGACCTGAGTGGGAGCGTTCTGCTCTACCGACGCTCCTGCCTAAGACCCAAGCCCTACGGGTTTCCTTTCCGAAGCCCTTTGGACACTGGCTCTGCCACAGGAAGGGTGATGTCTTCCTTGCTGATGGAGCCCTGCCTGCTGCCTGCGCTGGCAGAGGAGCACTCTGGGACTGGGGTAAAAGGCTCTGCCCTCAGCTCAGGTCGGCAGGCTTCCAGCTCCTATAGACCAGTGCTCAATAACAACTCCTTCCTACGGCCGAGCAGTGCTAAAGTGCCTTTGCTGCAGTCACCGGAAATCAAGAAGGTGAAAAACACCCACAGCTTCCCTACCGCCTCATGGCCGCACTCCAGGGATGGTGGAGACAGCTCCTCTGGCAGCCTGGTCAATGGAGCAGTGAAAAGCAATGACCTTGTGCTGGAGCAAACTGTGGTCCCCTCCCTGACCCTTGTGCCCAGCAATGCAATTCTCAGGAAGGACCAGTGCTCACAGGCGGATGCTGAGAGGAGAGCGCACAGCTTAAAAGAGAAGGAACCGGAGATCAGCCTCACGGAGGCTGTGCAGCAGCTAGCCAGACAGACTGCCACACACAACGGCTTTGGACGCGAAGTCAAAAGCTCTGGCCTTACGAACATGGGCAGCCTGTCCAACTGGAACAGCAGGTGGGGGCAGCACATCATAGCGCAGCTCACCCCAAAAGAAACCATTGCTCCTCTGAACTTGGAGCTGGGTAGCCATCGCCTTAATGGTAACTCGAGCCTTATAGGCACCGATGGTGCCATCGTCTGCACTAAGCGTATCAGCGTCCATCTCTTGGCCTCACGTGCTGGCTCTCCCGACTGCAACGCCGACTGCAGACTTGTGAGCATGCTGAGCCCGCACAGCGGGGACCGGATGGCAAGAGCAGAGGCTCCGCACCTCGCTGACGTGTCTGAAGTGGCAACTCAGATGTCCACCATCCAACTGGAGAAAGAGGAGAAATGGGCCCAGGCTGTGCTCCTGGGAAAGCATGAGTAAGTAGAGCCAGGAGGAGGAGGGAGGCTGTGGCAGGCTGGGCTGGGCCGGCTGTTGCATCTGTGTATGTTGGGAGAGGATGCACTGTGGGCACTACGGGGATGGCGTAAGGATAACCATGGGCTGCATCCCTGAGCAAAATCCATCTGTGGCATCCTGGTGTGGGGGGAGCCTTCTCGCCACCCTCAGCTTGATGCATGTGCTTAGGGTGTCTCTGAGCCCTTCCATCTTTTCCTTCAGCCACAGCGTGGAATTGCCATGTGGCATTTCTGGCTCACTCCCCACACAGTCACAGGGCCCTGCCTACTGTGACAGGCTCTGCATGTATGTTGGGTGAAGCCTCCTGTCGAGCCAGGTCCAGCAAGGCTTTCCTGGGCAGAGACATGGCTTCCTAAAGGAATGCAAAGCTGAGGCAGGACAGGGAGGGTGCAAGGACACGGAGCTCCTGCTCTCCTTCTGGGAGGGGGTGTCCTTGTGCCTCTTTCTTTCTGGCTGCTCTGGAAAATATTCTCTCTCAGGGTGCCCTGGGGCCTCTCCATCTTGCTCGCTTGGGATGAGAGCTTGTACATCAGCAGTGGGGAGGGCAGTGCTGTCACTCCCCTGCCACATTCTCTCATGCTGCCTCATGGGCTTCTGGTCTTTTGGCCCCAGAAAGCCCATGCCACTCCTTCTGATGTGATGTCCCTTTGTCCTAGTGTCACTGCTGAGCAGTCGCTGCTGGAGCAGAGCCATCCCCAGGATGAAGCGGAGGAAGAACTTCCTGATGGCCTGGATGAGAGCTGCAGTCGGGAGGAGGATGAGGACAGTGAGTGCTGGTTCCCTGGGGAGGGCTGTGCTCTGTGCCTCAAGGTGGGGAGTGTGGGGGCCGTCTGGGAGCTGGGGGTGAGCACAGCTGCCCTCCTGTCTTACATTCATGCTGTCATTTCAGGATGACCTAGAGATTGTGCTGAACCCAAAAGCAATGTAGCAGCATGGGTTCCTCTGGGGAGCACGCTAGGGTTCACCACTACCCTCCAAAACTTAGCCGCTATCTCCTCTCTGTGCAGGGCTGTCAGCTCCACTCCTGCCCTGCCTTTTATGCCACCAATTAGTGGGCACAACCCAGGATCCAAGGATTTGGGGCAGCTGGGAAGGGTCTGTCCCCTGGAGCATTTGTTTTTTCTCTTCCCTTCCTAACTCTGTGTGCATTCACTCCCCACGGAGACAAAACTTGAGTCTGTCCCCTCCTGCAGGTGACTCGGATGCTTCTTCTGTCGCTGGTGTGTCATTCAGTGGCTCCATGGCTCTTGTATCCAGGTTAGTAGCTGTAAATAATAAATTGAACTTGGCATCTTTGTCCAGACTTGTCCGTCTTTGCCCTCCCTGGTGATAGAGGAGAGTTGTAGTGTGTGGGGGAATGAAGTGAAAGTAGCAACAGGCTTCCCAAGCAAAATGAGCTTCCTTGCTACACTGCAGACCAAAGCTACCTCTCCTGCTACAGACAGTAGCCTGCAAAGTGCTGATGGTGCATCTACCACAGCAAAACAGGGGTCTTGATTTCACTGCCACTTCCAGTTTCTGGGTTAAGTTTAACCGGATTAAACTGTGCTCTTGCAGTGTTGCTGCCTTGCAGATGAAGCAGAGTGGAGGTGTCCTGGGCCAGAGATTGCAAAAGCTCCTTGGGGTCTTGTGTCTCAGCACTGCATCCTAGAAAAAAATCCTGGAGCCTGGGTTTTTCTTTAGATTTTGGAAGGAGGTTTCTCTGGTGAGGATTGGTCAGCCTGTGGTCATCTGAGCCCTGACTCTGTGACTCCTGGCAGACCTTTGTGGGACCTGTTCTTCCAACAATGGGAGTTGGTCCTTGCAGCTGTGCTGCCCATGGCACCAGGGCTGCCTTGGGCTTTGCTGACAACTTGCTGATTTCCATCATGCCATAACTCACTTGGGAGATGAGGAAGGCTTCCTGCAAGCAAATGTTGAACCTCAAGGTGCTGCAGGGCTCTGGGTATGCATACATGGTTGTGAAAGTCCTGCAGAGGTGACATAAATTGGACCAGCAGCTGTTTCTGGCAGGACGTGGCTGGTTGGTCTGTGGTGGCAGATGGGGGAGAAGCAGCGCTTGGGCCAAATGCCTTCTGTGGCAGGGACAGGGGGGATGTTGGCCACTTCTCTGTGCATGCTGTGTGCTGGGCTAGCCTCAAAGCCTTTGCAGCTGTCTCCTGCCTTCAGTCTGTTGCGGGCAAAACCAGTTTTGTGCCAGGGAATGTTAATCAACATAATCTATTGCCAATGAACAAACTTTTAATTACCAATTCTGGTATTGAAAAAAAATACATACAAGGATGTAGGGAAAACGCCTCTTCTTCCCCTGTCCCGGTCTCCAATCCCCCTGCTGCAGCTACACTCAGTCCCTTCAGCAAGGCAAGGGGTGGCCTGGGAGATTGGGGTCAATGTGTTGTGATTCCTTTTCTTTTGCTGCTCTTTGTTCCTTGGTGGATTTCTCTGGTGTGGCTTCTTCCACTGGCTGCAGTGGCTTGTATTTGAATATATGTTCATTATAAACTCTGTTCGCATCATCACAACCTTAATAGATATGTTATAAATTCTACCCTTCCTCCCAGGTGTTAGGGATTGCTGTGGTAAGAAGGTGTACAGTCTGTAAAACTCCAGCCCTCTTCTCTGCAACACACCAAAACCAAGAGGGTTACAGCAGCTGAATCATATATGCATTACAACCTCCACCCCTTGTTCCTGTGGACTAGATTATAGGGTTTGTCATGTGACAAACTCCACCCCTTGCCCCAGTAAAACACAAAACCAGTGGGGGTTACAACACTTGGCACGTGCATTCATTGCAAGCTCACCCCCTTGTCACTGCAGACTGGGTTACTGACCTTAGTGCCCATTGCTTACACCACGTTGCGATGATGCAAATTCCCAATACCAGGATCAAGGCTCCCTCCGGCTTCCCCCTGTCCTACTTTTCACTGTTAGCCAACTGCCTACTGCTTCATCTCTCCTAGGAACTGCATTGAGGGCCTGGACCAGCCTGCTGAGGCTCAGGAGAAAGTGCTCAAACCAGCTCTTGTCTGCAGTTTATTCCCTAATGTGCCTCCAACCATCTACTTCAGTACTCGGGATGAGAGAGGTGAGCTGGGGTCTGTTGCCATGCAGGGTGAGAGTGGCCAGCCCATTATTAGCAAGCAGCGGTGCCAGCGCACAGCCAGGAGCTGGCCGGCGGTGGCTCCCTTTCACCCTTCCCGTGATGAGACCCAGCACTGCTGTGAGATCCAAAGGGCTGGAGTAAAATGGTGGCTGCTCCCACAGCCTGGAGCATGAGTCAGGCTGCCACCAAATGTCCCAGTGTCCTGAATCTCCCCCAGCCGCAGAATCTTCTGCTCCATGCTAGTTCTGCAAAGGGGGCTACGCACCCTCCTCTGCAGGCCTGGTACCTGTGCAGCAAACCATAAGAATTTCTCTGTGTGCAGCTGTAGAAAATCTGGGTATTGTGTTTGTTTTCATTCTGTCCTTATCTTTTTGCCTTCCTAGTGGAAAAGCTGCCTTGGGAGCAGAGGAAGCTGCTGCGATGGAAAATGTGCACAGTCACGCCAAACATAGTGAAGCAAACCGTTGGCAGGTCCCACTTCAGAGTCAGCAAAAGTAAGTTGTGGGAGGCTGTTAGCATCCAACACATCATTTCCTCCCTCGCCTCCAGCCCATGGGCATGAGAAGGCAGACCGCTTGAGAAGAGCAGAGCAGGAGCGATACAGGCTTGGCACTGCAGGATGCTGGGTTCCCATTTCTGCCTGTCTGACTTGCAATATCCAAGTTCTGTGGGTCCTGACAGGGCCTGATCTCCCTCTTGGCTTGTCTCTGGCATAGGCCGCAAGGACTTACTCCTGGGTTGTCAGGGGCTAAGGCAGTGTGTGGGTCAGCAGAGCTGTGCTCCGGCTTGTTTGAGCGGTGCCTCTAGATGGTGCTGCCACTCTGAGGCTGGCACTCATCTGGTGCCAACCCCAGCGCCGCTGTTCCTTGTCTGCATGTGCTGAGGAAGAAGCCATCCTCTCTGACCATAGCCAGAGAGTTCTTAGCATTGGGATCTTGTTGCTGCGTAGGAGATGTGTAGGAGAGAGCTGGGGCTGGGGAAGCACTGAGCATTTGCAGCTAAGATCCACACCCTGGAGTGTGATCTCCCAGCAGTACTCCTGCTTGTATCAGGAGACCTCTGCGCAGACAATTTGGGGGCTATAGTGGGACACACAGGGCAGAGCAAGACCTAGGAAGTCTTGCAATCCTACATGTCCATCTGCAGTGCAGTGCCAATTAGCCAACTGCTTCATTCACCTGCTGTAAAGCAGGGAAGTCAGGGTGCTGGGGGATTAAAGCCATTCCTTTGACCCTGTGTCTGCCCAGATCCCCACAACAATCATGTTTGCAAGGATATGACCCACCTGGTTAACTGGATCCCACTCATAGCCCTTGGTTTGGCAGCCTTGCAGTAGCCAGTATGAGTGCTTTGTGCTATTGCTGTGCAGCATCCCTGCCACACTTCTGCTAGCCCCAGGAGATGGGGTGCTGGTGGGTTGAGAGGGTGTTGTGGGTGTCAGGGTACTCAGTCATGGATTTCTCTGTTTTTCCTGCAGAAAGCAATGACTGGCTGGGTTGCTGGGGCCACCACATGAAATCCCCCAGCTTCAGAGCTATCAGGGAGCACCAGAAGGTAGGAGATGTTTTGGGCTGACCTCCTTCACGTGCATGGAGAGCATGTTGGGAGCAGTTTGGGTGCCCCTCTTTTCAGGGCCAGGTGTTTGTTGTGCAGGCTGTCCCTGCAGTGTCCCTTCCAGACCATGGCAGCTGGCATTCCTGTGCTGGCAGATGAACCCAAGAGACAGACACAGCTGGGTGAGAATCCCCACTGTGAGGGTGGTTCTTGTACAGATTGAGGCTGTAGCCAAGCTGTGTTCCCTTGTGAGCTCATCTAAATTCAGTCATTGTTGCTTAAAGCAGTCCTTCCTCTGGCAGAACTGAGTGGTAGGGCCAGTGCGCTCCCTGCCAGCGCAGCCAGAGGGGATGTACCTAACTCAGATCACAAAAGGGTCAGGAGTGGCCCATGGCTTGGGGAGCGTGTGAGGAACCAGAGGTTTGATATCTATCACACACATATATTTGTTCTGGAGAGCTGTCATGCTCCAAACTGCTTGGTTTTGAGGCAGCATCCAGGTTTGGAAGCTAGCAGCCTCTAGTCGTGTTCCTGTCCTGCTGTGGGGTCTTTCTGTCCCCAGAGCTTATGTTGCATGGGCAGGACTCTGGCATACAGTTTAGAAGCAAGAGAGAAACCACTGGGGTGGAGGATACTGCCAGAGGAAGCTCAAAGGCTGGGGGTTAGTGCTCTGCAGCTGTTCAGACATCAGAAGGGATGAGGTGGCAGCTGCTGGCTTTGTAGCTGGTGTGGGTCACCGTGTGGGTGTTTATCCCTGCAAAGCTTCAGGAGCAGGTGGGTCCTATCTTGATGCAATCCTGGGAGGGGAGCAAAGAGCATTACCCTGCACTGTGTTCAGAAAGGGTGTATCCTCTGGCCAGGGAGCAGCAAGGGATGGGCAGGGAGATCTCACAGCATCTGGGTTCCTTTCCAGCTAAACCACTTCCCCGGTTCATTTCAAATTGGGAGAAAGGACCGTCTGTGGCGCAACCTGTTGAAGATGCAGGCTCGCTGTGGGAAGAAGGAGTTTAACTTCTTCCCCCAGTCCTTCATCCTGCCCCAGGACATCAAATTACTCAGGAAAGCATGGGAGGAAGGAGCTAGCCACCAGAAATGGATTGTGAAACCAGTGAGTGCAAAGCAGAGCTCAATTCTCTGTCCCATTGTAGCTGTAGGGAGAAGATCTGATCCCTTCTTGTTGGTGTTTTGCAGCCAGCATCAGCAAGAGGCATTGGTATCCAGGTCATCCACAAATGGAGCCAGCTCCCCAAAAGGAGACCGCTGCTGGTACAGAGGTGAGCGAGTGTCATGGTTTAACCCCAGCCAGCGACTAAGCACCATGCAGCCACTCACTCACTTTCCCCCCACCCAGTGGGATGCGAGAGAGAATCGGGGAAAAAAAGTAAAACTCATGGGTTGAGATAAGAACAGGTTAATAGGACAGGAAGGAAAAAAAAAATAATAACAATAATAAAATGACAATAATAATAATAAAAGAATTGGAATATACAAAACAAGTGATGCACAATGCAATTGCTCATGACTCAATGACCGATGCCCAGTTAGTTCCCGAGCAGCGATCCCCCCAGGCCAACTCCCCCCAGTTTATATAGTAGGCATGACGTCACATGGTACGCAATACCCCTTTTGGCCAGTTTGGGTCAGCTGTCCTGGCTGTGTCCCCTCCCAACTTCTTGTGCCTCTCCAGCCTTCTTGCTGGCTGGGCATGAGAAGCTTGACTTAGTCTAAACATTACTTGGCAGCAAATGAAAACATCAGCATTATCAACATTCTTCTCCTACCAAACTCAAAAACATAGCACTATACCAGCTACTAGGAAGACAATTAACTCTATCCCAGCTGAAACCAGGACAGTGAGGGAAA
This sequence comes from Haliaeetus leucocephalus, assembly GCF_000737465.1. Lineage (NCBI taxonomy): Eukaryota > Metazoa > Chordata > Aves > Accipitriformes > Accipitridae > Haliaeetus > Haliaeetus leucocephalus. The sequence continues at coordinate 17,542,462 of NW_010972437.1, read as the reverse complement.
GCAAGGTTGACACATAGCCTGGGACCTCCTAGCGTCTCTGGCCAGATATGGGCCGCTGCCACTGTGTGGCAGAGCAGAAGCACCTGATTTTCATCTGGAAACTTCTCGACTGCCTGGTTGTAATACTGCTGCTGGAAGTCTGGCTCTGTCAGCTGCGGCTGGGCTTATCAGAGTGCTGCTGTCTCTGCGTAGATTTTTGAGGTCTTGGGTACAAACTGGCTCCATGGGCTTTCTGGAGCTTCTGTCTGTCAGGTGATCAGCTTCAGCTCTGCTGTGATCCTGCTCCCACTGCTTTGTACTCTGGGGTTTGACATCTCTGGAGGCAAACAAACCTTATCCAGTGCCCACAAGCACAGTCGGAAGAGAAGTCCCAGGGAAGAGGTGGCAATTGTCAAAGATTTGTTCTTATCCAAGTTGGAATGAGTCAGTGTGTGTGGCCTCTGTGTGTGTGGATGTTGGTCAAAGGATTTTCTTGAAATAACAGGATTTTCAGAATCTCCTTTTCCTTTTGCAGAAAAATGGAATAGCTTATCTTGGTTTGAGGCTGCTTTCTGGGAAAGTTCTTGTGAGGGCAGGAAAACTGTCTGGTGTTTGGCAGACAGGGAACTGCTGTGTTGGCTTGTCTGTTCTCCCTGTCCGCTTCCCGTGCAAAGTGATAAGCTTTCCTACGGAAAATCATGAACTTCTGGGGCAAATAATAAATGATTTGGATGAAAATTTCCAACTGTTTCTGCTCACTGAACCAAACCATCTGTGGCCCACTGCATGTCTTAGATGTTCCTGAATATTGTGATCAGTCTTGTGGGTGTAGAAAAGCTACTGTGCTTTAGAGCCAGGGAAAATCTCTTCAAAATGGAACTGAGCAGAGGGGTATACTGCTCATGTGCTGCAGGATCTTCCTGTGCATGGGAGAGCTTTTTTCTCTCTCATTTTTACTGTGATGCATTTAACTTGGAAATGCTGTGCCAAAGGGCTTCTGCCTTGATGCCTGGTTTTGCCAAGTCTTCTGAGGTGGGGGCTAAAGATGTTCCTGCACATGGAAATCATAACCCTTCCCCGGTCCTTGCTTCCCTCTGCAGATATCTGCACAAACCCTACCTCATTGGCGGGAAGAAGTTTGACCTGAGGATCTACGTTTACGTCACTTGCTACGACCCCCTCAGGGTCTACCTGTTCAAGGATGGATTAGTTCGCTTTGCTAGCTGCAAGTAGGTTGTACAGGAGAGCAGTGCTGGGGGGGCGACCTCAGCGCTGAGGCATGTGTGACTGTGGTACCGGCCTCGGCTGGGGCAGGAGGGTGTCGTCCTGTATACAGTGATGCTTAAAGCTGTAGTTTGCTTGCTTAAGAAGCAGTCTGGAAACACATGGGGTCACTGCAGGTGGCAGTGTTGAAAGGGAATCTGAGACGATGCTTTGTTCATCTGCGCTTCCCAAGGCAAGATCAGCTCAGTGTAAAGCAGTTCTTGAAATATGCTGTCTGTGCTTCATACTGCATAAGAGCTGGCATACCAGAAACTGAGATGTTTCTTCCAGTTTTGGCTGTATTGCCTCGGACTGCTGCAGTTCCATCAGTGCTTTTGCTCACCGATGCTCTGGTCTTTTCTTAAGGACATGCTGTGAGGGTGGGATTGCATCTCACTGCCCCAAGGCAGCTTGCTCTGTGTCTCATGCTTTGTCCCATCAGCTCTGGGCCCATGGGGACAGAGAGCTCCAGGCAGCCTGGGAAAGGGAGGCAGCAGGGCTGGTGGATGGCCAAGAGTGGTCTGAGATGAGAACAGAGTTTCTGTCTGCCCCATGGGCCTGGGGGCAGCCAGTTCAAGCTGACTGCTTGTGCTCCTATTGTCTCATCCAGGTATTCCTCCTCAATGAAGAGCCTCAGCAACAAGTTCGTGCACTTGACCAACTACAGCGTGAACAAGAAGAACACGGAGTACAAGTCCAACTCGGATGAGACTGCTTGTCAGGGACACAAATGGTAGGTGCTGTTTTTAGGGCAGTTATTCTATTCCCTGTTAAGTCAGTCTTTTCAGTATTCCAACCCAAAACTTGAAGGTGCTTCCTGTATTGTCTGCTCCCTCTTGGGGAAACTGGAGAAGCAGAGTGATTTTAGCATGGGTTAGTGTCGATGGAATCTTGGCAGTCTCCCTGGCTTGTGACTCATCCTGGCTGCTGCTGCTTGGGCTGTGGTTGCCGTTCATCCCGCCTGTGTCTGTGCTGTTCCCTGCTTCCAAAGCTGCTCTTATCTGTGCTCATTCATCCCCTTGCCCTGTTGCAGGGGCAATGGGATGTGGTTAAAGCAGAATCTGATTTTTTGCTGTTAGAACTTGAATGGGTAATTGTGATGCTTAAATTGGCTAGATGGGAGCTTCTGCCCATCTCACTCTTGACTTCCCTATGGAGGCAGAGAAAGGGACAGTCCTGGTGCATAACTGATAATTTGTGTGTTAGTGTGAATAGGAGCAGCGGTGCCATTTCTAGGCATTTGGGAGGTGGGCTGCAGTCTTGCAGGAGTTCCTGTTCTCTGCTGTTCCATGGGTGGACTGATCCAAGGCCCCAGGCACTTGTCTCTGATTCCATAGCTGTGTTTGAACTCTTTTAAAAATAGTGCAGGATAGAGTTCTCAATTCATGGGTCTGGGCAGGGCTACTTCACTTCAAAGGGAGCTGCAGAAGGTGGTTTGCTGTGGTAGGATTGCTTTCTCAAACACGGACCTGCTGCACAGTGGTTTGTTCCTCTACTGGGACTTTGAGAAGGGGCTGCTGTCCCCCAGCAGTTGAAATCCCATGGGGGTGGGATTGTGTGGGTTTTTGGTACCGCCATGCAAGTCAAAGCTGGCTGCTCCCACGTTAAAGATGAGAGTGGCTGTAATCTGCTCCATCTCTTGTATGCAGGAAGCATGACCTTTGGATTCCTGGACATTAGCCACACAGTCACTTGAGCAATATCTGAGCATCCTTGGCTTAGTGTCAGGGTAGCTTGCAACGCTCAGTGTGGTGTGGGAAACTCCTATAAAAGCAAAGATGCTCCCCCCTACCATCTTGTTCTCCATGTTTTAAAAAAAATTTTCTCCGCACCCGAAGCCTTGGTGAAATGGCTCTAGCTAAAAGATTTACGGGGGTCTTGCTGGATTCTTGCTGAGCTGCTTTGTAGTGCTGCGGGGGAAGGCCTGCAGGAAGGGGAGGTTTGCTGAGGACACCGAGGGGGAGGGAAGAGAAGATCTGGGCCTGACTTACCTTGCTCATGTGCTAATTTGGGACTTACTACTCCAGTGCTGGGACAAGTCTATGACAGATTTATGTTCCTAGTAGCTGGGCCTACAAGACCAGCGGCCAGGCTGCGGAGGGCAGCGACCAGGAGCTGAGGGGTTTGAGGATGGCAGAAGGGTGGCCGTGCCAGGGAAGAGCTTTGTCAAGGCTCTCCTCTGCTGCTTTGACTCCCCTTGCAGGGCTGGGCAGCAAGAGGCTACAGAGCTACCTCCTTTGCTTTTTCTCTCCCAGGGCACTCAAAGCTCTCTGGAGTTACCTGACCCAGAAGGGAGTTAATAGCGAGGCCATCTGGGAGAAGATTAAAGACATCGTTATCAAAACCATCATTGCGTGAGTCCTGGCGCCCCTTGCTCTGTGCCTGGCTGTGGGGTGCACCCTGGCCCCTTTGGCTCTCCAGTCCCCTGTCAGCCCAGTGCTTTTGCTCTTAATCTAAATGCTACCACTTCTTTTGGCTTCAGTATTTCTCTCTGGATCCTTCCTTTCATACTGTTACTTATGCTCATGCTGCAGTAGCTGCAATGGGTAAATAGACCTTACATTTCCTGGGTCTGCCTGCAGTGCAGGGGAGGAGGTCAGGAGGCTGCGGTGTACCCAATACTCTGCACAGCTTGCCACCCACTTCCCTGCTTGGCCAGGGTGCCTGAGAAGAAAGGTCCCCTGGTGCAGGATGGATCTTGTGTTCAGAGGCAGATCCTGCCTGACAGAGCAGGGATGCTCAGGATGCAATGCTGGATCCATACGCAGTGCAGCAGCAGCAGCTCACAGGCCTGAGTTGGTCTCTCAGCCCACCCGCTCCCACAGCATGTGGCTGCATACGCTCTTAGAACTGGCAGCATGTGCCTTGAACAGCCAGAGCTCTGCTGTCTGACTGTTGGAAACAAGCATTTTTTTCCTTGGCTTGCAGATCTGAGCCCTACGTGAACAGCCTGGTGAAGATGTACGTGCGGCGGCCGTATTGTTGCCATGAGCTGTTTGGGTTTGATATCATGCTGGATGAAAACCTCAAGCCCTGGATCTTAGAGGTCAACATTTCCCCAAGGTAAAGCAGATTCTGAGCCACAACAGAGTGGATAATGGCCTTTCTTTTACCACAAAGTGAATTTGGCTTGTGATGTCCCCTCCACCCTGTGCTGAAAGACTGTGGGCTTTGAAGCCTCCCTCTCCAGATTGCAGGAATCAAAGTCCTCCCTGTCTGCGAAAGCAACATCTATCGGCAGCTCAGAAAGCTTCACTGGGCATGCTCCAGCTAGAGCCAGGGAAGAGTATGTTAAAAAAGGAAGGCCAAGGAGGGATGTGTCATATAGGGAACGGGTAATGGCAGAGATTTCTTCTTTGCGTGGGCAGAAGTGATCTGCAGCTCCACTGCCTTGTGCACTGTTGCTTGCTTGCTGACAGCTCCCGGCCGCGCGGTGTTGGCTGTGCAGGCAGGGCTGGGAGCTGCAGTGTACCTCAGTACAGCCTCTCCTGCCTGCAAGAGTGGATGGGCATGAGCTGGACACAGAGCTGTGGTCCCACACAGGGCTCTGGGGATGGGTTTGCTGGTTTCCGGCAAATCTGGGAAGAGGTGGAGAAATTAACTGTTTCTGGTGGGGAGCCCCTATTCAAAGAGCTGTTGTCAGGATTTTTCTCTCAATGTCTCCTGGCTGTCTGTGATGAGGTGAGGGACAGTCTGGGTTTTGTATCCTGGTCAGTATTAACCCGGGGAGTGATCTAGAGGCTGTGAGGCTCAGCACCTCTATTCTAGCACTCAGTGATGCTTCTTCCCCACAGCCTCCACTCCAACTCCCCACTGGACGTGAGCATCAAGGGCCAGATGATCCGGGACCTCCTCAACCTCGCTGGCTTTGTTCTGCCCAGCACGGACAGCATGGTCTCAAGGCCACAGACAAGAAGTGGCTCTACCTGCAGGTCAGCCCCCTTCTCTGTCAGAGGCAGGCTTTTCTCTTGGGGGATTTCATCTGGGGGCTGCTTGCAGCCTGGCAAACGCTAGTTCCTATGCTGTTGAGAGCCTGTGCTTGCTGGTCCTTCAGCTATGGGTCTGAGGGACTTGCATCATTGCTTGGGTATCTGGTTCCTGCAGTCTCTTCAAGGCAGAAGGATTTATGCCCTCTCTGCAAGTCCATAGTTGGAAGTGAGGCCAGCATAATTTGTGCTTGCTCTGCAGTTAGTCGAGTTGTGCTCTCTCCTCTTCCCCCCTGCCAGAACTAACGCAATGCTGAGCCTCACTGCCTCTCCGTTTGCTTGGAGGGCTGGCTGGCTGTGTTGGGTCTGGATCCGCTTACCCTCTACCCCAGGGCTGACATGCTGCTGCCTTGAGCAAGAAGAGCACCTGTTATTTTGCAAAGGCTGGAGTGATCTGTTCCTTAGGCAGCACTCCAGGTGTCAAAGGCTGTAGACCTATGGGTTGGGGTATGCACAGCCTTACCTTGCAGCTAACATGACTGTTTCTTGCATAAGGCTAATTCTTGGGCATGTGTCCACCCAGGCCCCTGCTCCTTCTGTGTTTCACCACAGCTTGGACTTATACTGGTTTCAAACCTGACAGTGGGATGAAGCCAGTCCTGTTCCCTGTAGCAGAGTGGCTGCTGGCCGTATGTCACTGAAGGAGCAGCTTGCTGGGATGAGCATCAGCACACCCTGATGTGTGGGCATGCTGAAAAATGGGACTCTTGCCCTCCACCTGCCCTGTGCCTTCAGCGAAGGGAGAAGCTTGGAGCGCGGGCCTGTTCTAGCCGGGGAGCTCTCGCCAGCCAGTCTGCGGCACTTTGATCACACGCTCGTTTGCGGCTTGTGACAGAGGTGCTGAAGGGCAGGTGTCCTCGGAAGGACCTGCAGGGGATTAAGCGGATCCTTAACATGGTTCAGATCATGCATTACCAGAGTTCCTGCATCCAGGGGCAAGCTTGCTTAACCATATCTCCTGCCCTGGAAAGGATATGAAGGGGTTTTTTGCATATGGGCATAATTCCAGTAGATCTATATGTTCCCCAAGCACAATGCAGCGCAGCCTCTAGGCTCTGCTCAGCCTCAAGGCTCTGCTCTCCCTGTTTGGATCTGCACACAACTAATTATTTTTGCAGCAGAAGAACAACTTAGCTGTGTTGATATAAGGGTTACAAGATGTTGGACGAGTATCTCCCAGACTCTGGCATCCCCAAATGGTTCAGTTGGGTGCTTAGGAATAGTTTAGATGGTTGCTGGTCAGATTGTACAAAAGCCAGGATTTCCCATGGCCTGTGGAGCTGGAGCTGAATTCGAGTCTTAAGCAGTCTTGGGTGTTGCAGGAGGAATTTTTTGATCTAAGAGTTCTCTCCTTCCTTGCACAGTACCAGTACTGAGTACTCGTACCCCCAGCCCTGTGGTTGCAGTTAGGAAGCTGCGTTCCAAGTGGGATGTAAACATGAAATCCCACCAGGCTTCAAGTGCTGTGAATCGGGTCATGGTGTGTCTTTGGCCCTCTTGCATCCTATATGGGTGTAAGATGATGGTTCACCTTTTGGTTGAAGGAACACTGAAATGTCTTAGCGAGGAGCTGGCAGGGCCCTCCCTGTTCCCCTGCCCACATCCCTCCTGGGTCCTGTGCTGATGCACAAAGCTGTGGGTGCATCACTGATCTTGGAACTAGTGAAATCCTTGGAGGAAGTGTTCTCTCCTCCATGGCATTTTCCTGAGGGTGTCACTGCTCTCACAGAAGTTGCTGGGAGCAGCTCTGCCATGACAGAACTTTGTCTTCTCTGCCTAAATGCTCTACTGCCTCTTGTGTCCTCAGTCTGGGCAGTGCTTTGAAGGAGAAGCCCAAGGCAGCACCTGAGCATTTCATAGCAGAGAAGATGAAGAAGGCCTATTACTTGACACAGAAGATACCTGACCAGGTATGACACAACCTCCTCTGATACTTGTGCCATCCTGCCAAGCCACTGTCCCAACCAGTCCCACATGTTTTCTCCCATGTTCCTCTCCAGATTGTGCTCCTCTGTGGGGACAGCCAGATGATGGGGAGCACTTGAGCTCCAGTGGGTTACAAAACAGCTGGTCAGAAATAAATTGGATTTGCTTAAGCCACTGCTGCACTGGCTCATCTTTACATTAAAATAGGCATGTGCTGAGGGGCATGTTACTCACCAGTCCCCAAACAGGGTCTGAGCACTGCCTTTTCCTCCTTGTGTCTCTGCGCAGCTCTCATAGCCTTTGCCTGCTGACCCCATGCAGGTTAGCAGGGATGCTTGCCTTGTGTGCCACCTGGCAGCGTCTGTAAGAGAGGTTGGGCTGCAGAATTGGGGCATGTTCTCAGCTCTGTGCAGTGTTGATGTCACCACTGAGCCTAGATTTCTTCATTTTCCACATGGTCTGTGTCCCAAGATCTCAGACACATGGAGACTTCTCCCTGAGAGGGTCTGAGGAGTGGGAAGGTGAGAAGGGGGACCGACAAACTGTAGTTCAGTTCTCCCTGACCCTGCATTGGTCTTATCTGCAGGATTTTTATTCTTCTGTCTTGGACATCCTGACCCCAGATGATGTTCGCATCCTGGTGGAGACAGAGGATGAGTACTCCCGGCGTGGGCAGTTCGAGCGGGTGTTCCCTACCCACATCTCCATGCGGTACCTGCGCTTCTTCGAGCAGCCTCGTTACTTCAACATCCTGGTGACCCAGTGGGAGCTCAAATACTACTTGAATAAACACAAAGGTAACTGCCATCTGAGAGCCTGGCACAGGCACCTGAGTCAGGCAGGCTGCCTGCCGGCAGTCATGGGAGACTTCTGAGCTACGCATGTTGAGGGAGTGCTGCCTGCCTGCACACTAGCCACAGGAAATGTGTTACCCTCCCAGACTGCTTCAAATATCACGAAAAGCTTATTCTGAGTTGATCAGAGGTGCTGACTGTTCTGGTAAACACAGCACCATCACTTCTAGGTGCCCTGGGGCTGAAGCAGGCTGGGCTTCTGCCTTCAGCCTGTAGCTCTGGCCTCTTACTGTGTTCCTCTGCCTTCTTTTGAGGGAGGAATAGCTGGAGTTGCTAGGCTTTGCTCCTTACAGGTGATCTGTGAAGTGAAGGAAAAATTGGGCCTATTCCCTGGTCTCCTGCTGCTTTCTAATTGATGAAAAACTGTCAGCGTGCACACAGAGAAATTTTTTCCTAAACACTAGAAATCTGGCTATGATTTCCACCTTTCCAGGACACAACTCTGTATTTTAATAAAAAACATCCTTTAACGAGGCATAGCTGGGCTGGAGCAATTCCTTCTTACCCAGGGCTGTCTCTATCAGGGCAGCAGTAGAGGCTCTTCAGGAGAGAGAGATCAGTGAGGTCTAGTGTGAGGGGTTAGAGAACATAAAGAGTCTGTGGCTCAGGGCTCTCCATCCAGCATCTGATTATAGCTGGAGAGGCTTCTGCAGGAGCGAGCCCTCCACTGAGATGACTGTATTTGTGCTCCTAGCCTGGCTGTCATGCAGAGGGGAAAAAAAAAAGCTTTTGTCACTTTTCACTGGTATTAGAGCAAATATCAAAGGGGTCAGTAACAGTCTTTCACAGAGAGACACAGTAACCTCATAGCCTTCTCCAGCTGCGCTGTCAGCATGTGTCATCCTTTGCCTCGCTAATACCTTTGCTGGATGCTCTCCTGTCAGCTGGAAGAAAGAACCTGTCATCATCCGCACTGAAGTGCTGCCCTGAACTTTGCTGCTCAGGCCAGGGTCCTGGTTCAGGGAACCACCTTCCCTGAAGCAGCCCAACGAGCAGATTTGCTCTACCCCCTCATTGCTCTTCACCTCTGAGCAAAACCCAACCTCCCCCTGGCCCCTTCCCATTCATGTATGTTCCACGCAGCCCTCCTCTCTCCCCGGCCAGCAAGGTGCAAAGCCCGGGCTGGTGCACAGAGCCAGGGCAGGGCTTCTGAGCTGCCCTGGTCTTCTCAGCCCCCAACACATGGGGTTTTTTTCCAAGGTCCTGGGGCTTGCTGAAAGGTCGCTGAGGAGCAGAGTTTGGACAGCAAGGATTCCTCCTATAGCCAGGGCTGGTATCGTATAGCAAACCACAGTAACCCCAGCTGGATAGCATCAAGTTCCTGGCCATTGCTGTGCTGGTTCTTAAATCTCAAGGCACCTTAGCTTGTGCTATGGCTCTAAGGCCCTTAAAAAAGTAAACAGGAAGAGAGCGGTCCTGGATTTCTCAATATTTCTGGGTTAGCAGGGAGCAGGGAGCTTGGCTGTAGTGGGGACAGCTAGCAGGAGGCCTTGGAGGAAGTGGAGCCTGTTCAGTGCAGTTGGACACATGGCTCTGCTTCAAGGTGACCTCACTGTGCTCTGGAGCAGCACGTCTTGTATGTGGCTGGAGGAACAGTCCCTTCCAGTCACACCACTAGTGAGCTTGGTCTGTGCCAGCCTCACCCTCTGTCAGGGATGGAGACCAGGTCTCAGCCCACATCGAGCTCCGAATGGATCTGTGCAGGGAGAAGGTGATGCGCTGGGATGCTGCAGCCAATCAGTGCCGTGCAAGGTGGAGGTTGCCAGAACTGCCCTCCTCTGGGAAAGGGGCTGGTGACAGCAAAGCTGCTCTACATTTGCACTATAGGAACTTTAACCGGTGCAGCCCAAATCAGGTGCTGCCGTTGGCAGGCACCGGGCTCAGGGGGACAGCCAGTCTTGTCTAATTCGGCAAATCCCGTGTTGCCCCAGTTTCCCTGCTTAGCTGAGCCTGCTGCACGGTGCGTCTGGCTCCCTGGGAGGAAGGTAGGCACTGCAGCAGCCCATGTGTTGGCACTCGCTAGTGTTTGCTCATACAAAGGGTGAATGCCCTTGGTTTACCCCATGTTTGCTGGGGCTCAGGCACGTGTTCAGGTAGTTATTGCATAGTATGTACTGCGCAGTCAGTTCACTTGGTGCAGCATATTTGTGTGCCCCAAGCTGGGAAGGCTTAACTCTCTGCAAACTTGGTTGGTTGTTCTTGCTTCTTGTCTTTTCTGTCAATTCCCAGGTCTGGAGCTACTGAGGAACTGGTGTGTCAAAGGGTACCACACTGGGGCAGGGACGGATTTGACCCAGATGGTGCGTATGGCTATGGGTAAGCTAGGGAAAGGTGGTTGGTTTGCCTGGGAAGAGTTAGGCAGAGAGCCTGCTTGTTCTGCTTCCTGTGGCTCCTGCCCTACCTGTTTGCCCTCTTCTTCCATCTCTAACAAGGCCTCGGGAAGTCTGGAAAAACCCACGCTTCTCTATCTCCCACCAACATGAAGTCCTCCCAGTATATCAGATTTGCAAGTACTTCACATCTGAATATCCTTGGGTGCACTGGGCACAGCCCTACATATTTGGCACCTCGCCTGCCCTTTATTCCCCTCCGCAAGGGAGCCATCTCCGTCTGTCACTCCTGTGCCTTACCAGCAGGCTGATCCAGTGAAAGAAACCCACTCTTTTGACCTCGAGATGCTCTGCTCCCACTTACAGAACAGGGATTCATTAAGCAGAGAGCAAAGACTGCTCTGTTTGCTATTCTGGGAACAGTCTGGTGGCAGTGACGATGCACAGCAGTGTGAGGCAGTTCAAGCTGAAGCGCACTAGGGCAGCCTATGGCAGAGCCCAGCAGGCTTGAGGGATTTTTGCTGCGACTTAAATAGCCATTTGGTTGTCTTTCTCTCCTCCTGCAGTGGTCGTTGCCAAAGTCTTTCTTCCTCCAGAGGAGCAGCGTTCAATCAAATGGCTTCAGCAAACTGGAACTGGGCAGGCTGGGGTGAGTTTGCACTGGCCGTGACGTGCATGGTGTTCAGTGTGGCTTTAGGACTGGTGTCCTGCTGAGAGAGAACTGGCAGCAGGGAAAGCAGCTTTGTTTAAGGGGAGAGAAACAGGTTGGCTTGCAGGCTCTGAAGCCAGCCTCTGCTCTCTGAAGAGCCAACTGGTCGGGCTGGCATGCTGTCTGTGCGACAGGGCATGTCTCCTTGGCACTGTATGCCCAGCTCGGGTGGGAGTAAGGCTCGGAACAGCCGGACTGGGTGATGTTTGGGGTTGTCATGGTCAGGACATGCTGACAAGATGTTCCTCACAGGGACCTGCACCAATTCTGTGGGCTCTGATGTGACCAGCAGTGAGCAGAGGCTCTCAGCTGCAGCAAGGGTCTGGGGGAGCAGGCAGGCCTCTGCCAGCTTCCCCGAGCAAAGCTGGGCTGCAAAATGGGTGCTGCTGGCCCCAACAGCTTCCTTTGGAGAGTTGGAGGACTGGGGTTCGTCTGGGTGAGCCAAAGTGGAGGGAAGGCACACCCCTGGTCTTGGGTGTTAAGGGAAAGGCATCCCTGCTCCTGTGCCCAGGTCAAGATGGAGTTGGGTTTACGTGCAGGCAGGGAGATCAAGCTGTGACCCTGAAGTCCCATCAATGTCTTGGATGTCTGTTGGGGTGAGTGGTGCTGCCTGGGATGGGAAATGGAGTAGGTGAGCCTGGCAGCCCTGTCTGCAAATCTGTGTATAATGCTACTGCAGGTGAATGTTGCACCATGGCCCTTTTGATCCTTTCTCGCTGTTCCTAAGCAGCATGGGGTCTCCTTTCTCCTGCAGCACACTCCTCCCTTCAGCTGATGAAGGCCTCACAAGATGCCTGGAGCCCAGCCCTACTCAGAGCTTACCTCTCAACAAGTGCGCTGATGGAGCCGACCAGAAACCTGCTGGCTGTCTCTCAGACACTGCCCTGGTGATATGACCAGGCAGCTGCTGTCCCTCCCTGGGGACGACCCAACCTACCTCAAAGGAAGAGACAGGAGCTGGCTCCGGAGAGCAAGGACTGTGGGAGCCCTCTGTGCTGCACACTTACTTGTGGGGCTGTTTTTAGAGAGGAATGTTTTACTGGGCAAAGAGGAGAGCTGTTTGACTTCCATTTTTAAAACAGATGGCAAAGCCTGAGGAAGTGGGGTTTGTCTGGCCTTTGTTCTAGGCTGCTCTTAAAGCCTGATGTGGTGGTGGCGGTTTCTTTACTGCGTGGGAGCTGGCTGAGCTTGGAGCCAGCCTGGGTTTCCCATCCCCAACCAGCACAGGCTGAGCCCTTACTTGCCTGTGTCTCTGTGTGCTTGTCCTGAGCCGCTGGGAGCCAAGTCTGCTTCTGCCCTGCTGCAGCCTGGCTCCTGGAGAAAAGTCCCCAGCCACCACCCTGCTCCTCTGGAAGGACGAGGGCATGGGACTTTCAACCGACCCATTTCATCCTTTCTGAACACCTGTGCCAACATCCTGACCTCCCCCAGCCTCAGGGCCTGGGGGAAACTTTGGGCTTGCACATCGCTACTTGAGAGAGACCATGGGTACCAGCGTAGCTCCGATTTGTTGTGGGGACAGTAGGGCTACCAGGGAGGGACCATCTACTCTGGGCTGTCGGCTCTCCCAGGTGACCTGCAGCATGTGTGCAGGGACTGCAGGCTGGTGCTCTTCTCCTGGGCTCTGCTCTCTATTTTCTCATCATTTCTCAAGGATTTCTATTAAAGTTTAGCACTCAGCTGCTCTCCTGGCCTCCATATGCCTCTGTTTCCCTGACCTGTTTGCACCTGCGGGGCAGCTCTGCTCTCCCCATGCTTCACCAGGCTCTGGTACAGGCAGGGTTTGTGCCACCACCCTGCTGTTCCCCTGTCCTTCCCGGAGCTGGGGGTCATTCTTGCAGCCCCATGGCAGGTAAGTGTGCCCCCCTGCGTGGTGGAGCGGGTCCCAGCATAGCTGCTGGGGCCTGGGGTCTGCTTTATGTCCTGGGGACTCTCCCGCAGATCATTAGTCAAGGGGGACAGAGCAGCCCAGCCTTGCAGCAGGGGAAGGAAGGGCTGGGTCCCCTGAGCTCTCCCTTGCTGGTTTTGGGTTATGTTCCCCCAGCCCGGCAGGGGGATGTTGGGCATTTGGGCGGGTTGTTTAGGGCTAGGGGAGGTGCTGAGCCCCATGTGTGGGCCCTGGGGCTTGCAGAAAGCCCTTCCCTCCCCTCTCTTCTCCCCACAGCCCCTTGCTGCCCGGAGCTGGGCCCTGTTTCTCTGGTCTCCTTGGTGACAATCTCATCGCTCCTCGGCTTCTCTCCAGCACCTGAAAATAGCCGCCGCAAGTGGAGATGCCTGCTGCCTTCTCTGCTGCCAGCACCCAGCAGTGGCCAGGCTGGAGCCAGGCTGCCCAGCTCAGCGCAGCTGTAAGGGTCCGGCCCCATCCCACCCCTTGCACCGCTGTGGGGCAAGGGCTGTCCAAGACTGGGGCAGCTGCTGTGTCCTCATGTCACCCCCATCCTGCTGGCCTGGCCCCAGCACCAAGCCCCCTGCCTCATCCCTCCTCTTCCTTCCTGCCATGGGATAGCACCAGAGGACAGGGGCTTTGCTCCTTGCGTCCCGCCGCGGGCCAGGGTCCAGCTGTCCCCCAGCAATCAGCCGGAGCCACTTTGTCCCCTTGGCCTGGCAGCCACCAGCCTGCTCGCCCACGCCCGCTGCTCCCAGGCCGGCACGGCAGCGGGCCAAGGGGTTATTTGAACCTTCCTGAAATAGAAATGGAGCCGGGAGCGGGCGGAGGGCGGGCGAGAGGGGGTGGCCCCGCAGGCGATGAAGGAGGTTCCCTCCATGAGGGCCGGGGATGGCTGAAGAGCAGCAGGACAGCAGGCAGGGCTGGGGCAGCGTCGAGGGCAAAGGGTCCCCAGCTCCGGCTCTGGCTGCTGCTCAGCCCGTGGCTGGATCCAGCCCTCCACCAGCATTCCCGGGGGAGGGGGGGGGAATTGCCGTGCCCCCCACCCGCTCCTGCTGCAGGACGGGCTGGGGGCAGCACCGGGGCGGGCAGGGCAGCATTCTGGCAGGCGCTGAGCACCGCTCCTGGAGGACGGGGGGTCCGCGGAGCGGGGGGGAGAGTTTTTCTGGCCCCAGCCACCTCTCTCCATCACCCCCTCCCTCGCGTCCCCAGCGCCAGCGCTGTCCCCGGGGCCACGGCCATCCCCTCCAGCCCGGTGCTGCGGTGTCGCGGGGTGGCGCAGCGGCTGCGGACACCGCACGGCGGTGGCAGTGGTGGTGGCGGTGTCGTGTCCCGTCCCCCCCCCGCGGCGGTGGCGGGGGCATGGCTGGCATTGCTCGCTGACACCCTATCTGCCAGGCCCCCGCCAGTCGCGGGCCCAGAATAGCAGCGCTGCCCCGCAGTCAGCATGGAGCGACTCCCCGGCCCCGCTGCGCCCCAGGTACCGCCGGAGAGGGTGGGGGACCCGGCCCGAGAGACCCCCACTCGTGGACAGGCCGCCTCCGGGGTGGGGGGGGATGTGGGGGGCTGGCGGTGCCCTTCCCACGGCCAGGCAGCCGGAGGGACGAGGACACGGAGTGCAGCCTGGCCCGCCGGCCCGCCCCGGCTGTCCCAAGCCCCTTGGGAAAGGTTGGGGGACGTTGGTGTAGGGTCACTTCCTTCCCGGGTTTGGCTCTGGGCTCCCTAGGGAGCAGTCCCTGCGCTTTTGTTATGGTAGGGTGGCTCGTAAACATTGGCTCTGCCAGCGGGTTTGTGGTCCGGGGTTGGTCTTCCTGCCACGCGTGCTGCTTTGTTATGGTAGGGTCTCCTGGGGACCAGGGGGCGCGGGGTCAGCCGGTTGGCCGTGCTCGCCTCCCTCCCACCTGGGGCTGCCCTCTTGTTATTGTAGGGTCTCCCGGGTGGACCTAGTCCCCATGGTCAGGTGGGGCTGCCGACACGGGAGAAAGCAGGACCAGGAATTACAGCCTGGGGTTGGGAGAGGGAGAGGATGAGTGCAGACCCGCTGCAGGATGCGCTCAGCTCCGACAGCAGAGAGAGGAGCTGGGGGGTCCTGCCATCCCCTGCCCCATCCCGGGAATCCCCGCTGCCCCCCAGAGCAGGGGGACAAGCTGGGCATCCTGGGCTGGAGCCACCATGGGGGTAGGCAGGGTCCAGGGGTCATGGGTGGGCAAGGGGCTCCCCGTGGGGGCTCGGTGCTGAGCCCAGCGTGCATCCCCACCCTGAAAGGAGGGTTCCCTCTGTCTGGCTTGGGGGTGCCAGGGCAGCTGGGTGGGTGCAGGCAGGAGCCATGGGTGGGTGAGAGGCCGGGCTGGCTCCTGCTGATCCCCCACCTGCCTGTGTGCCCCCTCAGGTGGCGCTGCTGGATGCTGCTGCCTGCCCTAAGGAGGAAGGTGGGTAGCAGGTAGCACCTAGACCTGTCGGAGGGCAGGGGGTGGGCTGGGCGAATGTCTGGCTCACTCATGTAATGACCACATTGGTCCTCTGCCCGCCCTGCCCATACCCCACGTTGCTCCACTCCTCAGCTCCTTCCAGAAGCTCCCAGGGCCCCCTAGGCTGGAGGGCTGCAGTGCCGTATGCTGCCCCCGTGGAGTGGGGAATGGGGGGGGGGTGTCTATGGGGAGCAGCCCCTCCCACAGCATGCCCCTGCTCCCCCCAGGCAGGAGGGTGCTGAGACCCGGCAGCTCAGCTCACCGGCCAGGCTTGGGGCGGGTTTGCTGGCAGGGTTCCCGGAGGCACTGTCCCCCAAGGAGGAGGAAGAGGAGGAGGAAGAGGACAGGCAGAGAAGCCCAAGACCGGTCACCTTCACGCTGGGCAATGAGGTGCTGGGGCTGACCCCAGAGACCGAGTTTCAGAGTCCCGATGCTGAGGTCTACATGCACTTCATGAGGAGCCACTGCTG
Organism: Haliaeetus leucocephalus; assembly: GCF_000737465.1. Taxonomy (NCBI): domain Eukaryota; kingdom Metazoa; phylum Chordata; class Aves; order Accipitriformes; family Accipitridae; genus Haliaeetus; species Haliaeetus leucocephalus. The sequence continues at coordinate 17,526,592 of NW_010972437.1, read as the reverse complement.
CTATGATGCCATCCCCACCAGCTGCAAGCTCGTCGTCTTCGACACCTCCCTGGAGGTGATAAAGCGGGGGGATCAGTGGGACAGACAGGGGGGGAGCGGGCTCAGGGACCCCCTGACCCCCTCCCCACTCCACCAGCAGATCAAGAAAGCCTTCGTGGCACTGGTGGCCAACGGGGTGCGTGCCGCCCCGCTCTGGGACAGCAAGACACAGACCTTTGTGGGTGAGTGCCGGCAGCACCACCTGGCCCCTTCTCCTGCTGGCAGCGAGGGTGAGGGCAGCGCTGCCAGCCCCACGTGTCTCCACAGGGATGCTCACCATCACTGACTTCATCAACATCCTCCACCGCTACTACCGCTCTCCCCTGGTGAGTGTGGCGGGGAGGGCACGGGGAGCTGGGGCAGGCATGGGGTAGGGAGGGGCTGTCCCCACCTCTCTGGTCCCCTCTTCCCTCTCCTGGACCTCTCTTCATCACTAGCCTGTGACCAGGGGATGGTCTTGGCCAGCCCAGCATCTGCTTGATGCCCCTCTGCCCAGCACCCAAGATGTGATCCCTGCACTTAGGGTGATGGGGTGGGATGCCTGGGGAAGGGGCAGTGCCCCAGTGTCCCCTCAGTCCCCCCATGGGGCCACCGTGACCAGGGCATCTCCCTGCCCTCAGGTTCAGATCTACGAGGTGGAGGAACACAAGATTGAGACCTGGAGAGGTAAAAAGCGGGAGGTGATGGGGGTGGCCGGGCTGAGCTGGGGATGCTGCACAGGGCATGGAGGTGGGCTCCATGAGGGGGCTGGGGGACCCCCTCTCCCACCTCTCTCCAACCTCTCTCCTTTGGCAGAGGTGTACCTGCAGGGCTCCTTCAAGCCACTGGTCTATATCTCTCCAAGCAATAGGTGAGTGCCTGCCCACTGGGGAAGAGCACACCCCACGGGGGGTGTGCCCGGGATGCAGCCCTATTCCCTCACGGTGTCCCCGTCACCCGCAGCCTCTTCGATGCTGTCTACTCCCTGATCAAGCACAAGATCCATCGCCTGCCTGTCATCGAGCCCATCTCGGGCAATGTCCTGCACATCCTGACACACAAGCGCATCCTCAAGTTCCTCCACATTTTTGTGAGTGCTGGGACTTCATGTGCACCTGCATGGTCGGCGTGTATGGGCACAAGCAAGGGTGTCAGGGTGCATGTAGGTGCCAGCCCAGCCCTGCTGTTCCCCACCGCAGGGCTCCACCATCCCCAAGCCACACTTCCTGAAGAAAACAGCGCAGGAGCTGTGTGTCGGCACCTTCCGTGACGTGGCCGTTGTGCCTGAGTCCGCCCCCATCTATACCGCCCTGGAAATCTTCGTGGACCGCCGTGTCTCTGCCCTGCCTGTCGTCAATGATGCCGGTACCTGGAGAGTGAAGCAGCCCCACCATCTCCCACTGCCCGTGGCTCTGGCCCCATCCCCACCCAAAAACCCCCTCCTGGCCCTTGGGCTGCACCTTGGGGTATGGGGGAGCACAGTGGGTTGTCCCCAGGGCCCCCTCCCCAGCCCCTGCACTGTCTCTCCTTGCAGGGAAAGTGGTTGGCCTCTACTCCCGGTTTGATGTCATTGTGAGTACCCTGTGTGCTTGCACGCCTGGGCACGAGTGTGGCCCCTTGCATGCCACTGGTGGGGTGCTCACACCTGCCTGTGCCCATGCAAACCCACCCCACGTGCAGTGACATGCATGTGCCAGTGCAGATCTGCCCCATGCAGCCCCAGGGCTGCGTGTCCCCCGCTGTGCTGGCACAACAGGGTGTGAGGACACGTTGGGGCGCTGAGCGGGACCACCTCTCCCACAGCATCTGGCAGCCCAGAAGACCTACAACAACCTGGACATTAGTGTGCGGGAGGCACTGCGGCAGCGCACCGTCTGCCTGGAGGGGGTCCTCACCTGTTACCCCCACGAAACCATGGAGGACATCATTGACCGCATCGCCAAGGAGCAGGTGAGTGCCTGGGGTGCCTCGTGCCAGTGTAAGCTGCTCCTGCCTGCTGCCTGACCTGCCTGTGATGCTCTACCTGCACCCACAGGTCCATCGCCTGGTTCTGGTGGATGAGAACCAGTATCCACGGGGCATCATCTCCCTCTCCGACATTCTCCAGGCCCTTGTGCTCACTCCCGCAGGTATCGATGCTCTTAACTCTTAGCCCGCGACGCTCCATCTTTCTCCACTTGCACCCTCCATTTCTCTCCACTTCAGGTAGGCGCCGTCCCCCGCCACTGCACACCTGTCCCCTCCCCGCTGCTGGGTCACCCACACTTCATCTCTGCACCTTGTCACCTCCCTGCTCGGGCCACCTGGCTCCATCCCAGCCAAATCGGCCTCAGGGGACAGAGGAGGCTGGAGGAGGCTGGGGCTGGGGTCTGGCAGTGCTGGGTGCCCAGGTGGGGATGGCAGGACCTGGATGCTGCTTATCCCTGGGACACAAGGGTCACAGGGGAACCCTTCTGGGGTCCTGATCCCTGGTATCCATGAGGAAGGATGGGGGCATCTGCTACAGAGACACCTCCCAGACCCCAATCCAGGCAGCACGTGGGATGCAGGTTTTGCAGGTCCCTGGACTTTGGGCTGGATGAGGGTTTTGGGGTGTGATGTTCCCCAAGACAAAAGCCCTTTTCTGACCTCGCCTCAAAGTCTCCCTCGAGACCTGAGCCCCTTCAGTGCCATTCCCAGGGGACACAGAGGGGACAGACCCCCACTCGCACACCCCAGACATGCTGCCCACCACTAGCCATGTGCACAGCACGGCCAACTCATGGGCCATGGCTGGCACAGCCCAACCACCCCCATGGCCCTGAAACTGCTTGCTCCAGGGATGGGACTCACTCCCAGGCCATGCTGCCTGCACCCGGCTCTGCTCGCCCACTGCCTGGTGAGTCCTTGCTGGTGATGGGTAGGCATGGCACTGGCACCCATCGTGGCACCCATTTAGGGGTGAATTGGGGAGGGGGAAGCTGGCCCCAGTGCCCAGCTGCTTCCCAGAGGTAATGATGCTTTTTTTGGGGGGGAGTGGGGGGGGAACAGGCTTGGGACAGCCCCATGCCCACCAGTTCCCCTAGCAGTGCCCAGTTGCTCCACACAGAAGGAGACAGGGAGTGGGGTGTGTTAACCACACCAAATATGAGACCCCACTCACCCTGCCATTCCCCATCATGGTGCCTTTGCTCACTCCATCCCTGGTGCCCGCACGGGTGGCTGTGTCAGGAGCTGCAGGGGGCCACCGGGATGTCCCCCTCCAGACCAGCCCCTGCCCTCCCCCAGGGCCTTGCATCCCAGTCAGGGATGGAGGCAAGACCCCGCTGTCTGCTGGGGTGGGTCGGAGGGCCATGCCACAGGGCGCCCAGCCCAGAGCCAGTGCCCACCGGGGGGAGTTACGGCCTCGCACACTCTCTCGCCCTGCAGGCATCGACCAATCCTCGCTCTGAAGACAGCAGGGAAGTGCTGCCATCTCATCCGACTTGGGGGCCTCTTGTGTGGTTCTGGGGTCATGGAAGGAGGCTCGGGCCCTACAGGGTCTCCACAGGGTGGACCTGCCTACCCACCCCAGTCCTGGGGCTCGTCTTGAGTCCAGGGCCAGATCCTGCCAGCCTCAGAGAGGCAGGGAGCGGGGAAAAGGGGGCCCAGGGGTGCCTCCTGCCAGTGAGCACATGGTGATGCTCGATGGGCACCATGCCGGAGGAGCTATGCCATGCCAGCAGCTGGGCACAGGGACCCACGTGGCCCCGGGGGACTCAACCACCCTGCTCCCATCCTGCTGCTGGATTTGAGCGCTTCGGCTGAGGCTCCCCTCTTAGCAAGCACAGTCCTCCAGCTGCGCCTGGTGCCCAGTAGTGTAGGCTCAGCTGCACACACAGGCTTGTTTATTGTAGGGTCACGTGGGGCTGGAGGTCCCTGGCAGAGGGACAGCCTGCGCCAGAGCTGGTGCCAGGACGGGCACTTGCACGGGGACCCTGTGCATGTTTTGGGGTGGCCGGAGGGTATTTATTTGCTGGTCTGTTCAGCCTTGTTGTAATAAAGCAGCCTGCTCCAGGAACCACTGCCTCGCCTTTCTGGGATGCAGCCGGGCACGGCTCCTCTGGAGAGAGCTGGGCTGGGGAGGGGGTGCTGGCTGCTCGGCAGGGGTGGGGGACGCAGCCTGGGATGCCAATGAGGGCAGCATGGGCACAGGGTGGCACCTCTGCCTGTGTGCGTAGAGCCAGGGGGACAGGGGACACGGGGTGTGCAGCCTTGATAGCTCCACCATGGTGGTGGTGTGGGTCCCCTCGGGGATACCCCAGGGGTGGCAGCCTTGGTGCCAGCAAGGTTTCTGCCTGATGCTTCCCGCAGTCCAGCTAGGATCCCCAAACAGCAGGAAGGTGAGGGGGGTTCACTGTTAGGGTGTCCCATACTCCAGCCCTCCAGGAGCCTGGGCAAGGGGCAACGCATCCCCTGCCTGTGGCTGCTGCCAGCTCTGAGCCCCTGCGGTGGCCCTGGATATCAGCCCCATGTCCCCGCTTGGGGACGGGGGGAGCTGAGCCGATCCTTCCCTGGCTGCTTCACCCGGAGCGAGTCCTGCCCCCATTCCCGTGACCCTGTATCAGCATCTCAGTGAAATAACGGCTGATAGCAAAAGGTCCCGGGTGCTCCCCATGCTGACTGACCCTGCCAGGGGACATGATACCAGTGCTGGGTGGTGACAGGCTTCCTCCCCATCACGAGGGACATGCTGTGTTATTGCTCCGCTTGCCCAGGGCCAGGGCTGGCTCCGTCCCTCTGAACCAGGCACAAACCCAAAACCCCTGCCGGCGCTCGACCCCTCCCTGGGAGGCAGGGGGGAAACTGAGGCACAGAGAAGTGGCTGAGGCTAAGGTCAGCTGTTCAGAGAGGACCCAGATGTCCTGGCTCCAGGCACAGATTCACGTGCAGCTACACAAGAATGGGACGAAGGAGACACCGAACGGCTGCAAGCCCCCTCCCCGCTTCCCCCCCGCCCTGGCAGAGCTCCTGTGTCCCCGACACAGCCCAGCTGGGCACGGGATGGGGGGGACACAACCCCTCGCAGCATGTGAAAGGCACAGCAGTTCCCCAAGCCTCCTGCAGATTTGGGGTAGGGGGATACTAGTGCCCCAGGGGAGACTTGGGGTCATCCCTTATCCCTCCCCATCTTCCCCACAGTGGAGCTGGGAGTCCCCTGGCCCAAGCTGGGCAGGGGATGGGTGCTGGAGTGGGTTTGCCTTCCTGCCCCTCCTCATGGGGCAGTGGGGATGATCCCCACTCAGCACCCAGGGTGGGGGGGTGGGCACGCAGTCAGGGGGCCCCCGGGCGAGCAATGAACTCCAGGTTGATGGGCTTGTCGGCCACCAGGACGATGCGAGACACGGACGTCACCTCCACGCCGCGGGGGTCTGGCCGCACCTCAAACGCCTGGATGATCTGTGGGGAGAAGGGGATGGCAGTGCCTTGGGGACTCCCTGGGGCCCCCATCCCAGCTCGTGGCGAGTTACCTGGGGTGGGGGGTCCTTACTCACCCTGGCGAGAGCCAGGTGCATCTCCAGCTCTGCAATGCGGCGGCCGACGCAGGCACGGACCCCGTAGCCAAAGGGGATGGAGCTGAAGGGGTGGTGGGGCGATCCGTGGCCCCGGAGCCAGCGCTGGGGCAGGAACCGCTCAGGCTCAGGGAAGTAGGTCTCGTCATGAGACATCGCGTAGTGCGCCAGGACGAAGAGGGTCTGTGGGGCAAGAAGGGGGGTGGTTAACGACCCCCGCCCAGCCCCACTGAGCACAGTGGGGGTCCCTACGGCATGGCCCCCACTCACGTTCTTGGGGAAGAGGTAGTCTCCGATGACGATGTCCTTCTCATAGAAGACCCTGGCGTTGGTGGGCACCACTGGGTAGACCCTGGGATATGGGGAGAGTTAGTGGGGCAGTAGGATCCATCTGGGGACCCCAGAGGGAAATTGCCACAGGCAGGACAAGGGGGAGCATCATCTCCCGCTGCTCAGCAGCTCCGTCCCCCTCCCCAGGGAGAAGGTGGATGGATGCGGCCCTAAGGGACTGAAATCCAGCCTTGCACCCTGCCTGACTGGTGCATCCCCCAGTGTGTGGGGAGAAGGGACTGCCCCTGGGGAAGGGGCCCGTGAGCAGGACCTTGGGGCAGCTGGGCTGTACCTCAGCGTCTCCTTGATAACTGCCCGAAGCATCGGCATCTTGGGGATATCCTCAGCACCAGGAAACCGGTCGGCAGGCACGACGGCTTTCAGTTCCTGGTAGAGGGTCTCCTGGATGCCTGGGTCCCGGGAGAGGTGGTACAGGGCCCAGGACAGCGTGTTGGAGGTCTGGGGGAGCGGAGTGCCAAGAGGAGTGAGGGAGATGGGGCCACTACCTGAGCAGCCTTGTGCCAAGCATGGCACCAGTACAGCACCAGGCAGCCCCTGCTCCGGTGCACAGGGGAGCCAGGGGTGAAGGGCAGTGAGCCCCTTTCCATAGGGGAAACTGAGGCAGGAAGCAGGGCAGGGAGAAAAGCGGAGGACAGGGTCTGTACTGACTGATCCCTGAAATTTTGCCCCTATGGGGCATCAGCCCCCCAACCACCAGCCCAGAGCTCGCAGGGGCTGGGGAGTGCAGCTGAGCATGGCCCCCTGGCTCCCCCGCCTGGCACAGAGCTCAGCAGAGATCCCCCTGCAGCAACTGCCCAGCTCTCACCGTGTCCACGCCAGCCAGCAGCAGCTCGGCCACGCTGCCGTAGACCTCATCCAGGCTGAGCCTGCCGCTGGCCAGCAGGTAGCTCAGGTAGCCGGATACCTCCTTGCCCCGCTCCACCTGCCCCTCCAGCTCCTCCATCTTTCGGTCAATCAGGGTCTTGCCTGCAGGGACAGAGTGTGGGACCCAGTGCTGACAGAGCGAGGGTGGCCAAAAGCACACATGGCTGAGGACTGTCCCACTTCTAAGGGTCCTTAGGGTGTCTGATCCCACCGCGCCAGGCCCCCATCACCACCGCTCACCGAAGGCGAAGATGGTGTCCCAGCTGTCCAGGTAGCGGTCCCAGAAGGGCAGCACCTTGCGGCTCCACCGGGGCAGGACGGTGGCGAAGATGGAGTTCTTGAACATGAGGTTGATGGAGTCGATGAAGCGCTGGGTCTCGGCAGGGACTTGCTGCTTCAGGCATCCAATGCGGGTCTCGAAGAGGATATAGGAGATCCCTGCAGGGGACAGGCCACATCCAGACCCCCGTGGGGATGGGAAGAGTGGGGCAGGGCAAGGGCAAGGGGGAGGACCCCCCTACCTTCCAGGGCGAATCGGTAGAGCAGGTTGGCCACGTCCCCCACCAGCACCCCTGAGGGGCTGCGGCTCCGCTCGTCCCGCAGCCGCACCATCAGGTCCGACACCACCTCCCCGATGGCGTCTGCGTACAGCACCGCCTCCGAGGGCTTCAGCAGCCGCTTGTTGAGGACCTGGCGCAGGCGGTACCAGCGCTCCCCTTCCCTGCATGGGGACGAGGCTCAGTGCGGGGGGCAAGACCAGGCAGGGGGCAGTGGCTGGCAGCAGTTTCCCACTCCCTGGGTGCATCATTCCCACGCCGGGCTGGAGCCACCCCAGGGGTCTTCCCACCCACCATGGCCATGGCCTTCTGCTTAGGGGGGACACGCTGTTTGCAGGAGAGGGAGCAATGTGAGCTGCCACCCAGGCCCTACACCCGAGGAAGGGACAGGAGCCACCAACTGCCCCGCAGAGCGCAGCCAGGGCAGGACTCACTCGGTGAAGGGTCCGTAGGGCAGGCGCCGGGTGTCCCGGTGCTCCTTCCACAGGGCCATGTCGCTCCGCATGGGGTACTTGCCCTCCTGCCGTAGCAGCTGCTCCAGCACCACTGGGCTCCCAATGTTGATGTTCTCATAATGCCCGAAGGTCGACTTCCAGATAGGGCCGTAAATGCGCCGGGACATCAGCTATGGTGCACCAGAGCATAGTAGGGTGAATGGGACAGGGCCAGCACTGGGGCTGGATCAGTCCCTCCCTGCCCCAGTGCTGCCCTGCATGTGTCCAGCATGCTCTGCACCCATCCCAGGGACCCCTCAGCACCAGTCAGCTCCAAGCACCCGCCTCTGACCCCCCAAGCTGGCACTATCTTTGAAGTGCTCTGCAGATGGCTTGGGCTGGTATCTCCAGGGACATGTCCTCTGCCAGCACAAAGCACACCAGGCACTGACCCCTGGCACAGGCTGGTGCATCCCTCACCCACCCCAGAAATGCACGGAGGGCCTGGTGGGTCTTTTGGGGAAGCAAGGCCAAGAGGGGACAGCAGGGACTGGGACAAGTGCCAAGCCCAGGGCTTTGCCGAGGTGCAGGGCCATTGCAGCAGCTGTCGGCAGGTCCAAGCCCTACAGCTTCCAGCATGGCCCCAGCTCTGCTCAACCCGGGGACAAGACTCCCTGCGTGGGTCCTTGAACCTGCCACCTGATAAGGGTGGTTAATGATCAGTGGTGGGAGGGCAGCACCAGGCTGGGGCAGGACTGGGCTGCTCCCAGGGCAGGCTGCCACCCCCAGGACATAGCCCTGGGGCCACAGGCTCATAAGCCAGCTAGGAGACATGCACCAGCATCAGCCCTACTCTGGGCTCTGCTGGCCACAGTTCCCTCTCCTCAGCTGCACCCATGGGTACCATGCCTGCCTCCCCACTGGGGAGCACCGTGACCCCCAAGTGCATCGCTCAGGTGCAGCCAGGCGCCCCTGTGCAAGTGGATCTGCACAGGGCCACATGCAAGGGGTGCTTTCCATCCCACCCAGGCACTGCCAGAGACCCTGTAGAGTGGGGCCAAGCCCAGGGGGCTGCAGGGGACCTAGCAGGGAAGCCCTGGTCCCCGTTCCCCGCGGCTGCGGGGATGCACGTGGTACAATCTCCCTTGGTGACTGACTGCATCGCAGCCTGCGCCCGGATTCAGCTGGATTCGTCACCACGGGGAGACGTTCCTCGTGCGTGGTGGCAGGAGGAGGGGGAGGGACAGCCACCCAGGTGCTGCAGGCAGCTTGCCAGGCGAACACGCTGCGTGGGGCCGTGGGCAGCCGTGGCCCAGGCTGAAGCCTGCCCACGGGTGTCTGCTGGCAGCCAGGACCCGACATGGCGCAGGCCTCGGAGAGCAGGGCTGAGAGAAGCCAGAACTGCTGGGATCTGGGGAAAGGCACCTCTGAAGCATGTGGGCATCTATCCGTAAAGCTGTGCTGTGCTTGGAGCCCCAAGGGCAGGAGGGAGCAGCAGGGAGCTCCCATGCCCGCTCCCGACACCCTGCTGCCCTGCGACAGCCCCTTCTTCAAACAGCAGTGCCCGTTGCTCTGCGGTGCTGGGGAGGCCTGATCCTAAACACTCCTCCGGCCGGTCAGAGCTCCAGGTCGGTGGAAGATGCTGCCTGGCTTGAGGCCAGCCAAGCCCAATGCTCGCTTCATCCGATGTATGAGGAAGTGTTGACAGAAGAAAACAAACGCCTCTGCCTATCCCTCCCCTGCCTGCCTGGATACCATCTGCCCAAACACCTGCCTGGCCGCCTGCCCCCCAAACCGCGGCCCCTTCAGCTTGTCACGGCCGGGGCAGCTTGGGCTGCCTGGGGATGCCAGGACCCCGTGAGGTGCCCCCGAACCTTTGCCCTCGTCTGTCTGGCCGGCTCGGGGATGCCAGAGCGGCCCTGGGCTGGCAGGACGCTCCCGGGGCCACCCGGTTCTGCTCTGGCCCCTCTCCGCGCTGCTGGCCTCGGCATCACCCCACGGTGGAGGGGTGCTCCCCGCCACCCAGCCCCTCCTCTCCCCTGCCCC
>NW_010972437.1:17507354-17516180 GCF_000737465.1 Haliaeetus leucocephalus | reverse complement strand
GTGCGGACCGGGCACCTTGTGCCAGCTGCTGCGCGCCTGCTACTGGGTCGTGGGTGCCGGCTGCAGCGTACCGGGTACCGGTTACGGTACACCGGGTACCACGTGCCATACACCAAGTGCTGAACACCGGGCACTGCTCAGAGAATCACACACCATACACCGGGTGCTAGGTACTTGGAACTGGCATCGGCGGTACCCGCTGCCATGTACCAGTTACTGGGTGCCGCACGCTGTGCGCTGCACGGTGGCACCGGGCACCAGGCAGCTAGCAGCCAGCACTGGCATGGCAACGGTAGGTAGAACAGCCTGGGCACAACGTAGCGTGTGGCACCAGCACCGGTACCAGCACCAGGTGCTGCGCACCAGGCATTGCACATAGGCAGTGGGCGCTGGGCGCTCTCACCAAGCACTGAGCATCATGTTCCAGTACCAGCATCGCACTCTGGCACTGGGTACTGCACCCCAGACTCCGCACACCCCACTGCGGCACCAGGCTCACTGCTGGGCCTGCTCTTCAGGGCGCTGCACCTCCTGGCCTGAGCCCTCCTGCCCTGCCTCCATCCCCTGCCTGTCATACCCCTGTCCCTGCCTTGTCCCCTTGCAGTGCAGGATGATGCCCCAGGGAGCTGGGTCCAAGCTGTCCCAGGGCCTCCCTCAGTGCTTCCTCCGGGCGCTGCCAGCCAGGAGCCCCGATGGGGAGACACCAGCATGCCCAGTGTGGCCGCTGGCAACCCAACAGGTTTCATTTGTCTGCATGCCAGGGCGGGCACGGCACCAGCTCCTGCCCAACCTGGTGCAGGCCAGTGTGTCCAGCTCACAAGCAGGGCTCTGCTGCGCTGGTATCCAGGGCCATGGGTGCAGGGCATGTCCCCTCTGGTCAGCCTGGCACTGCCACCAGGTTCTGCGGCTGTGGGGCAGGGCGCTGACCCCCAGGCGTCACTCCTGGGGCAGATGGCACCATGCCTCTGGCTGGGACATCCCAGCGCTGATCATTAACCACCCTTATCGGATAGTGGGTTCAAGGTCCCAGCTGGGGAGATTTTGTCCCCACATCGGGCAGACATCTCAGAGCCCCGTGAGTGGCTGTTGTCCCCTCGGTCCTGCCTCACTGGGGGCAAGAGATGTCCCAGGCTGGTGCCTGATGTGCTCTCTGCCAGCAGGGTCGGGGCTGGCAGTGCAGGATCCAGGCACCCCGGGCCTGCAGACACCCGTGAGGCACCCAAGGCTGAGACAGCCAAGCGTGAGCGCCTGCCGCCATCTCATGGCTGTTCACAGCCAGCTCTGCAGTTCGCCCTGTCCCAGCCGGGCCCGGAGCCGGGGGCAGTGGAAGAGCCCAGGCCCCCAGCTCTGCTCTGGGCTTTCCAGCCTGGCACCCGGCCACCCTGCGGCTTTCGATCCCCGTGGCAGGGGATGCCTTGGCCTCTCCGTCTGCTGTGGCTGCCTTTCCCCTTGCTGGGGAGTGGGACCCCGACACCTCTTTCAGTTTAAAACCATTGCCCCCTGCAAACACAGTAAAAAGTACAGGCCCTGGTAAACCTCTCTCTTCATCTTTCTTATAAGCCCCTTTATATATTGGAAGGCTGCAAGAAGGTCTCCCTGAGCCTTCTCCAGGTTGAACAGCCCCAACTCCCTCAGCCTTTCTTCATGGGAGAGGTGTTCCAGCCCTCTGATCATTTTTGTGGCCCCCCCTCTGGACCCACTCCAACAGGTCCATGCCTCCCTTGTACTGAGGACCCCAGAGCTGAACGCCGTACTCCAGGTGGGGTCTCAGGAGAGCGGAGTGGAGGAGGAGCACCACCTCCCTCGACCTGCTGGCCACGCTTCGTTTTGCAGTCCCAGATACGCTCGGCTTTGTGGGCTGCAAGCCCGCATTGCCAATCATATACTATTTTTTCATCCACCAGTATCCTCAACTCCTTCTCCGCAGGGCTGCTCTCCATCCATCCCCCCATCCCTCCCTCCTTCCCCCAGCCTGTACTGGTACTGGGCTTGCCCCGACGCTGGTGCAGGACCCCCCACTTGGCCTTGTGGAAGGGCAGGCTTTACCACGGCAGCGCTGACCGCAGCGGCTCCCCGGGCCGGTCCCCTCAGCCCGGCCGGGGCGGGGGCTGGCGGGGGACTCCGGCAGCCCGGTTCCTTCCAGCTGCCGCCGCTAGGCTGTGCTCCCTGCCCTCGGACCGGGGCCGGTGGCGGCGGGGGCCGGCCGGGGGCTCCGCCGGGGCGGCCTGCCAGGGCTGTGGGGGAGGCCGTGCAGGAAAGGGGGTGTCGGGGGGGGGGATTGTCGGGTGAGTCAGACCCCCCCCCCAGAGCCTCTCGGCGGGGACTTCCGAAGGGAAGCGGCTGGGCCATGACACATCCGCGGCCGGAGGATGCCGCGGGGAGCCGGGGGCATCGCCAGCTCCTGGGAAGTCCCCTAGTGCGGGGCCAGCACTGGCCCCAGCTTGGTGACAAGCGGGGCAGAGGCAGGAGAGCAAATGCTGCGTTTATCCATGGGGATGGGGAACTGGGGGTGGCAGGTCCCATCCTGTGTGTCCCTCTGCCCCAGGGATGCTGCGACTCCACTCATCCCACAGCCGCGTCATCAGGTCCGACACCACCTCACGGCTGGGACCTGAGGGTGCAGAGACAGGCACTGTGGGACCCCCCCCGCTGCTCTGCCCCTCAACCCACTGCTCATGGAGTCCTGCCCTCAACATGGAGGGTCCTGGCTGCCTGAACGAAGCGACAGCTTCTTTACGTGACTTGTGCAGTGTCACCCAGGAGCTGGAAACTTTTCCCAGGACTGCATCTGTTAATCCCTCCTTGCTCTCCCACAGCCCGTGGAGCCGGGTGTCCCAGGGGAGGGCATCCCCTGACTCAACCCCAGGACAGCCTGGGCTGTGAGAAGGCTGAGCCCGGTGTCCCGGGGACCGTAAATAAATGGGAGATGGCCCATCACGCCAGCTGTGTGTCACTGCCTGAGTCATGAGCCATGCTGGGGCCAGCAGGGCTGCACAGGGGGGACATGGGGAGATCCAGAGGGATGGGGACATATCCCAGGCCTGGAGACAGCTGCTCCTCTCCCATATAGAAAGTTCAAGTGGGACCCTCTTGTCCCTCTCCCAAAGGTCCTCATCCCTTCGTTTCCCTCTGTCTGACCCCTCAGACTTGGGCAGGGGCTTGGGGACAGCACAAAGCTTTTGAAACAAGTAAAACAACCAGCAAGATGGTTCCCCCCCCACACACACACCATGCAGGGCTCAGCACCTGGCAGCAAGCTCTGCTCTGGGGTCCCCTGCTTTGTGCCCTGCGGGACCCTGGCAGGCCGGGACCTTCACCCGAGGACGTGGGAGCAGGACACCAGAGCAAGCCCAGTGCTGGCGGCCTGTTATCACGGGAGACGGGAGGCAGCCCCAGGCTGGTCTCAAGTGGTCCCGGCTGATTAGTGACTTCAAGTGCCTATGGAGTTATTCTAAGTCAAGTAGGCGTGAAGGGAGCTGACCTGGGACTGGTGAGACCAGCACCGGGCTTTGCTGGGGTGTCCCCATTGCCTCTGCTCCCCACCAAGCCCTCCGAGGCAGGGAGGTGTCCCCCCTTCCAGCTGCTCTCCCTGTCCCTTACTCCTCCTGCAAAAGGCTGTTTGCTCCAGCCCAAAGCAAACCTGATTTTATCTCCCGACTCCAGTTCCCTTGGCTGTGGGCCACGGTCGATGCCTCCCACGCAGAACTTGTGAAGCCCATTCGGGGACCCGCGCACAGAGCGAGCTGTGTATGCTGCCACATGACATCATGTTTACGGCCTGCAGGGGCCCAAGGACACCCCCTCCCAGCGGCTTCGCTTCCAGCCCAAGCAATGTGTGTCCTTCCTGTGGCTGGACAAACGGGCATGTGGGGAGATGGAAGGAGCAGGAGCGGCCACAGTGCCGTGCCTGCCCAGAGAGGGGTGGTTCCAGCTTTGTTGCACGGCAAGTCGGTTCCCCAGGCCTCAGTTTCCCCTCTGGGCAGTGGAGAGCAAATCCTGTGCTAGCTGTGAGGGTGCACTGCTGCAGCGGCACAAGGTCAGGCCCTTGAGCTGTTGTGCAGAGAGAAAGGCAAATTTTCTCCCCTTGGGATGTGGATGTTCCCTCCCCTCCTAGGACAGAGCTGGGCCTTTTCTGCTGCTGCGTGAAACTGAGGTTGCTGGGAAAGAACAACAATGTCCAGAGCCACAGGGGCTCACTAAGAAGTGCTAGGGCCATCCTTTCTCCCATTCATCCATCCATCCACACTTGCATGAAGCTTTCTATCTCACAGCTATCTCCATCCATCTACTGAGCTGCCTGTGCACTCACCCATCCATCCATTGACAAACGCATGCATCACTCTTCCCACCCATCCCCACACCTACCTGCCCGTCCATCCAGCTAGCCACCCACCCACCTGTCCATCCTCCCATTCACCTCTCCATCCATCCATCACCCGCCTGTCAGTGCCCGAGTGATGTGCAGCCACCGAACAGCCCTCCTCGGGGTTTACGGCGTGTGCCCACGTGTGTGCGCACCTGTGTGTGTGGGACATGCTGGCCACGCGGAGCACCACGGGCAGGGATGTCCTGGGCTGTGTCCAGCCATGGGGCAGGGACCTGGAGCACCGGCTGGGGGGAGGCGGGGACCCTTCTAATTTAAGAACGGGCCCCGCAGTCGCTGTCAGCGCCGGGCGGCTCTGATCTGGGGACAGGTCCTCGTCAGCTCTGCTCGCCGCCCGCCGGCCTGACATGAAAGGGCTCTGCGCCCCGATAAGGCCCCAGATGCTCAGCCCCAGAGGTGGGCAGTGCTGCGGCTGAGCCTGGGGACCCTCGAGCAGTGAGCCCTGCTGTGGCTGTCCCCAGATTCACTGTCACCCCAGCACCACAGGGCTTGTGTGTTTGCATCTGTTGGGGAGCTCAGCCCTGGGGGCTGCCCTCTGCTTTGGGCACTGGATTGTGCCCTGTGTCACCACCAGCTCCCACCAGTGACACAATCCCAGGGAGGGCTCCATCCCCCAGCTGCCACCAGCTCCTCTGACGGCTGTTACCCCGCACTGGAGTCCCCCGGCTGCGAGCGGCCGCGGACGGGGACCATGTTGTTTTAATAAGATCATTCTCCTCCTGCCGTGAGGTCGCAACCCCAGGCTTATGACATCACAGCGCGCTGCCATGGAGACACCAGGATGTCACAAACACAGCTCGATGACCTCACTGCAGGAGCAGGAGATGGGGCCAACCTGGGTTTGATCGCCAATGTCCTCGGGAATAAAGGAGGGGAGGGACGCTGGGAAAGTATGTGGCTGCTGAGCGCCGGGGTGTTTGGGTTGGAAATCACCGCGCTTTCCCCGCAGCAGGAAAGGCCTGTTCCTTCCTCCCCCGTCCGCTCCCTCCCAGAGGCCAGAGCCCCCCCAGCCTTGTGGCTGCAGGGCAGGGGGGCTGGGGGAGCGGGGCACCCCCATCTCTGTCCCTGGGGCCATGCAGTGGGGAGCGAGAGCCAAAGCTCAGAGCAGCACTGGGGCACCAGCTTAGGGGCAGAGGGGGGTCACAGGGAGGGGGGCTGTGTCCCTGAGCAGGATGGGGCACTTGGGGGTTGCTTTGTCCCAGGAGCAGGATGGGGACCACTGGGGATGCTGTCGAATGGGGCAGGGTGGATTGGTGGCTGGGGGTGGTCTCCTCTTCCCCAGGAGAAGCCCAAAGCCATGCTGCTACATGGGGACATGATTCCCCATCACAGTACCCTGCAGCTGGACCCCAAAGCACCCCTTGGCTCTGCCCAGCCACCCAACAGTCGTCCCCTCCCCAGCCCACAACCACCAGCATCTCCTGGGACCAGTCTCCACTGCCCCATCACCCTTCCCTGCTGCAGCCTGGCTCTCCATCCTCCGTGCTCAGACCTTACCACTGGGGAAACCACAGCTGGTTGGGGGGACACACACCTCCCTCCTCTCTGCTGCAGGGGTGCAGGGATGCCTGCTCTCCCCCTGCATCCCCCATCATTAATTTCCATCAGTGGCCGAGCAGGGCCGGGGCTGCCCGGGGGTGGCCGAGGAACACGGCGCTTTCCCCTGATAGCAAAAATAAATACATTAAAATTCTTGCAGGAGGTAGAAGAATGCGGGACGGCAGGAAAAAATTGTTTTATAATTTGTAATAACACAAAAGTCGGGAGGGGGGGCGAGCTGTGAGAGGCGAGGGAAGGCAGAGACAAAGGATCAGCCACAGAAGAGAAGGCTGCTTCAGGGTGGTGGTGGCATCCCCGCTGCCCGTAGCCCTGGTGCAATGTCCCCACTGTGGCCTTGTCCCCTGAAGGATATGTCCCTTCAGGTCTTGTTGCAGAAGGGGTGTGTGCGTGTGAGCAGACTCCTGGGGCTGGGGGAGCAGGCAATCACCCCCCAGCTGTTTAAGCATGTCTCAGCATCTCTGTGCCTCAGTTTCCCCCTTGCTAAAGGGGGATTTTTATGTAACTGGGAGAAAAGCTGGGAAGCAGAGGCAAACCCCAGGCATCCCCCTGGTCCCAGCCCCCCTGGTATAGGCACAAGACAAGGAGCCCACCTTTGCCCATCCTGCCCCCCTCTTGGAGGGGTTTTGCCACAGGATCCAGGTGATGGGGCCAGTTCCCATATACGTGCTGGGGGCATCACACACACCCCCAGCCCCCTCCAGCCTTGCGAAGAGCTGGGACATGACAAGGCGAGTTGCTGTGCACCAGCCGCACCTGCTCGCCGGGATGGGGCTCCCCCTCCTCCCGCTCCCCTCTTCGGGGCAAAATCAAAGGGATTTTTCTGCCCTTAGGAAATCAGATAAAGGCTTCTCACCTGCCCCGCGCTGCCTTTGCAAGGAGGCTGGGTGCTCGGGGCGGGGGGACAACAGGCACTTTCAACACGCCGGCAGATGAGCTCTGCATTGCAGTGAGCTGCCGCGGAGCTCTGCCCGCAGGGGCTGGGGCCCTGGGCACAGTGTCAGCCTGTCCCCAGCTTTGGCAAGGATGTCCCCTCCCCAAGAGCTGCCTGTTGCTGACTCCCCCCACCTCTAGGTTCGAGGTGATGGGATTCCCATAGGACAGGTAGGATAGAAGCTGGTGGGTGAAAGCAAAAGACACCAGGGACACCAGCAGCCCAGACGCGGTGCCCAGCTCAGGGAAGGTCCCCATGTCCCTGTGATGCAGCCAGGACAACTCAAATCCTTGTCACCATGCCAAGGGTGCAAACTGGGAGCCCAGTCCCTGTGTGGGAGGGCAGGGAAGGAGTACGTGGAAAACCTCCAGAGCTGGTGGGAGTCTCTTACCTCCTGCACCCAGGAGGGAGAGGAGAACCGTGCCAAGTTGCAGATAAAACCTGAGTCATTCACCAACAAATGCTGCTGGTGCGGAGTGAATGTGCCAGGGTGAAGGAAAGAAGCTGCTGGTGATGGGGGCAAGGGGATCAGTGATGGGCAAGCCAGGGGCTAGAGCTGAGCAGGGGATGGGGGGGTTGTACCCTCCCAGGAAGGGGGACAGAGCCCAAATCTCTGTTGGAGGAAGGGTTGAGCTTACTAGCAGTAAGGGTGCTCTGCTTTGCCCATTGCTGGTGGCAGACACCCCATTTCCCTTGGCGTAACCCAGTGGGCTGTCTGGGTGCTCAGTGGAGGTGGCTGCAGAGGTAGATCAGGGCCCCCCAGGGTGGCTGTCCCAGCCCCAGGATCCATGGCACTGGTGCTGCAGGGCTGGGAGCTTCATCCCCAAACTCTGCTCTGAGTCACGGATGGTGCAAGAGGAAGCAGAACCCCAGGGCCCTGGGCCGAGCCCTGGGAAACCATCCCCGAGGCTGTTCAGAGAGGAGAAAATTGGCCTGGCCGTTGACAGGCACCAGCTCCTCCTGTCCCCAGCTGCCCAGACCTGGTGTGGTCCTCCCCCTCCTGGCCCCGCTACCTCCCAGGCCCCTCAGCTTCCTCTTGCCCCAGGCAGCTCCTGCTGCCTGCTCTGATGTGGTCCTGGGGGGCTGTCTCCCTCCCGGGTCCTGGCTGCACCTGAGATGAGATCACCATAAACAAGCTGGCCCTCCCTGCACTCTTCTCCCGGTCTCTTTGCTCCTGGGGCTTGCTGCCATCATCCACCTGCGTGTCCCCCTGCCCCAGGGATGTCTCCCCAGAGGAGTTGGAGCTAAAAGTTGGGAGGTGCTTGGGGGGGGTGGTGGTGTCACTCCTCCAGTGTCCCCAGGCAGGACAGATGGGTCTGAGGGCAGGCAGGGCAATGAATCCAGGCTTGTGCCAGGTGACCCAACAGGGACAAGGGCCAGGCAGGGCTATGTGGGCAGCAACACGGGGGTGCCAGGTTTGGGCAAGGCTGTGCCAGGGGTGTCAGGGTCAGGCAGGACAGTGACCGGCAGGTGCCAGGGGGGACCTCGACAGGGGTTGGGTTTGGCAGGGCTGCACCAGGACCCCGAGTGGAGCCAGGCAGGGCTGTGCCAGGCAGGCTCCCGTAAGGGCTGCGGGGCTAAGCCGTGCCGTGCCAGGTGGGGCTGTGCCAGGCAGGGCCGTGCCAGGTCCCCGGGGCTCCGGGGGACAGGGCTGTGCCAGCCAGACACCGCTATAAGGGGTGCGCGTCCGAGCGCGGCGGCGGGACGCGGGGCCGGGCAGGCTGCAGCCACCGTCCCGCTGCCGGAGGGTGCCCGTGGCCGTGCCCACGCCGCGGCCGTGGCTGCGCGCCTGGAGACGAGCTTGGCACCCAGGAGTCCCCCCGCCCGGCCCGCCCTGTCCGTCCCCCCGGGCTCCGGTTTCCCTGTCGGAGGCAGATGCTTTCGCAGCCCCGTCCCTCCTCCTCCTCCTTCTCCGGAGCAGCCTCCGCGCCGCGCTCCAGCCGCCCGGAGG
>NW_010972437.1:17491349-17507344 GCF_000737465.1 Haliaeetus leucocephalus | reverse complement strand
TGGGCACCCACCCGCCGGGGCCCCGGCCGAACCCTCGGGGCGGCGGCGAGCCCGGCTGCCCGGGTCCCCACGGGGGGCGCGGAGGGGGCTCGGCGCTCCCCTCAGCCCTGGCAGGATGCTGCCTTCCTCCCGGACCCAGCTGGGGCTCTTCTTCATCCTCCTCTGCCCCGCCAACATCATCGGGCTCTGGTGGTGAGTAGGACATCCCGGGGTGGGTGCCAGGAGGGCGCGCAGGGTCCCTCGGTCTCCGGGGATGGTCCCCCCGCCCCAGCTTGGGGACAACAGTGTCCCCTGCACCCAGGGCAGCCCTTGAGAGGGGACCGCTGCTCGCTGGCCAGGCAGATCCAGACCGGGGGCACCCCCACGCTGCCGCGGTTTGGGCACACGAGCGCATTGGGGACAGCGGGCTGCGGGACCCCAGGGGTATGGGACACCCGGGTCCTGCGGAGGGAACTGCAGGCTGCCTCCCCGCACCCCAAGCCCACAGCCTGGGAGGGTTGTATGCCTGAGGGGTGGGGAAGGGGGCGTAGGGGCCTCCAGACCCCTCCAATAAGTCAACTTTAATTAAAAGCCCGAGGGTCCCTACGGTGTCCCCTCCCGAGCGGTGGCCTGGACGCGGCGGGGACAAAACCCCTGTTTGTAATGGTGCCTTCATCAAAGGCAGAGACGGTGCCTTGCAGGATACTGGAGGGGGTGGGGGATTCATTACAGGCGCAGAGCTGGGACCCAGCCTTGGAAAGCCCAGGTATCTGTCGAAACATGAACTATTTAAATCTATTAAGAATTTCACCCAGCCTGTCTTTATCCGGTTTTAAGTGCTTAGATTCCAGCTCCCCGGCGTGCCGTCCAGGCTATCATTCATTATCTGAGGCTATTCGTCTCCACATTGTCACACTCTTTTGACCCCTAAAATAAAGCTCTCCATAAGCCTTTCCCCTCCTGGTCCCCTGCCTGCCCACCAGTGATTTATTCTGTGGCTCCATCCCCTTCGCTAGCCCTGGCTCCAGGCGTGCAGGGCAAAAGGGGGGGCCTTGGTGGATATAAATGGTGCTGTTACGGTCAGTTGTACATCAGATGAGAGTTTGGCCCCGGAGCCCAAACGCTGTGTTTATTGCCGGGAAAGGGGTTAATGTGGATTTGAGAGGCGCTTGCTTGGTGTTTTTTGCTACAGCAGGGGAGAGCGAGGTAGGGTGAGTGCTGGCTGGGGCAGGGTGCGTGCAGAGGGTCACCCTGCTCCCCGCCATCAGCCTCGGGGTAGCTGTGCCATCCCGGGGCACGGTCCCTCCTGCTGCCCAAGAGCTGCTCTTTTTCCCTGGCTAATTCTCAGACAGCTGCTTCACACACCTGGCTGTCCCTTCAGCTCTCCTTGCTTTCTCTGTCCCATCCTCATCAATACCCACCCAGTGAGCCCTCACCCCCAAGCTCATGCCCTGCGCTCCAGCTCCAAGGATTTCAGTGCCATCCTGCCCACAGCTGGAGTGGGCACAGGTGAAGCAAGAGCTCCCTTTGCCTTCAATTCAGAGGCAGGCAAATGGCACTGGCAAGGGCAGGGTGTTGGGGTACTGCTGCCCCCCGCCCTGGCTGCTCAGAGCCACGTCTTACCACCGAGCCTGGGTCCTGCTGGTGCCGTGACCATGCTGTGCGTGCGCTGGCAGCACCGGCTTGGGGAGATTAGCAGGATTTGGCAGAGGAGGGCAAGGGGTCAAACTTGTTTTTTCTTCTCTCAAAAAAGAAGAAGAAAAGGAACCTTTAATTTAAGAATAATAACCCAGCTGCACGCAGCATGGCCAAATGCGCTGGGCAGCGGAGCGGCTGCAGGGGGATCACCAATACGCACTCTGCTTCACTCCAGAACCCAGATCCAGGGAGCGGGGAGGAGGTGATGTGTGGATGAGGCCACCAGCACCACCAAATGGACATGCCGACCTTCCCGGGACTGGGCACTGGAGCAGCCAGCTGATTCACGAGCTGCTTCCCCCAGAGCTTGGGATCTCTGGCCCCTGGCTGAGATCATCCCTCATTTCCAGGGAGCTCTTCCCATGCGGGGGAGAGAAATCCGGGCGCTGCCTGGCCCTTTGAGCCAGCTCGACAGGCAGCTTCCTACATGTCTGCTCCCCATCCCCATCCCCTCTGCCAGGTCTGGGTAGCACTGGTGTCTGTGGGTTTTGCTTTTGGTGAGGAGGGGTTCAGGGTTGCAGCCCTATGTTGTGCCAGGGCTCCTGGAAGCTCTAGGGCTGGTGGCATTGGTAGAGCGGTTCCTTGTTGTCCTTGTCACTGATGCATAGGGACTTTGGTAGCACGCTTTCACATGTGCATCTCTGGGCACCCATAGGTGCTTAGCCAAGGGGGCTTCTTCCCCTGGGCAGGAAAGGGAGGTCTTTACGACCTACCCCATCCCACCCTTGGGTGCATTGGCTGTGCAGTGTGGGGGGATGCAGGGGCTGCCTGTTTGAGGCATTTTTTTCCCACGCTGGTGACAAACTGATTTGTGAGAGTGGCACGGTGGGGTGCAGCGGGGCTGGGTCCTGGGGGGCATGGTCCTCAGCCCAGGCATGCAGCCAGGCTTGGCCACTCATGGGTGGTAACGGTGCCCGTTGGGATCCTGCCAGATGGCTGCATCTACAGAGAAAAGTTTGTGTGTGATGTACGAGCAGTGACATCATGCTGATGACATCGTAGCCTGAGAAAGAGCATCCTCATTGTGGTAAGATGTCCCCAGAGGGCTCACTGAAGATACAGTCACCCTTGTCCTACACCCCCTGTGCCCCTGTGTCTAAGAAGAGGCAGAGGGACAGGCAGACGCACGGATCTTTCCGTGGCAAA
Source organism: Haliaeetus leucocephalus (assembly GCF_000737465.1). NCBI lineage: Eukaryota > Metazoa > Chordata > Aves > Accipitriformes > Accipitridae > Haliaeetus > Haliaeetus leucocephalus. The sequence goes on along the minus strand of NW_010972437.1, from coordinate 17,504,521 downwards.
GGGGAGCAGGCTATGGTCAGTGCCGATGGGAAGATGTGTCATTCAGGTGCTGCTAGTGCCTTGGTTAGTGCCAGGCTGCAGGTAATAGGCTCCCCTTGCTCCCACCAGCCCTGTAAAATCTCTTTCTTCCTCCTCCCCTCATCTTTTCATGTTTCTCACCTGGCTCCTTGTGCAACAGTGATTCCTCCCTGAGCAGGACAGGCAGGGACTGCCTGAGGCTCCTGGGCTGGCCTGGAGGGTGCGGGGATACAGGGTGGGCCAACCTGGTGTCTCAGAAGCCCTGGGCAGGTTCAGAGCCAGTTTGTGGTTGGGCTGTGCTCACAGGGACAGAGGCACTGTGGGGATGGGGGCAAGCAAAGCTGGGCTTCCCCAGTGCCCCAACACCCATCGGCTCTCTATGGGCATGGACGAGAGCAGTCGGGAGGTGGAAGAGAGAGCAAGGGGGAAAACCATCATATGAGATGTGCTCTGCTCCAGCTGTGGGTCTGAGGGGGACCGGAGGGACAGACACCTGCCCTGTGTCCCCTTCCCATGTATGCACATGGGCAGTGCATCTCCAGGTTTTCACTGGGCTCCTTCAGAGGAGCTCAGGGAGGACCCATCCACTGCCACCCATGGCTGCACCCTTGCTTGATGGGGTCCCGACCCCATGGCCCCTGAAGCCACACACCCCCGGATGGGTTTCATGTGCCAGTGGCCTCCCCTTCTCCTCTGCCTCTCCCACCAGCACCCACACTGCCCAGAGCCTGTAAGGGCAGGCTGGCAGGCTGTAGGGCCTTGCCTGCATGTCTTGGGGTGAACATTGTGAGTCACCCTCCGCCCCTGCTGACCCACACCCACCACCCCACAGCCCATGGCCCCCCATGGCGTCCAGCAGACTGGGCTGCCCAGCCATCTGGGGCTTGCCCTCACCCCTGGACCAGCGCCATGTGGGCAGCAAAACACCTCCCAGCATGGGAGCCCCTGCCCGGCGTCATCTCCCTGTACCTCTTCTGGGGCAGTGCTGACCCACTGGATTTTTCAAAGGGAAAACATTTCCCTTGCACTCTTTGAGATGGCACTGGCTCCAGAACTGGGCTACTTGTGTCGTACCACAAAGACAACTGACCTTTTGCCCATGCCATCCCTCGTCCCTGCTCCTGCACACCTCCATTCTCCCACAGTGACACCCAGGCTGCCCAGCCCTGCCTTATGCATGCCCTAAGCTGAAGGGCTCGGCTGGACTTCGCATCTGAGGCTTGACCTCTTCAAACCTCACCCATGCAAGAGGGTGCTGGGCAGAGCCGGGCACACCCCGATATTCGCTCAGGATGTGCAGGGTCCTGCCACCCCATGTAGCACCTGCATTTGGGCATGTACTAGCCCAGCCCTCATGCCACCCCAGCTCCAGCCTCCACAAGCACCCAGAGGAAGGATGCAGTGACCAGGGGGAGGTGGACCCCTTTCATCTCAACCCAGCCCCTCCAACACAGCTTTGGGACCGGTGCTTCTGCGGGCGTGTGCTCCTTCCATCCCCCCCCGAGTACCCGCAGCACAAGCTCGGGCAGCTCCTGCCCGTGAGCGCCCAGCCTTGACGTGACCCTGCAGCTGGCAGGTCCATCGGTTGATGCCATGCCACATCAAAGCCTCTTTCCTTTGGGTGGCTTCCCAGTTGTTTGCATGCCGTCCTTGCTGAGGAGGTGCAAGGAGGAGGGCAGGGAATGGTGTCCCCCTGCTCTCCCCAGTCCACGGCATTTCCCGCTCCTTTGGTGCCCCCGGTGCTGCTTGGCAGCCAAGCCCCAGCCGTGCCCCCCAGGGCAGTGACTTGCTGCTTACTCACCCCAACCTCCCCCCCGCCCCCGGGCACCTCCTGCTCTGCTTTCCACACCCGGCTGCCCTGTTAGTGGCAGCACCCACGCATTGCCCCGGGTGAGGGGCCAGGTACCCGCCACGCGCCTGCGTGGGATGAAGGGAAAGCTGGATGGGTGAAAAATCATGCATATCCCCCCTCTTGTCCTGTTTGCACAGCTTGGAAAGAGACGGGCTCCCGTGGGGTCTGATTTCCTTGCAGGGCTGTCACTGAGTGTGACAGCATTGGGTGGAATGTGGGGTGACACATTCCCCCGAGGACGTAGCTTGGCTCTCCAGGACTGGCATCCTGCAGCTCTTGCCTCTCCAAGCAGGTGGAGAAGTGCCTGTGGGCTCGGGCAATGGGCCAGGTACCCTGGCACCCTGCATCCCCCTCCTGAAGGCATCCAGGGGCTGAGATGGAGACCTGGATATAAGGCAATCCATGCCCTCCCTACCCCACAGCGGGATCACCTTGCCACACGGGAATGCCCAGGCAGCAGTACTCAATAGATGCAGACCTGACTGGTCCCATGTGGAGCTGGCACAGCACAACCGCCACTCTCCCTTGGGGTTTCGGGGCTGTCGGGACCAAAGGACACATTTTTCTACGCAAGATGTAGGTGCCATTTATGAAGGCTGACCATCCCCTTCCTTGCCACATGGCTGTACCAGCCCCTCTCCATTGGACCCATGCAAACTGGGACCCTACTGGCTCCCCTCAATCATGGTCTGCTGGCAGGGGTTGCGAGAAGCCCTGCTCCACACCATCCCTGTGTCCAAAGGGGAGATGGGTACTTGTGCCAGGCTCCTTGGTCTATGATTTTGGCTGGGAACCAGACTGGGACATACTGGAGGCTCCATGACCATGGGCTGAGCTGGAAAAGCTGGTGATTATGGCTCTTGGGAGCCCCAGCTCTGTTGCAGCAAGGACAGCATCCAGAGCACAAGGGTTGCATCAGAAGCATCAATCAGTGACTCCTGTTTCCCGTGTGTCACCGGGACCGGGCTCAGGCTGCAGCTGTGGCAGCCAAACGGGTGACAACAGCAGGTTGGCGGTAGGTTGCAGCTCCTCTTCCGTGCCTCAGTTTCCACTTTCAGCAATGGGGGTTGTTTCCCTTGGACAGGGGTGCAGGAAATCACGGTGGAAAGCGGAGCCCATCGTCCTGGCTCCTTTCGGGGCGAGGCGGCCGCTGCCCGGCAGCAGTTTCGGCAGCAGGCGAAGGGCGCCGGGGGCAGGCGGGAGGGATGCTGCCGAGGCGCCGAGCCCGGCCGGGGGCTGCCAGGCGGGGGGCCGGGGTGCCCCGGGCAGGTTGAGGGGAGTCGGGCTGGCGACCTGGTTCCTTCACCAGGGCAGGGGGAGGAGTGCCCGGCGGCAGAGGTGGGGCACCTTAATTGTAGATGCGGGAGGCCTTGGAGCAGGACAAGCTCAGGCAGATCTGGGCCCCGCGCCGGAGCCCTTGCCAAAGCGGTAGCAGTTTGGCAGCATTTTTCTTGCCCTTGTCTCCCCCTCTCCCCCCCCCCAAACCCTCCAAAGCAAAACAGCTCTCGGGCTCCCGGCAGCCTCCCCGCGCCAGAAAGCGAAGCCCAGCGGAAATTAATATTGCGCCGGACTTAGGCAGCCCACCCCACGCCTCGACGGCATGGCCGGCGAGCTCCCGTGCGCTCCCGCAGGCCTCCCCGCTGCCCGGGACATGGGTGGGGACCCCCGCGGTGCCGGCGAGCCGCCCACCACCCCCCGGCCCTGCGGGGCTGAGCTCTTCTTCCCGGCCTGATCCGGCGGGCCGGGGTGAGCTGCAGTTCAGCATTTGATCTGACGGCCCCGGGGGGCTGGCGCATCATTTTTATATGAGTACAAAGAGTCGTCTCTTAATGAAAGTCCCGTCCCGGCTCCCCTTCTTCCCCACCCTGCCGGAGCAGGCGGCCAAACCTCCACTGTCCTGTTGCGGATGTCGGGAGCCCACGGTCCCCAGGGAGGGAGAGCTAGGAACCTGGAATGGAGGCTTGAATCCCCATGTGGTCATCAATGGGATGGGACTGGACAGGCTCACTGGTGGGTTTCTACATGGGCCTCAGTTTCCCCATCAATGGGGCACCTGTGCCAGCCCAGTCACAGCCCCAGGATGCTTCCCCAGCTACCCCATCTCTTTGCAGAGGCACGCATGCATCACGCAGCAAAGGCAAACCAAGCTGTGGGGAGCAAAGGGAGATGGGTGCTCCCCAGCAGTGGTGCGGTCTTGCCTCAGTTTCCCTGCTGGAGGTCACCTTTCCAGGCTGTGCCTCTCAGTTGAGCTGTTTAGCCCTTTAAACCTCCAACCAAAGCATAAGGGCTCCTTTTCCAGGCTGTGTGAGAGGGCGTGTCTGCCCCAAACACAGCTGGGGTTTGGTGGGCAGGAGAGGCAGGCAGCTTGGGAGCCTGATGTGGGGCAAGGGGATTCTGGCAGGACCTCGAGCTTCAAACAAGGGGCTTGCAGGGCGTTTGCACTGGGGGCAGGATGTTAAGCAAAGTCCTGCAGACTGGTGTCCCAAACACAGACCCCAGCTGCGTGAGAGGAAAAAGGAAACCCAGAACATAGTTAAACACCGAGATTCAGCTTGTGATTTTCGAGCCCCTGGGGCTTGGCCAGACTATAAAGGTCTGGGTTTGGAAGCTGTAGCACAGCCGGTGCTCCCCAGCGAGCGGGGCTGCCGGCAGCATGGGCTGCCCGGGTGCTGCTCCCCAGGGGACCCCAGGGGACGTGGTCTCGCAGTCCTCGGGCATCCCAAAGCGCTGGGGGATCTGAGTCCAGCCCTGGGGTCCTGTGGGCATCCACAGCCAGGAAAATCATATTATCAAGCAGGATGAGCTCTGAGCCCATGGGAGCGGCGCTGGAGGCGAGGAGCTGCTGAGTGGGGCTGTGTTTGGGGCGTGCTAAATTCGGGTGGCCCATGGCCACACGGTCTCCATGCCACGGGACGGGTGGCGTAGGTGGGAGGCCGTCAGCACGGCGTGCCTGCCCTCTGCCCGCTGCGGCTCCAGCGTTGCCTGCGGCGGAGCTGGAGCATCGCCTGCCCTGGCACGGGGCACGGCACCGGCAGGCTGCACAGCTGCACGAGCTGTGCCGTGGAGGGCACTCCAGGCAAAATGTGTGGGGAAAGTACAGGAGTTTCTGTAGCCAGCGGCACGCCGGGGAGGGCGTCGTCGTGCTCAGACTTTGCCTCCCAGCCCTGAGAGCCAGGCACCTCTCTCCAGCTGTGCTGGCAAGGAGGAGCCGCCTCTGACACGGGCCCAGCCAAGACTTGCCCTCCCACACTGGCATCGGCAGGGCTGGCGATGCCACCTGCAACCCTCCCTCGTGCGCCCGCGGTTGCCCGTGGCTCTGTTCCCTTGGGGCCGGTGCCTGGGTAGGGGGAGTCGAACATGGGAGCTTGGCCAGCAACCAAGTGGCTTTATCACTGGCAAGGTCACTCGTCTCGTCTCCCACGGGGTAAAGCAGTGAGCCCCCCCGGAGAGGGGGAGGCACACCGAAAGCACTGGCTGGGCTCCCCACGGGGCTCCAGGAGCCGCAGCTGCACTGGGCATTGGTCACGCCGCAATGCCAGGGCTGTGCTGGGTCAGTGCCAGATGTGAAGAGCAGGTGCTAAGCAGCACAGCACCTCTGCCACCTCCCGTCGGGTACACCACCATCACCCCCAAGGGATGTCCCTGAGGGCTTCGGGGTGTGAAGTGGCACGTGCCAGCATCGTCCTCCAGCCAGCCCCACAGCTGGGGATCTCCAACCGGCTGGGGAGGGCAACGTATGCCCTGAGTGCTGGCACGCAGGTGCCACCCATGCCTTTTGTCCTGTCCTCCCCATATACCTCTCCCTGTCCCCTTGTCACCCAGGGTCACCACTGAGCCAGCACTGCCCTGTGGCCCCACTCCGACCCGGGGAGCAGGTCTGGCCATGCCCCATCCCCACCCTGGTCCCCCCCACCGGGCTTGGGTGCTGGTTTTGCTCTGCTCGCTGTCCCCTCCTGCAGGGCAGTGGGGAGCCCCCTGGTCATGGACCCCAACAGCATCTGCCGCAAGACGAAGCGGCTGGCAGGGAAGCAGGCGGAGCTGTGCCAGCTGGAGCCAGAAATCGTGCAGGAGGTGGCCAAGGGCACCAAGCTGGGCGTCCGGGAGTGCCAGTACCAATTCCGCTTCCGCCGCTGGAACTGCACCAGCCACAGCAAGTACTTCGGCAAGATCCTGCAGCAGGGTAAGGCCAGTGCTTCCTCGGCCTTCCACCTCCCAAAAAGCATCCAGCCGCCCAGTCACACGCCTCCCCGGGACTTCTGGAGCAGAGTCTGGGTGTGCAAACCTGTGTGTGTGTGTGTGTATGTGCGTGCATGTGCGTGTGTAGGGGGTTGCTCAGTGCTCCCCGGTGCAGTCACGCTGAGGTTTTACTGCCGGGACATGTCTCCCTGTGTTGTAATGAAGCAATTACCGATGCTCCCAGACAGCACGGGGCTTCACAAAGCCCAAGAATGCACCCTCGTCTGGCAGTGATTTACTGCTCCCCTGGGACCCCGGGGTGTGTGGTGGGGCGGGGGGTGGGAAGGGGCCCGGGTGGGAGGCAGCACACAGCCACTGGGAGCTGCCCCTCGCCCCGTGGGTACCCTGCAGCTCCCTCCTCCCGGCCTTGCAGGGAGCAGAGAGGATTGCTTGGCCCCCATCCCTGCATCCCTGGGTGGGCACCCTGATGCCACCCCGAGGGTCAGGGGTGAGGTGGCAGGGAGGGATGGGCAGGTCCCACCCAGGTGGATACAGTGGTCCAAGCCCAGCCCAGCTGCATCAAAGCCAGAGCAGGAGCAGAGTGAGGGGGCACCCATGAGTCTGTAAGGGATGGAAAAGTCCTGCCACGGTCCCCAGGGAGAGAGGCTGGGGCAACAATAGGGAAGGGGGGGATGCTTGAAGCACCTCGGGCTGGTAGGGCCACTTAGTGGATGGTGAGTTTAGTCCTGCCCCTGTTCCCACGTTGGTTGGTGTGCTGGGGTGGATGAAGATGCTGGAGCGAGCCCTGGTCTCCTTGGCCATCACATCTCCCGCTGGTGCATCCACCAGGCCACGGAAGAGCACGTATGTCCTTGGGCCTTGCAGGGGGGTCAGGGTGGCCTCCCTGGGGGCATTGGTGAGGGCAGAGTGCCCTGGGCACCCGGCAGCTGCAGGTACCAGTGGGGGGCAGAGCTGGGGCCCCAAGGGAGACACCGGCCTGTGGCGGGGGGTGCAGGTTCATTTAAGAAGCTGATTTGCAAGTGTGGGTTCCTCCCAACACAGGGACGGAGGTGTATTCAGTTGAGGGGCAGAGATCCAGGGCACGTGGGGGACACACCTGCCTCTGGAGTCATCTATTTTCACACCAGCCTGGCAGGTGGGATCTGTGCCAGGAAGGGTGCAAGGCTGGAAGCGGGGTGGTGCCAGGATGCCAGGGCCAAACCTGGTGGCGAGTGGGCGATGTTGGCGGATGAGCTGGCAGGTACCCAGGGGCAGATTGGGTCGGAGGAGACGCAGGCACATCAGGCATGGGGATGCTGAAGGAGCCACCACGCTCTGTTTGTCCCAACCTCGTTGCCGGGGCTGTGGAGATGAGCATTGTCCTGAGGACAGTGGTGAGTTTGGGAGTCCCTGGCACTCCGAGGACATGAGACATCCCAGCTAGACCTGTGGAGGTCCCCAAGGCTGAATCGTGGGTGTCAGGAGCAGAGAGCTCGCACCGCACTGAAAGGTGCCAGCAGGCACCAGCCTCCCTGTAAGCCTGCAGGGACTGCATAAACCATCCCAGCATTTCTTGGATTCCCAGCTACCATCGGATGGGCACGTCCCATCTGACAGCCTCTTCTTTCCAAGAATGCTGCGGCACGCTCTGGTTCCCGGCCGTGGTCTCCCTGGTGCAGTCGCGGCCATCGCCCCTTCCTTCCCTGCCGATTGTGCCAGGCGCTGCGTGCCAGGGCAGGCTGGCTTGGGGGGAGCCATGTGTCTGGAAGAGCTGTCAGAAGAGCAGCATCCCCCCGGGGCCCCGGCTGGCAGGGTGGCACAGGGACCTCTGCCAGCGGCAGGCTGCCTGCCCAGGGCTCTGCCGGTTTCAGGTGGGAGCAGGCGGGTGGTCATGTGGCTTAGGGGGGACAGGAGGGCCAGGGCAGGGGACACCCGTCCCCGGAGTGGCACTGCTGGAAAGGCACCAGTGTGTCCAGTTCCTACCGACAGCAGTGGGAATCAGGTGCTGCGTGGGCTTGTGGAGGAGCCCCTCATGGAGTCAGTGCCACCTCTTCCCGCAGCCCCCCCAAGTCAGAGTGGTGGAGACAGAGGGATAGGGCACCCCCCAAAACACAGCTTCTCGTCCATCCCCATGCCCTCTGCATGTCACCACCCTGAGCCAGCCCTGCCCTGTCATTTGGGTGGGCAGGGGTTTGCCTGGCACGGGTGGGGGGAGCACGGGAGCCCCCCCAACAGGGCGCCGCGCCCCCGCTGCCAGAATCCCCCGCTGGCTGCGGCTGCGAGCGGCAGGTCCGGGCAGGGGAAAGATGCTTGGAATTTGTGTCCCGGAGCAGAGAGAGACAGGAGCAAATACTAATAATAAATAATCCTGCAGGGTGGAGGCTGTGCCGGCAGAGGGAGGGGGGGCAGGCAGCACCCCATGGCAAAGCGGGTATGGGGGAAGAGAGGGCAGCACAGCTTCATCGCTGCCACCCTGCAGAGGGATGAGCGGCACCCATGGTGTCCCTCACAGCACTTGTCTCCAGGTGCCAGCCTGCAGCTGGGGGATGGGGTTTTTACTGCTTGGAGGGACATTGCAGGGTAGCGTGAGAAAGCTGTGGGTACCACCTGGACACCTGGGATCCCCCTGCTCTCAGAGCTCCCCTCTTTCCCATGGGGCAGCACCTATCCTTGCAAGGGGAGGCAGGAGATTTGTTGCCCCTAGGACCCTACAGCTGGGGTGGAGGAATGCTTACAGGGCCTGGCCATCCCCCCAAATTCTGCATTCTGCTTGCAAGAGACAGCTCTTGCCCCAGGCAGCTTGCTCCAGGGTGGGTGCATTGCCAGGGAAAAAGCACGGAGCACAGACGAAGGGAGAGAAGGGGAGGTCTGAGCCCCCATGGGATGTCGGTGGGGGGATGCTTTGCTTGCACAGTCTTTGCCAGAGCTGACCCCGCATCTCAGCCCTGTCTCTTCTCCTGTAGATATCCGGGAGACAGCCTTCGTGTATGCCATCACGGCGGCCGGGGTGAGCCACGCCATCACGCAGGCTTGCAGCATGGGCGAGCTGCTGCAGTGCGGCTGTGAGCTGACGCGGAGCCGGGCTCCCCCCTTGCCCACAGCGGGTCCGGGCACAGAAGGCACAGCCTGGGAGTGGGGGGGCTGTGGGGACGACGTGCAGTTTGGCTACGAGAAATCCCAGCAGTTCATGGATGCCAAGAGCAAGAAGGGCAAAAATGACATCCGCGCTCTTATCGACCTGCACAACAACGAGGCCGGGCGCTTGGTAAGGCCCCTGTGCTCCCTGCCCTCTCTGCAAGCATCACCCCGTGCCCCTACCCAACCCAACCCTCCAACTTTACCTCCCTCAAGCCATGCCTGCACCAACTTTGGGTGAGATTGGACCAAATATCTTTCAGAAGCCCTTTGCAGGTGCTTTGGAAACTCCCTGTGCCCCCCTCAGCACCCTCCCCCGGGGCAAGGCAGCACCAAGAGGCAGGGTTTTGGCTGGGGGTGCTGGGCAGGGAGGCCGGGGACCGAGGTCTGAGCATCGCTGTCTCTTCCCCAGGCGGTGCGCAGCTACATGAGGACAGAGTGCAAATGCCACGGGCTGTCGGGCTCCTGCACCCTGCGGACCTGCTGGCGGAAGATGCCCCATTTCCGCGAGGTGGGGGACCGCCTGCTTGAGCGCTTCAACGGGGCTTTCAAGGTGATGGGGGGCAATGACGGGAAAACCCTCATTCCCGTGGGCGACAACATCAAACCTCCCGACAAGCAGGACCTCATCTACTCAGCCGACTCACCCGATTTCTGCTCAGCTAACCGTAAGACGGGCTCGCTGGGCACCCGGGGCCGCATCTGCAACAGCACAGCCATGGACACGAGTGGGTGCGACCTGCTGTGCTGCGGTCGAGGGCACCGGGACGAGACGGTGGTGCTGGAGGAGAACTGCCTTTGCCGCTTCCACTGGTGTTGTGTGGTGCAGTGCCGCAAGTGCTCCGTCCGTCAGGAGCTCAGCCTCTGCGTCTGACTGCCTGGGGTTGGGGGAGGACAATTTGGGGCACCACCCCCAGGCTCATGCTGTGGCCTCCCCGGGACAGAGACAGGCTGAGCCGGTGGCAGGGACAGCATGGGTGAGCCCAGCTCTGCACCCTGGGGAGTCCCAGCTTCCCCGGGGGACAGCATGGGGCTGCCTGGCATCCCCACTGCCCTCACCGTGGGGGCTGTGGGTGCAGAGCTTCCACTAATAAAGCTATTTAAAGCTGGTGTGCCACAGCGCTTCCTGGGGAGGGCTGGGAAGCGCTGACTGCTGTACTAGGATGGAACCGGCCGGAGAGCCGTCCTGCCCCGGCCATGAGTCCTGATCAGCCAGGCTCCCTCCATCCTCCTGTTCCTGCTGGCCATGGTGGGACCCATGGCAGAGTCACGCTCATTTTTTATCCACTCTCTGCTTTTCTCCATGTTGTAGAGCCAGGAGATGAGTGTGGATGAGGGCAAGTGCTCTCCTGCCCTGCTCTGCAGCCCCCAGGCTGGGTGGGTGCTCTCCTCCTATCATCCATGACCACCAACACTTGGGGATGCCAGTTTGTGTCCTGCCACCACCCTACCTGGGATGTTTGCGGTGACCTGCAGTCCACGGTCCCTCCGCTCACCCCTCATGAAGGAGGTACAGCTAGCTGCCCTGACACCATGGTGATGGGCTGTGAGTTTCTTGAAGGTATCCTCTATTTTTTTACTCCGTCTTCAGCCAACGTTGCTGCAGTCCACGCCACATGGCCTGGCATGGAGAAGCCCTGCGTGGCACTGACACTGTTGGCTTGGTGGCATGTGAGGCATTCGCTTGGCATGCTGTGGGCCATCTGCAACCTCAGCTGACCAGCACCATGCCAGGCACATCTTGGTAACCTGATCAGCCAGTGCCCCTCATGGGCAAACACAGGGCAAGGAGCAGCTCGCCTGGCTGCCCAGCAGGACAGGCTGCCATCCCTCTGCTCCAGAGGCTCTGGGGGTCTCCAAGGGGATCCCTCCCATCCTGCAAGGAGCCCAGAGGGAACTGGTTTCTCCAGCTCTAGCCAGCGTGGGGGTTTAGGTAACTAACTGCAGAGGGGAACATGTGTGTGCAGCACCCGCTTGGCTGGCAATGCCACACTGGGCAGAGGAGCCCCTGAGGGACGTCAGCAGAGCCAGAACCTGGGCAGAGGGGTCCACGCTCCTGTGCCTGCCCTCCATGCTGTAGCAACGCAGAGCATGGGGGCTTTGCCCATCCACCCCTCTGCAAAAGGGCTACTGGGGCTCTTAGCCGAGTCGGGCAAGGCCCCGCGCACTGGGTACTGCCAGGCAGGGCAGGAGCAGAGCTCGCAGTGCTGGGCACACTGGAAGGCAAGGGGAGCTGCAGTGGGGTGCTAGTGATGCCCACCAGTGGGTCCTTCCTTGCCCCCCACCCCAGGCAGCCAGTGGGGAAGGGCAGGGGAAGCAGGGTGCTGGTGAACCATTAACTTGGCCCAGCAAGTGCTGGGGCAGGAGCCTCTAAATCTGTCAGCTGCAGCTTTGCAGCTGGAAATTCCCTCCTGGCTTGCCCACAGCAGTGCTGGGAGAGGGGAGGCACACGGGGCTCCCGGGAACTCCCGGCCACATGCCCGCCCATGGGAACACAAGGGTGGGTGCGAGTGGGGCTGGGTGGGTGCAGGTGAAGGTACCTGTGCATGCAACCAGTTCAGCGTGCGTGTGTGTGCGTGCACAGGTAACACGTCTATGCATGTTCGCAACCATATATGTGCAGGTGAGCTTGCGTGCACACGCATCACTGTGCATGTGAGCCCCTCGTGGGTGTGCAAACAAGTTGGCCCGTGTGTCTTCATGCATGTCTATGAATACACAACAAATTGTCAGTGTGTGTGTGTGTGTGCACCGGTGACACTGTCCCCTGTGTGTGCCTGTGTGCGAGCATGTTTGTTTGCACGTGTCTTACTGTGTTTGTGCAGGTATGTCTGGGACAGGAAGGACATGCGTGGGTGCAGGAAGGCCCTGCAGGAAGGGAGCTGCAGAGATGTAGGGTCTGTGTACTGGGACATGTGGGGACCCATTTTGTAGGCTGAGCAGGTCTGTTTGGATTAGAAACACTGGAGCACACCTCAAGCCCTGCGCTGCTCATCAGGAGAGCTCAGTTCAGGCAGGTCCTGTGAAACTTTGGGTCACCCTGCTCTCCCCTGGAGCCATGCCAGGGTGAGGCCAGTTGTACTGGGGGATTCTGAATCTCTCTGTGAGATATTAGAGTCCTAGCTCTGACCTTCAGCAAGCTTCCTCTCAGGAGTCTGCCTCAGTTTCTCCACAATGGGCTGCTTTCATGCTCCTGGATGCACTGACATGGCTCTGAAGGTCTGGATTATGGATAAACCCTGGGGAAAAGAGGTAGTTCTTTTGAGTAAGGGATCTAACCTATGTCCTCTCTGCCATTGCCCCAGATCACAGCTCCTGAAGGCTGGAGACCACAAAAGCCAAAAATGTGGAGGGGGAAGAAGATGGAAAATGGAGCTAACACAGGGGCAAGGGGTTCTCACTTGGAGAGAGGCACATGGCCACTGATTGTGGGGTGACTCCTCTGCAACCCCAGGACATCTCCAAATGCCCTGCCCAGCTGGGGAGAGGGGTTAGCTCTTTGGGAGCTGCCAACTCCCTACCACTGCTCCCTGCTGTCCCGGAGCTGGCAGAGCCAAATCCATTCCCTTGGTAGCCAGGAGAGGCCCTGGCATAGGCAGGTGATGCCGGTAGCCAGGCAGGGGCTGGACCTGGCCCAGTGGTCTGGAGAGGGCTGAACAGCCAGCAGAGCCCCCTAGGAATCTCCCAGCGTCCCAGACATCTAGCAGCCCCCCCCAGCTCCCCAGACCTCCAGGAGCTCCCCAAGAGCTCCCCAGCCGCTAGCACCCCACCCCAGACTCCTAGAAGCACCCCAGCAGCCCCTAGGGGGCCCTCACCCCCCTCTTAACTCCCCAGAAGTGCCCCAGGAGCCCCCCCCCCAGATTCCTAGGCATCCCTCAGCTCTCCAGACCCCTAGGAACCCACTGAAGCCCCTCATGAGCCCGCAGCTCCCAGCCCGAGGGGGCGCAGCATCCCCGCCGTCGCCGTGGCAACCCGGGATGCGGGGCGGGGC
>NW_010972437.1:17484221-17491339 GCF_000737465.1 Haliaeetus leucocephalus | reverse complement strand
GTGGGGATGTCCGGGGAGTTTTATTGGGGGTGTGCATAGGAGGGCATGGGGGGGGGAAGAGTGTATAGGGGGGTGCATGGGGGAATGTGCGTGGGGCTGCATGGATGTGGGTGTGCACAGGGGTTCGTGGAGGTTCACGGGGGGATGCAGGTGGCTGTGCCTGGGGAGCTGTACATGGGGGCTTGTGTGCATGGGGGTGTAAGCGTATGGGTGTGTGTGGGATTGTGCTTGGGAGAAAGCGCGTGGGAGTGTGCGTGTGAGTATGTGTGAGCCCCCGATTCCCTCCCAAACTCTCAGCCCCATGCCCTTGGGGGCAGGACCCAGCTCTGGGGGGCTGGTGTGAGCCGGGGGGCTCATGGGTGGCTGTGTGGGTGCCTCGTGTAGCTGGGGAGTCCAGGGGGTGTAGTTGTACATGTGAGTGTGTAGCCCAGATCCCTGGTGCTGGGCAGTTTGCATTGCAAAACTTGCATGATCTTCCCAAGGGAAACAGAGGAAGTTTATAATATTTGGGTTAAAAAAAAAAAAAAATCCCAAACCTCTGTAATGTTAATGGTTTCATTTTATTTTCTTTCAAATGGGAAGAGCACAATTTTCCCTTCAATTGCCCAAGTTGAAAACAGCCGGACAGATTAATTCAATCAAACTTGAAAAAAAATCCCTCTGGACCGAGACCAAAAATAGAATGTTTTTGCCAAAAAAAGAAGCTTTTTAGGAAAGTTTGGAGTAACACAGATAGGCCTATGAGGGGGAGGCTGAGAAACCCAGATACCAGCTCAGCTGAGGGAAGGTTTGGACAGCAGCACCCAAAACCTCCGACAAACCCACCTCTCGTGGTTGTGGTCCCTCTGCCTGCTCATTGCAGGGTGCTGAGCAGGGGTCTGCCCAGCCGGCAGAGCTGGGTCCTGGCCAGGGCTCTTGCCTGCTCAGCCCTGCTGTCCTGGGAGGCCTCTGACACTCCCTCTCCAGGCTCTGCTGCTCCCGCCAGGGAGCTGTCAGCAACTGTCCTCCTCTGTCCCCACTCCAGATCCCAGTGACAGATGTCACCCATGCACCCACGGGGTGTCCAGGCCAGCCCTGCTGCAGTGTCTCCAAGCACCCAGGCAAGGGGATGTGCTGGGACTCAGGGCACCCAAAGCAGGGTGCAGACAGTGGGCACCAGCCCTTGAGGAGCAGGAGATGGGGTGCACAAGGACCCCCAGATGTGCTCTTTGGGGATGCTGCCTGTCAATGTGAGGGGTCTGTGTCCTTCCTTTTTCTTGATCTTCTCTGGCACTGGTGTCTGGCCCCTGCTCTCTCCGTGCAACCCCAACACTCTGGTGCCAGGTCTGCTGGCACAGTGCACACTAAGCATCATCTGCAAGGGCAGTGGGCTCTGGAGTCTGGCAGGGAGTTGCCCCCCCACCAGGGCACCCCTCAGACCCCCCCCAGCAGAAGGACAGGGCAGACACCCCTCCACTCCTGAGTCCTGTTCCTGACTGCCAGCATCTCACCTTATCCAAATCCCTCCCGCAGCCTCATTACTTTCCCTGTAAGGAAGGCAGCAGCCATCCTCCATCTCTGGGGAGGGGGCTCTGACCATGCATACCCCGGAGGGCACAGCTGCCGGAGAAGTGGCTGCTGAGGCAGCTCCATGCCCTGCTCACCCTGCATGGGGACCAGCACCCTCCACCCATCCCTGGGGCAGTGCATCCCTCCCTGCAGGGGAGAGGCACCCGGGGCAGCGCCGCACAGACGCGCTTGGCCAGTCCCAGCCGGCCACCTCCCCACCGCCCCAGCCGGCAGCTTGGCCCTTTGGGGACGCTCTCTCCCTGCCAGAGGCAGTGCAAGGGCTGGGATCCCCCATCTCGGTCATACCAGCACCCCAACCAGCTCGATGGCTGCTCTGCCACGGGGTGTCCCCCTGCACGGCCAGTCCCTGTGGTTTGGTGGAGGCAGCATGGGTGGGAGCCTGCCCCAGCCCTGGCATTCGAGGCTCCCGCAGGATGGTACCCACAGCCAGGCTTCAACCCCTTCCCTGCAGCCTGCTGCCACTGTGGCACCCACTGCCAGGTGCTGGGAGGAGGATGAGGAGGAAAGGTCTGCCTCACCACAAGGATGCTCCCGAGGATGGCTGGAGGCGGCCGGATCCTGCCTCTCCGCCCTGACGCAAGGGGCAGCGTGGCCGAGTGACAGCGCTGGGGCTGGCATGCACCCACTGCCCAGGGCCCTGCCAGCACGCCAGCCCCAGGCAGCCAGGACTGGCTGGGCCGGCCGGGTGGCCGTGTGGTTGGGTCCTGAGTCACGGCAAGCAGACTCGGGCAGGTCGCGGGGTGTGAGCCAGAGGGAGGGCAGCGATGCTGGGGGCTCCGGTGCTGCTGGGCTGGGGCAGCTTGGCACAGTGACTAACGCTGCCACAAAAGGCAGGGTCGCCCGGACCCCACGCCCAGCCCTGACTCACGCAGCCATCACTCTGGTCCTGTGGGTGCTGCTGGGCAGGGGAGCGAGGAGAGCTGTGCTGCAGGACAGCAAAGGCTGGGTGCGTGGCTGGCTGCATGGGCTCCCAGCGAACATCTCCCTCCTCTTTCTCCTCCAAACTGGCTTGCATGCCCTGCTGCAGACTGCAAGCCACACAGCTCCCAGCATCCTTCCTCTCTGTCCTGGTGGCATCAGACTGAGTGTCTGTCCTGGTGCTGCTCCATCTCTGTCCATCCTCCTGCTCCCCCATGCTTTAAGTTTCCCCAGAGCTTCCTGCCGCACCCCTTCAGCCCCAATCTGTGTCAGCAGAGCTGCCCCATCCTCCCACACCTGCACACACAGACTGGTTGGATCTGGCGGTCCCAGGGGCCATCGGCACTTCCAAGGCTGTGGCATGGCCAGGACAGTGCTGGCTGGAGCAGACTGGTCTCTCCCCGTGCTGCCCTCTGGTCCTATCTGTGGGCCTGCAGCCAGTCGGTAAGATCAAGTGGGAGCAGTGTGGTACAGCACAGAGATCTCAATGCCTGCCTTTCCCTGCCGTGGGTCTCTAAGGGGTCATCCTTTGACATCCCAAAGTCCCAGCCAGATGCCTACTCCAAGGAGATGCCAGAGACCCTCCATCCAGTGCCTATGAAAATCACTGCATGATTGTCCAGGGCTTGGAGGATGCTTATCCCAGGGCAGAAGGGGCTATAGGAGGGCACCTGCCAGGAGGGAAGCAGGTGACGGAGCCAGTGAGTCAGGGACTGCATGCAGAAGTGCTGGAAAGGGCTTCTGATGGAGATGACAACAGAAGAGCCAGCCCCATTCTCCTGGGGGTGTGGAGCCTGTGGTGTGGGGTGTTGGCAGGACCTGCTCCTGCACGAGGGAAGAAGAAAGGAGCAGGGAAAGTGGAAGCAGCCTGGGGGCTGGGCAGGAGGATGTGGGGTGTAGAGATGGACGGTTGGCAAGAGGGATGGAGGGACAGAGAGATGGTAGGAGGGACAGAGGGATAGAAGGATGGAGGAAAGGGATGATGGAGAGGAAGAGGGCTGGATGCTTCCCCAGTCCCCTGCACAAAGCACATGCTGGGGCATCACGTAACCTGCTGAAGGAGGAGACCTGCCTGGGTGCTTTGGCCTGGGCAGGGGAGCTCCAAGGGCAGGACCCACAGTGCTCTCTGCCAGGGACCCCCCCCAATCACCTTTCCTGCCCTGGCTCCGGGCAGCAGCAACACCCTTCGTGCCAGCTCTGAGAGCTTCCCACATCCCTGCCGGGCCTCTGCAGAGTGTGGGGCTGCCAAGGGGCACTGGAGACAGGAGAGAAGCTGGGAGGTGGCAGGTCCCACAGCCCCATGGCCCTGTGACCCCAACCGGGGGGCTGCAGCAGTGACAAGGACAGAAGCAGTGCTCACAGAAGGCCCAGTTTTTGCCCTGAGCCTTGATGCTCCCGTCAGGACCATCCTCCACCAGCCTCGCATGCCTGCCTGCACCCATCCCTGCTTGGAGGGGCCAGATGGTGTCCCATAGGCCCCCGATTCCCCACAGATCAGAGCCACAATAGATGCTCAATCTTGTGCTTAAGGGCTTTGCTGGTGTAACGCAGAAGAAAGGCTGGAGCAAAGGGCTCACCTGGCTCTTCCTCAGCCCTGGGACATTGCTGGGACATGAGGAAACAGGTGTGTCCCCCCTGCCTGCCCCCGCTGCGAGCACTGAGATGGTAGGACGCAGCGGTCGGCCTCCTCCCCAAGTCAGCAGCAGCGTGTGAGTGAGACACCCTCTCTTGGAAGTGATTATGTCATTAAGGGCTGGAGGAGGATGAAAGCGTTTCCCCTCTGATTTGCCTTGGCATTTATTTGTGCGCAGGATCCTAACGAACACACAAACATCTGTGCTCCTGGAGCCCGGGCACCAGGGTCCCCAGAGCCGTGAGAGTTGCCTTCTGGTGGGAAGGAGCCCCGCTTTCACTGGGGGACCTCCAAGAGGAGCCCCCAGAGCACCCTCTGGTGGGTCCAGGCCAAGGGCAGCGCATGCCTGGGTGTAAACCCTGGGGTGGCCCGAGAAAGCAGGGGTTAGCGGGGACCTGCTTGGGTGACCCAAGCCAGGGTGCTGCCTGGCAGAGGGGGCTGCTCCCCTGCCTCCCCCCACCTGCTAAGGGGGGGGTCCAGCCGGCGTGTACCTGGGTGCAAAGGGGAAACGGAGCACGGGAGCCAGGTCTTGGGTGGGAGGAGGTGGGGAGGGCAGGACCCTACGTTGGGGTCCGGTGTGTGTCACCCCCACAAGTCCCCTGGTGTGCTCTGCCAAGCCCTGACACTGTCCCTCCCGTCAGCCAAAGTCTGCAGCAAAGGGACAGGCATCCTCTGGCCCCTTCAGTGGCAGTGTGGCTGAGTGGGGGGGTCCTGACAGCACTACCAACCTCCTGTGGGACACCCCACATTGCCTGCTCGGTGCCAGGGGAGATCCAGGAGGGCAGCAGTTATGGAGGAAGAGGGATGGGTGCCGGGGCGATGCTGTGCGAGGGACCTCCCCGTGCACTCAGGGCATTGCCCAAGGGACAGAAGGGTCTGTGACCCCCCTCCTGCGAAGCTGCGTGGGCAGGGAATTTGGAATGTAGATGCCAGCCCCGTGCTGGTTCTCCCACCTGCCCACAGGCTAAGCCCACTCGGGAGTGGAGCCAGGGAGCAGGAGAACAGCCAGCGCCCCCAGGACTGCAAAAGGGACGTCTGCAGGGATGCCACCCCCATGCACCCACAGTCCACAGGGGGGACAGCACAGCTTTCGGGCCCAACCCGGGATTGCAACTCATTTCCCAAAGGAAACGCATTTTCCTCCCCGGTGCAAACAGGAACCGACACGCAAGCAGTGCTGGCAGCCCCCGCCAGTGCTGCTGTGCCGGCGCGGAGACGCGCGGTGCCTGCCCGGGGGGAGAGCGCTTTGCCAGCTGCCGCCTGGCTGTTTACGGTGCGAACACCAGCATGGCGTGGGCCGCGGCAGCTGGGGACACCGGGGAGCTGCGGGGGCACAGCCTGCCAGCCGCCAGCGCCCAAGAAGAGCCCCCCCAGCCCCAGGGTGGACACCCAAACTCAGGGGACACCAAGTATCCCCATGACCAAGAAGGGGCTGCATTGGGGCAGACAGTGTTCACTGAGAGCCCAGTTACCCTGGGCTTTCCCAGTGCCACCCTCTTGTCCCCAAGGGAGCGGGACAGCCTACACGGCCACTGCACAGCTCCTGGATGGGAGACCCCCTGCCCAGCACCAGGAAGGTAAGGGGTGCCTGAACATTGGGAGGATGGTGCCAAGGAGCTGGGCACAATCTGGGTGCCCAGCCCAGGAGAGCTTGTGGGGAAACCGAGGCAGGGAGCGCTTGGTGGCCCCACCAAGGGAAGCCAGAGCCACATCCACAGCTCCTCCAAAGGCATCGGCCCTGCGGCACTGCTTCCCTGGCACCAGGCTGGGGGAGCCCAAAATGGGGCTGGCACCTCCATGGGATGTACACAGCCACGCTCTGTGCCCACACACACAGAGTCACACCCCCAGCACGTGCCACTCATGCTCACACCCCTGTGCACACAGACAGGCACCCATGTGCCTCGCACCAGCAGGGACACTTTCCTGCACACCCGCATCTCGTGCCATGCACCCTCAGCCCCCATCCACATACCCTGATACCTCTGTGCACCCCTGGCGTCCTGTGCACGCCCCACACCACAGGCACACTCATCCCCACTCCTCACATATTGCATGCTATGCACACCCCTCTCCCTGTGCACGCTCACTCCATGCTCCATGTATTTACTCTCTGCCATGCACACTCACTCCCCACACCATGCACACTCTCTTCATCCCCCATGCACACTTAGCCATGCCACACACACTCACCCCACACCCTGCATGTTCACCCTATGTACCAACCACACTCAATCCACACCATCCACACTCACCCACATTGCACACACTCACCCCACACCCAGTGCCCACTCACACCGGGCTGTGCACAGTCACCCCGCGCTCCATGGATGCTCACCCTCACCGCTCACACTTTCTCTATACTCCACGCACACGCACCCCATGTCATGCACCCTTGCTCCATACATACCTAGTGGATGCTCAACCACACCATGCACACCCACCCATGCCCTATGCACACTAACCCCACACCATACACACCTCACACCCCACGCGCTCACCCCTGCCATGCACACTCACTCACAAAATGTATACTCACTGCGCGCTGCACACACTCCCCCGTACTCACGCATGCTGCGCACACATGCCCATGCCCCGTGCACACTCACCCATGCCATGCACAATCATCCCACACCCTGTGCGCTCACCCAAACTTGGGCACACTCGTGCTGTGCACCTTCACCCCACACCTGGTGTATGCTTATCCCATGCCACGCACACTCACCCGTGTTTTGCACACTCACCCTGTACTCTACGCACGCTCCTCTACCCTGTGCACACTCACCCCGTGCCCACAGCCCCGTGCACCCCCATGCCCTGTGCGCACTCACCCACGCTGTGTGCACTCCCCCAAGTCCCCCTGAACATTCCCCCACGCCACACACACTCGCCTCACACCCCCCGCACACTTCCCCCCCACCACCGTGCACACTTGCCCCCAGGCCACGGACACTCACCTCTCGCCACGCTCAATCCCCACGCGGCACACGCTCACCCC
>NW_010972437.1:17445023-17483697 GCF_000737465.1 Haliaeetus leucocephalus | reverse complement strand
GCCCCGCACGGCTGCGGCCCCCCGCTCGGGGCGCTGTCAGGGCCGCTGCCCTCCCTCCGTCTTGCCCCCCCGTCCCGGCGGAGCGCCGGCGGGATGCGCGGCTCCCCCCGCGTTCCGGGAGGTTGTCCCCCTTCCTCCCCGGCCGGAGCCGCCCCAGCGCCCGCCCTGCTTGCCTCAGTTTCCCCGCTCTCCCCGGGCGGAGGACGGGCCTCGCTGCCGGGGGCCCCCGCGGAGGCCGGGGGGATGCCACCGTCGTGGGGGACGGTGCCCACGGGATGGGTGCCTCTGGGCTCCGCACCCCAGGGGCGCGCACCGGGGCGGGGGAATCCACCTGCGTCTCCTGCCCGGCTCCACCGATCCTAAAGGCGAGGGGGGTAAGAGGGGGCCGCCTGCCTTCCAGAAAACGGCCCCCCAACATTCACCACCCCTGTCCGTCTCCATCTCCCCCGGGTGGCTTGCAGCTCCCCTCCGCCTGCTCCCAAACTTGTGCGCTGCAGGCAGCCAGGGGTTAACCCTGGTGCTGGTGTGAGTGGGGGGGTCCCCCGCCCTTCCCCCTCCCTCCAGCCCCTTTAAATATAATTTGTTAACGTTGGGACTTGTATTAATTAAAGCAGCAGCCGCTGCAGCCTGTGACCTGGGGGCTTGTCACCGTGAAATCAAGTTTAAATCCAGATTTCAAGGGGGAAGAGAGCTGGGGGGAGCGCTGTGTCCTCCTTGGGAGGGTGACAGTGACAGCTCCTTGCTGGTCCCTGGTGCCCCTGAGCCCTGAGTGGAGCAAGAGGCAGAAGGACCTGCCCTCCGCTCACCGGGGCCCTAGACAAGGGCCCCTGCCTCAGTTTCCCCGCTGTGCAATGGGGAGAAGGACCGTAACATCCCCCCCACCCTGGGATGCCCTGGGAGAAGGTGGCAGGTGCAGTGGCTGGCTCAGGACAGGCAGAGGACAAGGTCCTTGCAGTGCTTGGGGCTGGAGCTGCTGGGCTTGGGGCTGGTGGTAGCTGTGGACCTGCTTTGCACCTCCTGTCAGCCAGAGCTGGCTTTGACAGCGTGAATGAGCGCAGGAGCTGGGCAGAGGATTTCCCCTCCTGTGTAGGGGCTTTGGAGGGATGCACCCCCTTCCACTCTCCTTCTCTCTGCTCTTCCCCCACCTCAACTCTCCCTGTTGGAGTCACTGTGGATTTGCACTGGGGCAGATGCACATATCACCCATGGAAGTGGTGGAATGGGTATAAACACCCTTGGGAAGCTGGAGAAAGCAGCAGCCTGACCCTGACAGCTCCCCTTCCCCCCTTGAGCAAGCTGTAATTCAACAGGGACCCTGGGGCTGAGCCCTTCCTCCAGAGCTGGGCGAGTGCTGAGCTGGGGAAGTCAGTCCCTGCCCCCCGAGAGCTGCTTCTGTTCGTGTACCTGTACCAGGCTTGCAGGATTTTGGGAGGGGGGGAGCAGAGGGGGAGTAACCCTTCTCCCCAACACCTGGCTGCTCCGTAAGGCAGCTGCAGTCCTTCCTCCAGCATCCTCCTCCAAGTCTCATTTCTGTAATCAAGGTTCAAAGGGCTCCAAGCTCCTTGCTCCTCCCAGGGACCCAGCTCTTGGCTGTCCCGGGGAAGAGAGAGCCCTGCCTGGAGACAGCTCTCAGCGGGTTCTGAGCTGTCCTGAGCAAGGAGCGGGGCGGTGCTGAGCTCCTGATGGACTCTGCTGCAAGATGCAGGATGCTGCTGGGCATCCCACTGCCTGCTGCTCGCTTTGCAGGTCCTCTACTTGGACACTGTGGATCCCAAGGTCCTTCAAGCCATTCCTGGGAGCTGGGCAAACACTTCCTCCCCTTCCATCTCCCTCTCCGCATCCATCAGTCCTGTGTACCACTGTCTTAGCTCCAGGCACCTCTCTCTGGGCATGCTTTGTCCATCTCCCCACACTCCATCTACCTCCCTGTTTCCCCAGGCACCATCTCTACTCGTATAAGTACTTGCACCCCTGCCACAGAGCATGTGCTTCCCCTTGTACCCATCCATCTGCTGGTCTCTGTGCTTCTGTGGTGACAGGCATCAGGTCTGGTGGGGCTGGGATGTGACAGTGGATTTGGGATTGTTGCTGGGAGCTTGAGGGTGTTCAGCAAGGTGCTTGGCTCTGAATTTCCCAGCTGAGCCAGCAGGAAAAGTCTGGTCCCTCTGGTTACCTCCCTTGTGAGGACCAGCAGTGCCAGGGGGATACGGGAGATGCAGGGAGGGGATCAGCCAGCAACAGGGAAGGAGCCAGACCTGGGATGGGTCTCCTGCTCTGGGGTCTCTGGATTCTCCCAGGGGGAAACCCATGCTTTCAGGGGAAGGTGAGCCAGGGCAGTCTGTGCCCGAGTGTTTGCACCGCATGGCCAGGGCAGGAGATCCCTGGGGGAGCACGCAGAGGGGGTGCAGCCCCAGGAGGTGTTGGGGTCCAGAGGCAGGAAGGCCAAATTTGGCTGTCGCCGGGCACATGCTGCCGGGCTGTGCTGACATGACTGGAGAGGATTACAGCCCCAGTGCTGCTGGGGCATCTCTGCCTGAGAGCTACCGTTGTGCCCAGGGGTTTTCCAGCCTTCTCTGTAGGCAGTGGGCACAGTGTGGGTTGAGGAGCATCTCCCCTCCCCCTGTGTCCCCCCTCCCAAGCTCTTCTCCCTCCCCGAAGGGGAAGCAAGCGGTTGACACATTGCTTGCTCCGAGCTCACGGGTTTCCCTTTCCCTCCCAGCTCCTGCTCCAATGAGATCCTGGGCCTGAAGCTGCCATCGGAACCGGTGCTGAATGCCAACACGGTGTGCCTGACCCTGCCGGGCCTGACACGGCGGCAGCTGGAGGTGTGCGTGCGCCACCCCGACGTCACTGCCTCGGCCATACAGGGCATCCAGATCGCCATCCACGAGTGCCAGCACCAGTTCCGGGACCAGCGCTGGAACTGCTCCAGCCTTGAGACTAAGAACAAGATCCCCTACGAGAGCATCATCTTCAGCAGAGGTAAGGGCTGGACAGTCGGACGGTCTCCCTCCTTTTCCTCTTCCTCTGCCCAGCCCCTGCTCTCAGGAGCCCTCATGGGCTCCCCATGGGCCCCTGCACAGCTCTTCCCTGGCTCAGGGAACCAGGCCAGCTCTTCAGCATCCCCATGCATGAAGGCAGACAGAGCCTGAGAAACCTCAGGGTCTGCCAGACCAAGCAGTGCTGCGCTGTGGCAAAGCTGGGCTCTTCTCCATGCGCCTTTGTACCTACGCTGGCCCTTGTCCTGAGCTGCTCCTCCCTGCTCAGCCCCAGCTGCTCCCAAGGCTCCTTCCAGGCCCCACCACTTTCTGGCATCTTCCCCCCATGCGGTGTAGGCTGGTGTTTGGAGCGGTGCCATGGGTGTGCAGCACCATTGGTGCGTCTGAAGGTGGATGCCGTGCGCTGGGATTTGGTTTGGTGGATGCAGTGAGCATCTTGGCTCATTCCTGCTCTGGGGATGGTGTTTCAGTGCATCATGGTGAGCAGAAATGCCCCTAGCTAATGGGACATAGCTCTGTGAGCCCATCACCCTGGTGTCCTGCCTTTGGGTTGGCTCCCCGGTGCGGAGAGCTGAGGGCTTTCTGTTTTGTGGGACCCTAGAGTGTGGTGGCATGGGGGGCAGGGAGACAGGCTGTCCTGGGAGCTCGCCTGCCCACAGAGCCCCTACCTGTGCTGCTGGGAGAGCTCTCCTAGCCCTCCACTGTCTGCTGAGCCCTGGCGCCAGGATCTCCTCATCTCCCTCACAGGCATGGCCAGCTCTGCCTGTATCGGAGCCTCCTGAGTTGATACTCTTTCCCTCAGGAGTGGACTCTGGGGGTGCAGAGGGGCTGTCCTGCATGGTGCAGATCAGGGTTGTGATCTGATGGGACTTTCTGTAGATACTTGAATGTATCTTCTCACCTAAGCACCCTTCTTGAAGCCTGGGCCTCAGCACATTTCTAAGTGCCCATTGCCCCAGACTGTGGGCAGGAGAGGACAATATGGTGCCAGTGGCAGGCAGGATGCTGAGGGCAGGCAAGGTGTCCAGCAGCTCCTCCACGTCCTGAGGAAGGCAACAACTACCAAAGATGCTGCTCTCTTGCCCTTTTTGGGAGCCTCCTAGCCTGGTGCCCAGCAGAGAGATGCCTCTGTCCCCCCTTCCCCAAATATCCTTACACATCTTACAACATCTTCTCTCCCTGGGACTGAGAGGAGAGTCTCACAGAGGAGAAGTTGGCAGCTTGAGGCTTATATGCCTTTGAGGGGATGCACTGGCAGGAGCCCCCAGGCAGCTGTAGCAGGTGGGGAGATGGCTGGAGAGGGGAGCACAGAAGTGTTTTGGTGCTGGGAGGTCCCTTGTGTCCAGGGCAGATGGGCAAAACCTCACTGGAGGGGATGCTACCTTGGAGCACGCATGGCATCAGGGCTGTGGTTCTGCCGTGGAGCAGCCGTGGTCCCTCTCAGCATTCCGGTGCCTGGAGGAGGGCAGCGTCTCTTCCCTCCATGAGCAGCACCCAGGTTAGGGCCTGGCAGGGAGGGTGGGGACCGTCAGCCCTGATATGCATCGAGGTATTTCCAGGTCCTCTGAGGAATGCAGTTCACTTCTAGTCTCCTCAGGCGGCAGGAGACACTGACTTGCTGGCTCAAGTTGCTCACACACCCAGGTGAGCTTCCCTGCTCCAGGTCCCACCAGGCTGGGTGAGAAGCTCCAGCAGCAGAGCATTGACCTTCTGCATCCCTCCCTCAGCCCACCAGGTCTGGTGGTGGCCGGTTACCTGCAGCTCACTTGTGTCTCAGGTGCCACCGCAGCCTTTCCCGCTGTCAGGGCTGTGACCGATGGGTGTGGGGACTCCCGCAGCCCCTGGACTCTTGCCCCAGTCCTGAGCTCTTGGGTATGGCTCAGCCCAGGCTCCCAGCACTGGTGGGATCCCATTCCCTGGGATGGAGGCCCAGCACCAAGGGAAGGATGAAGGTAGGGTTGGAGCAGCAGAGCAGAGGGGCACCTCATGGCACTCCTGTTTCGGCAGCAGAGGGTGCAGGATGAGCCCCAAGCACCCAGGCCATCCCATGCGGTTGCTCGGAGCTGTTCTGGCATGGAGCAAACCTTAAGGCTGGTGCCCTGGCCAGCTTCCAGCCCACTTGTGTCACACAATAACTGAGCTGGAGCTCTGAGCTCCATCTTGCAGCTGTTATGGACACAGACATCAGAGCAGGGATGCTGGGTGCATCTCCCGAGTCTGGAGCCAGAGGAGAGGCAAGCAGTGGAAGCGAGGGGTGCAGGCTCCGTGCCGCAGGCATTAATGCATCTGACCCCCAGGGACCAGGTCTCTGCTCTGCGGCCTGCCTCATCCTTGCCATGCCTGGGAACACAACGTGCTTGTAGGATCATTGTTTGTAACCCGAAGTGACAGACCCCTTTAATCTTTCATTCCTTTTCCCACTTCTTCAGCCATCAGTTCAGCCGTGCGTGAATCTCACTTTAAATTATTTGTAGCTGGCTTCTCCCTCCCGCTCTCCCCACTTGGCTCCGCTCCCCACCTCCGCCCCATCCTCCTGCATCTCTTGCATCTTCCCCAGCGCAGGCGTGAGCTGTCTGGGGTGCAGCGCAGGTGACTGTCCCACGCTCTGCCTGGCATCCAGGCACTCGGTGGAGCTGGGGACCTCATCCCCTAGGGACAGAGCAGGGGACAGTGGCAAAAGAGTGCCTGTCTCCCCTTTCCCCTGATCTGATTTCAAAAGTTTGAGTGGAAGCCCTGGGGATCCAGGAAGGAGCAGGGAGGCTTCAAATTGGACAGGGCTGGGAGTCTGGGATGGCTTCTGGGCAGCATAGCTGGGGACAGGGATGCTGACAGCATCCTGGGCAGAGCACAGACCTGTCGGGGGCAGCAGGGAGATGCAGCCGCCCCTGGGGTACAGGGCACAGCGGCTGCGGGGCACAACAACAGGTTAGCAGAGGGCAAGCAGACGGGGTGCCCAGGGATTTACAATCTTTGCTCTCACAGAGCCTCTGGGGTTTTTTGAGACATCCTCATGGGCTGTGGGTTTTTCAAGTTTGGTCTTTTGATGCTGCACCCTTGAGGTGTGGGCTGTCCTTTGCACCCCTCGCTGAGCCTCCAGTGCCATCTGCACCCCCTGTCCTCCTTGGCCCACATCCGTGTGCCCTCCCTGTGCATCCAGGCTCAGCATTGCCATTGCAAATCCTCCTCCTTGTCTTCCCTGGCTCCTCAGCTGGCTGCCTACATCCTTGCCATCCTCGTGGCCATTCCCTGGCACTGGCATCCCTGCCAGCACCCTCCAGTCCTGTCCCTCGTCCCACCCTTCTCTGCTGTCCCTCCTTCTCCCTCCATGTGCTGGCCTGCCGGCAGAGACATCCTCTCCTGGGCCCAGGGGCAGATGTAGGAGGATGGAGCAGTGAGGTGGAGTCAGGTGGCTGAATCTGCACCAGCAATGGAGATAGGTCCCCTGCTTCTGCTCCAAGGGTAAGCAGCACAATTGTGTCCACCTCGCTGGAGAGGGTGGCCTGTTGCTCCCAGTATGTGGTCCCCCTGCAGCATCTGTGGGCTGCTGGACACTGCTGTGTGGCTTGGCTGGGCTGAACTGTGCCTGGGTACCTGCCAAAAACAAAGCTGCAGATGGCAGTGGTCACCGAGCCTTTGTCCTTGTCTGTTATGCGTGCACCTATGGGTGGGTGCAATGCCAGCGGGGCTGGGACTGTCTGGCTGCCGGGCAGGGGCTGTGCTAAGGGATCCCTCTTCCCTAAACATTCCCCTTTGCTCATCCCAACCCCATCTATATGGAGCTCTGAAAGAAATGGGACCCTCGCAGAGGGACTGGGTGTCCTTGAAGGCCCCCAAGGGTGCGTGGCTGGAGGGGACACGGCTCTGAGAGCAGTATCCCCTGGTTTCTTCTGCAGCCTTTGGAGGGACAGGTGATGCTTGGATGCCCTGTGCCCTCCTTAGAAGGGCTCCCTGGTGCCAAGGGGTCTGCATGGCCATGGCCAAACCTTCATTTCTTACAGCAAGGAGAGGGGAACTCCCTGCAAGGCTGGAAACACGAGGTGCTGGGGCCCAGCCAGCTGCAAACTGGAGCTTGGGGAGGCTTTGCCATGTGTTGAGGGAGGCAGGTGCTGTTACGGATATCTGGGGAGATGCTGCCAAGCTCAGGACCCCGGCGCCTGGCTCTGCAGAGCCCCAGCCAAGCTCCGGTGCCCGCAGACCGCAGCGGCTGGCCCGGTGCAGCTGCAGCTGGGCTGCTGGCAGGGTTTTCAGTACCCCCAGGCAAACCAATGGCTTTGCCCACCTGGCCCTGAAGCGCACGTGGGTGCTTCAGATGCTCAGCTACATCTCTGTGGGTGCCCCCATCCCCTGGACCTTCCCCCAGCTGATGGGTGCAAGCGAGACCCTGGGGCCAGGGCAGCATCCCCAGAGTTGTGGGGCTGAGCCCGGGTCCCTGCAGCCCGCAGAGTGGCGAGGGCTGCCGGCTTGGAGCGCCGTGGGCAGACGGGGAGTGAGGGCTGCGGGCTGTCCCTGGCACGCTCACGGAGGTGCAGGGAGGCAAGTCGGGATCTGCAGGGAGGCGTTTAGTGCCTGGCGTAGGGCCAGACCCTGGCAGGTTCACCTGCAGTTTAATTAGGGAGAGGGGAGGGAGCGGGGCTGGGGGAGAGGCGGCG
This sequence comes from Haliaeetus leucocephalus, assembly GCF_000737465.1. Classification (NCBI taxonomy): domain Eukaryota; kingdom Metazoa; phylum Chordata; class Aves; order Accipitriformes; family Accipitridae; genus Haliaeetus; species Haliaeetus leucocephalus. The sequence continues at coordinate 17,476,049 of NW_010972437.1, read as the reverse complement.
TGTCGGGACTGGCCATCTCCGCGGGCCTCGTAGGAGGTGGCGGGAGAAACTCTCCACCTTGCCAGCCAGCGGGGCCGGGGTGATGTGCCCACAGCCCCTGGCAGCTGCCACCCACGCCTCGGGGGTACTGCCCACAGCGGGGGCAGCTGAGCAACTCTGAGGTACCCCAGGGTGCACCTGGGCCAGGCTGTCCTGCCTGCTCCCTCGATGCCACCCAGGCACTGCAGTGATGGGTGCCAGGAGGGCGTTGCTGCCTGGGTGCGATGGTGAGCAGTGGGAAGAAGGCCATGACTCCAGCTCTCCCTGGTCTCCAGACCACGGAGCCCACAGCCATGCCTGACCCGGCCCCATATCCACATGAGAGATGGAGAAACTGCAGCATCTGTGGCAGAACCAGTGCCAGCTGGGGCTTGGCGTCCTGCTAAATGGCCCCCCGTCTCCTAGGTGCATCTTGACAGGGAAAGTTTTCCCCTGCAACAAAAACTGCTTTGGGATCTGACCTGGGGCCAAGATTTCAGATCCATCCTCCTTGCCCAGCATGGTCCTTTAAGTACACAGCAGGCTGGATGCCGGCGGTGGTGTCAGGGTGGTGTCCTCCATTCCCTCTTCCCTGCAGGATGCAATACTTCTTCTTGCACCTCCCACGGCTACAACCTCTTCTGTGGTCTCTGGAGGGATCTAGTGACTCAAACATCACCACTGAGGTCTTAGATGGCTGTAGTAGCCAGAGAGCCTCCCCCCGAAGGGCTCGGGGCCGGCTGCCGCACACCGCGCTCTGCTGTGGTTCCTGGAAGCTCCCACCCTTGCTGAGCCCATGAGGCTGGTGGTTGTCGCCTGCAGCCACATTGCTTGCTGCTTTGCTGCAATCATCTGGGCTCTGGCGTGGCCAGGGTAGAGCAAGGAATGTAAACTAAACCTCCAAGCAGAACCGTGCTGGTATGGCTGCTGCGGTCCCAGCGCTGCCCTAGGCCCCTTCTCCCCATTGCTCATAGGTCCCCATCACTGTGGGATGAGGGAAGGAGGTGAGAAGCAGGGAGGAGCGGCGGGGCCAGGCAGAGTGATACTGAGCAGGGAAATGACCACGGTGAGATGGGGACAAGACTCTCAGAGTGCTGGGATGTGAAGTCCTGGGGACCAGCCCATCCTCTGCCCACAGCCTGCGGGATGGCAGCTCCAGGGACAAGGACCCATGCCTCACCCATAAACTCACGCATGGCTGGAGAAGAATGGAGGAAGGAAGAGGGCTGGGGCTTGACCCCAGAGGTTGCTCAGCCGTGGAGGGCACCAAATGAACCCGGCCTCTTTACCTGCAAGGAGACGGGCTTGTTAGATGGACTGGGTGGGGTAGAGCTTCTGTCTGAGCTCCAGAAGGGATTTTAAGGAGATGCCACATGGGGAATTATTCGTTAGGCTGGAGAAATGTGTGAGAAAGAGGCTAATGGAAGGGCAGGGCTGAGAGGAGAGTGTCATGCCAGGTGGAGGATTTGCTGCTGCCATCCACGGGCACCGGCTGTGCGAGAAGCCAGCGATGCCAAGCGGGGTGGCAGCAACAGGTCCCTGCTTTTGGGCTGTGCCCAGCCTTGGCTCATGAAGGGCTGGAGCTGGCCCAGATTATGGGGATGGAGAACTGATATGGAGAGGATTTGGGGATCCTGGAGACCTTCCGGTGCTGGTTCTCCATCCTGCATCGCTCACCTGGGGGCTGAAGTTCCCCAGATTTGGGCTGTCCTGCTCTAACAGCAATGTGGGTGTGTTGCAGGCGCTGCCTGCCAGCGCTCTCCCCGGGGAGGCTGCGCAGCATACGCACCAGCAGCCCCATTACCTGCCCGCTGAAAAATGTTGTTCAACTTGTGCATGGAAAGAGGTAGGCTGAGAGCAAGCTTGTCCCACACTGAGGAGAAGCTGGGAGAGGCTCCTGCTGGCTTTTAAGCAGCGCCTCGTTAATTTTTTAAATGCACCAGTGTCAAATTAACACACAAAAGAGCAGCATGACTTTAAATGCAGGTTTCCGAGCTGTGTTTCATTTCCCTTTAATAAGATCATAGCATTTGCTCAGCGGGCGGCAGCGAACCACCGAGAAGACATGCGTGATGGGGAGCATCACCAAGGATGGGCGACGGCGGCGGGGAGCGGTTGTGCTCTCACCTCTCGTGACTCCGCAGCGCAGGCAGGGAGCTGGCAGAGCCAGCTTGCCCAAGCCCCCCATTAGTTAGCACGGATCTGCTGGAGAAAATGCCCCAAACCCTCTTGGCTGTTCAGCTGTAGCAAAGCCAGGGCTGATCAAGCTGCTCTTGTCCAACGGAGGGAGAGAGGCTGGCGAACTCCAGCTATTTATTTATTCATGTGTGAAGCCACAGCACAAAATCTGGCTCTCCCTCCTTCCCTTCCTCATGCTGGGGCTGGTCACTGCGTACTGAAGCAAAGAGCACCGTGGGCTCCCTGCTTGGCCTGGGAACCATAAATAAAAATATTACTTTGCATTTAAAATAAAATAGAAGTTCCCAGGTAGCGGAGGCTCTTCACCCAGCTGCAGCGGAGCCAAGTGGCCCTCAGGCAGCCCCCGCTGACAGCCCTGCGGAGCCCCTGCCGTGGGACCCGTCCCTGTCCCCATCTGCCCCATCCCCAGCTAATGGCACTTGCAGACGTCCTCGCTCACCAGCATTTAACAACAACCAGCTGCTGGCCCTGGCAGCGCGCGGTGTGGTCACGTCATGCTCTAACTAACTAGGGATGCTCGATTTTTCCAGTGCGGTATCGCGTTTGGAGCTTCTTGCGGGAGCTGGCGGGGCTCAGGGAGGGAAGGGGCATGAGCAGACAGCTGGGACTGGACAGGCAGTGGTGTCTGCTCCTGTTATTGCCTGATCCTGCACCCTGTGGGTAAGCAGAAATGGCCCATTCCTCAGCAGAAGTATTCCTCAGCCAGCATTATATTTAACATAGTGGGAAACTCTGAGTGGAGGCGGGAGGAGATACTGCCTTTCCCATCAGAGCCATAACGCTGATGCCTGAGCAATGCTGTGGTGGCATGTCCCAGGGTGATGTGAGAGCACTAGATGGGGATTTGCTCATGGTCCAAGTGGGAGCTGGTGCATCAGTACAGGGCAAGGCACAAGCTGAACCTCCAGCTCCCTACACCCCAGCATGATACTGGACTCATCCAGTCCCCTGCGGGGGCCACGCCACCCAGCCTGAGCCTCTCTCTCTCCTTCCTCACAGGCTTTCGGGAGAGCGCCTTTGCCTACGCCATCGCGGCCGCCGGTGTGGTGCACGCCGTCTCCAATGCCTGCGCCCTTGGCAAGCTGCAAGCCTGTGGCTGTGACCAGAAGCGCCGGGGTGATGAGGAGGCTTTTCGGCGCAAGCTGCATCGTCTCCAGCTGGAGGCCATGAACCGTGGCAAAGGCATGGTGCACGGGGTGCACATGGAGCACATGCCGGCTGAGACCCCCGGCCTCCAGGACTCCTGGGAATGGGGAGGGTGCAGCCCTGATGTGGACTATGGGGAGAAGTTTTCCAAGGATTTCCTTGATTCCCGGGAAACCTACAGGGACATCCATTCCCGCATGAGGCTGCACAACAACCGTGTGGGCCGGCAGGTGAGTGGGGTGCTGGGCAGGGGGTGCAGGGCAATGGTAGCTGGGATGGGGTCCCTGGGACGCATGTGGGTGGGCTGTGAGGGGCTTGTGCTGGCTGTGGTGGGATATGTGTGTGAGGCTGGGATTGCCCCCAGGCACTCTCTCTCCCCAGTTTTGCCAGGAGCAAAGGCAGCGGTGCAGTCCTGCTGCAGAGCATCTCTGTTGGGCAGGGCACCTCTGAGCATCACTGCTGTCCCTCTGCCAAGGGACAATTCCCCAGGTCTCTGTCACCTGCCTGTGCTGCAGCGGTGTTGTGGGGATGGCACAGCAATGAGTCCAGCTCCTGCCTCTCAGGGACTGGGTGAACTGGTGTCAGGCAGCTGCAGCGGGAGGGAGCTACGGACAGCGAGGAGAAAGTAACTGGCATCATGGGGACACAGCATAGGCTCGGCAGCACCCAGCCACGGCCCTGCCTCTGGAGAGGGAGCCGGTGCCCTGAGGAGGCAGATGTGAGCGGGACTGAGCCAGGCAGTGGGTGCCTATGCCAGCTGGGAAGAGCAGCATCCCCTTGGGAGTGGAGGTGACAGCCCACAGACTCGTCCCCTGGCTCTGAGGGGGTGCTGGAGCCTGCCCAGGCGAGCAGGGCAGCCTCCCCTCCATTCTCATGATGTCAGGTCTCGTTAAAGGTGCTAATTAGTAGCTCGTTCTGTCTGGAAGCTGATGTTTAAAAGCAGCCTGACATTGGAGACAAGAAGCACGCAGGCAGGAGGGGCTGGGAGGATGGCTGCATTTGCCTGCCCGGCTTTGCTCCCAGCAGGTGCCTGGGAGACCCCATCCTGTGGATCCAGTGGGACATTTGTCCCCAAGACCCCAGCCACACGCTGCCAGGGCAGCACAGAGGGATGTGTAGTGGCTGCAGGAATAAGTAATTAAAGATCAGAATTCCACAGGGAGTGTTTCCCCAGGATGGCTCAGACATTTGGATGTGCCTCTTGCTTTGAGCAGGTTTAAAGCCATCTGTAAGATGGGGATGCTGCAGAGCAGGACCTTGACATGTGCCCTTCCCTGGTGCTGGAGCTGAGCTTTACCACCCCAAAAAGCTGCCCCAGTTTGGCCAAGCTGTAAATGCCTGGGGAAAGCTAGACAGAGGTTTTTGCTTGTTTGCTTGCCTGCGCATGGTGAAGGCTCACCCAGTGTTAGGCAGCTAAATTCTCTGCAGGCTGCTCTGCCCCAAGCCAGGCAAGACCCCCCCCATCCCAATTCTGGCTGCAGGGCTCATCCTGGCTCCCCTCCAGCTCTGCATGCCCAAAACAACTGGGACTCTTGGCAGTGCTCAGAAATTTGAGGTCTGTATTGCCCATTTCCCAGGGGAAGTCCCCAGAGCCCCCTGCAGAAGGAGGGGAAGGTGAGAGAGGAATATTTGCACAGGGGTGATGTTACCACATGGTGCCCGTGGGATCCAGCAACAGCAAAAATGCCTGGGGTCTGCTTGTCCCCAAGGACAGGCAGGCACAGGACTGGCAATGTCGGCTCTTGGTGGCTTCAGAGACCATCCAAAGAGCTGGACTGCTGGAAGAAGCCTGGGAGCTGGAAGGAGAGGCAGAGGAGGACCAAAGGGATAAAGGAGGGGATGGTACCAGTGCAGGTGGGGAAGAAATGGCTGGACAGGCTGCCCAGCTCAGGAACGCTGTTGAGATGAGAGCGTAAGCCCATGTGCGCGTTGGATTGTGATGGCTGTGGGTGCCATGCATTGGAGCAAGGAGATGATGCTGTGCCTGGTCTGTGCCTGTTGGTGCCGTGCTTATTGCTGGAGCTGGACCTGGCCATCCACATGCCTGGGGATGGGTTGTCCAGCTTCCCACCTGCTCTCTTAGCCACGCTGTGGGTCCCACTCCCACCCAAGCCCTCCTCACTCCTAGGACCATCTTTCTGCTGTAATAAGGAACAATCTGCTGGGATTTCCCAGGAAAGGAGTGGCCATGCTGGATGCAGCAGCTCTGTGGTCCTCCCCTCCAAGTCCTGAGGCTTCAACCCCTTGAGCAGAGCGGTGACGCGGACATGCATGCCATGCACCATGCCCTGCCATGTGCCATCCCTCTTTGTGCACCGAGCAGCTGCAGCAGCCAGGGCTCTCCAGCATCTCACTGATGCTGAGCATCCTCCCCACAGTCCTGATGTGTCCCAAGGGTGCTCTGCGCATGGGTAAGCCTGGCTCCCAGCTCAGACCCTGCAATGCTGTTGGGATGACAATCCCACCGATGGCCTCATCCAGTGGCTGCAGGATGTGGGTTTCTGTAGTGTAGTGGTTATCACGTTCGCCTGACACGCGGAAGGTCCCTGGTTCGAAACCAGGCAGAAACACCCTGATTTTTTTCATCTTTTGTATCCAGCTACAAAGCCAGAGAGGGGATTGCAGCTGCAGGGGATGCACAGCATCCTCCAACCATGGCAGTGGTCACCTTGGTCTTGAGTTGGTCTTGAGAGGAACCCCCTGGGGCTTCCTATTCCAACTCAAGACTGAGGTGGGTGTCCTGCATCCTTGGGAGGGAGCAAGTTTCCCAGCGAGGAGCAGCAGGAGCACGCAAGAGGCTTTGCAGGTCCTCCTAACCTGCCAGATCAGAGAGCGAGAGAGGATGAAAGGCAGCCAGGAACTACCCATTAGCCTCACAACAAAGACCTACGATAAAGCTCTTATGAGCGTGTCTGGGAGGAGCTGGGAATGTGCGAAAGAAAGCACCAGCGAGTCCGGGCATGTGCTGAACCCGGGTGTCTGTGAGACGGGGGAAGGACATGGCCGGGTAGAGGTGCGTGGAGGAGATCCGATGGCAAAAGCATGGGGCCAAGGCTCAGATGGGTCCTTCTCGGGTCTCCTGGATCTGGCAGGGTCCTGTCCCCCTTGTGCTGCCCATGCAGGAGGAATAACAAGCTGTCCCTGGGCAGGGATGGATGGGTGCTGCGGTGCTGGGGCTCAGGATGCTCAGCAGTGATGGCTTGAGTGATGGAGATGGCACACACACACTGCCTTCTCCAGCCCGTGCTGCAACCAGCCGCAGCCCCAAATGAGCCCCTGTGCAGCTGTCATGCCACTGTCCCCTCCATCCTGGTGGTGACCATCCCAGCCACAGCCCTATATGCAGATTTTCCCTGGTCCGGCCAAGGGAGCAGGGAGGGGATGTGGGAAAGGATGGGGTCCCAGTGCCACCATGTTCCCATGGATGGTGGCAAGGATGGTGGCGAGCAGCTGGTATTCCTGGCCAGCACACCCAGCACACGCCGAAGAGGCCCAGCAGCTCATTACCTGTGAGGTGGAGACTGTTCCCAGCAGGAGACAGGACTCTCAGCAGGATGAAAGCCAAACTCCAGCCCAGCCCAGACCTCTCTGCCGTGTGCCCCAAGCTCCAGGCATGTTTCCCTGACCTGCCTTCATTACCATAACTGCTTAGCAACGGAGAGATTTACTCAAAAACAAGAAAACAAGGAGTAAAAACTACCCACCCCTACCAAAACAAGGCACTCCTCACACATGCATCCCCCCCAGGGAGGGGGCAGGAACAGGCAGCACGTGTCAGGCGTGAAGCCGGGCGGCCGGGCAGGGCTGGCATCATGGGACAGGACCTTGTGCAGGGCGGCGCGTCCCCTGGGCTCCCCCTGAGCCCCGGCGTGTGGCCCTGGGTGGGAGGATCAGACCACGATAGTCTTTGCAAGCCCCAGCCTGGCTCCCAGCGGGGTTTCGGTGTCCCCATGGGAAGGGGACTTGCTGGAGCCTGTGTGAGCACGTGGGCATGGGGGCATGCGACCCAGCAGGGAATCCCTGTCAGGACAGAGCACAGGATGGTATAAACTGTCTCTTTCTAGGCTGTTGTGGGGATGTGCAGCAACTCCATGCCCGTGGAGATTGCTTAGCATGAGCTGTTTCCCTTGGCACAGCCACAGCAGCATCCCTTGCAGGGATGGGGGACCTAGGGGGACCCCAGCTCAGCAGCATTGTCCAGGGATCCCAGGGTCCTCCTTGCTGCTGCACTGGCCTCTGGTCCTTGCACAAGCTGTGCTCCCTGGCCAGCCCAAACCACAGCTGCAGCCCAAACCACAGCTGCAGCCCAGCCCATGCACCCTGGCCCTCGTGGGGGGTAGACGTGTGGCACCGGCCTCAACGCAGCCTCCCCGCGGCCTCCCCAAACCACAAGTCGGGGCTGTGAGCATCTCTGATTCCTGCTTGAAATTCGGGTGATGGTGGGAGGCAGTGCCTTAGCCTTCCGGCGCTGCGCCCGGGGCTCCCATGAGAAAGCAGGCAAGAGCTGAAAGCAGAGCTGCTCCTGGGACTCCCAGAGCTGGGGATTTACAGGAGGAAAGCCCTGGGGAGGGAAAAGCATCCCTCCCACCTGCCCCTCTTGCAGTGCTCCTGGCTGGTGAGGTGCTTGGGGGACCCCTGCACTGGGGAGTCCCAGTAGGGCTGGAAAGATACAGCCACGCTGGCTTTCAGTTGGGGTCCAGGATCAGGTTGATGCTGCTGGAGCCAAGCAGCAGTGGAAGGTGAGTCCCTGGCTCCTTCTCGTCCCTATGGTCAGGTAGCTCACCCTCCCCTTTAGGTGCCGATCACTTGCTGGAGCGTAAAAGCCAGTTGGTACTGCCAGGATAGGAAGGGACAGGGTGTGGGACATGGGTGACACTGGGCACAGCAACAGGCTTTGCAGCTCCAGGGCTCTGATGGCTGCTCATGCTAGCCCTTGCTGTTCCCACAGTGCCAACCAACAGCGAGCTCCGCGATGGCTTCTCCGGTCCCCCAAAAATGTCTCCTCCATGCTGACCCCACTGTCCTTCCCTCCCCGCGCAGGTAGTGATGGACAACATGAGGAGGAAGTGCAAATGCCACGGCACCTCGGGGAGCTGCCAGCTGAAGACGTGCTGGCAGGTGACGCCCGAGTTTCGCCTGGTGGGGTCCCTGCTCAAAGACCGCTTCTACGGGGCCACCCTCATCCGGCCCCACAACCGCAACGCCGGGCAGCTGGAGCCGGGCCACGCTCGGCATCGCCGCCGGGCCGGCATCAGCGAGCTGGTTTACTTTGAGAAGTCACCCGATTTCTGCGAGCGGGAACCGGCCCTGGACTCCTTGGGCACCCAAGGGCGCCTGTGCAACAAGACCAGCCCGGGCATGGACAACTGCGAGAGCCTGTGTTGCGGCCGCGGGCACAACATCCTGCGGCAGACGCGCAGCGAGCGCTGCAACTGCAAGTTCCACTGGTGCTGCTTCGTGGCCTGCGAGGAGTGTCGCATCACCGAGTGGGTCAGCGTCTGCAAGTAGCCGGGCAGGGATGGGTGCCCACCCCAGGGTGCCAGGGACAAGCATGCCTGCCCGCAGGGGGGGAGGGAGACGGGGATCGGCGCTGGGGGGGGAGATGGAGCCATGGTACCCGCTTTCTTCCACTCTGAGGGGAGCAGGAGAGGAGATGCTCGGCACCCTCTGAAATCAGCACTTTGTCGTCACCTGGGGAGGGCAGGGCTGCCTGCTGCCTGCTGCCCGCCTGGCCCCACACGAGAGCACCAAGGCTCCCGGCCCCGGGGAGCGCACGGCCATGCTGTACAGACCGCCGACACCAGCACCGCTCGGGGGGGCGGAGGGTGGGCATGGGGGTGGGGGAGTGCCCGCTGGCACCCAGCGGGACGGGGCAGGGTGGGGTGGGGGACAGCAGGGCATGGGGAGCCCAGGGTGGGAGGGGAGGGGGGGACACACACATTGGCACCGTGCACAGGTTCCTCCGGCCACATGCGAGACTGTGCTCTGAGAGGGATGGGGATGGAGCATCCCTTGGGATGGAGAGGGGGCACAGCTCCCCGGGCTGGGGCTCGCCTCTGCTGGGGCAGAGCTTGGGCTGGCTTGGGCTGCAGCATCGTGGCCGGAGGGGAGGGTGCCTGGGGCTGTGCTGTGCGTGCCTGTGTTATTGTATGGTAAGTTATTTTCTGGTTGTGAATAAAAGTGGATTGGAGACAGCACAGGGTATTTCAGGGTGCAGTACCCTGCTCTTCCTGCTGCCTGGGGCTCTCTGCTCCTGCAGGGTGCCAGAAGGATGGAGGGGGACCCTTGGTACTGCCTACCCACTTGTGCGAGACTTTCTGGTGCTCTGCTGCCATCCCATAAGAGTCCTAGGAGCTGTTTGCAGACTGGCAGGAGGTGGGGACCCGAACACTTGTGAGGTGGCTGCTGGGAGGCTCCTGCCCAGCCAGACGCATGCTGGACCCCATCCATCCTGTGGGAATCCCAGCTCTTGGCCTCATGCCCGTGGCTGTGCTGGGGCTGGGGGCTGCACCCCTGACCCCACACTGCTGGGGAGGGATGGTGGAGCCAGAGAGCAGGAAGAGGGGAAGGCAGTGAGGACAGGCCAGCAGATGGGAGTCCACAAATGGCACCTCGCTGCGGTGGCTGGGAGGGCACCCATCCGGCTGCAGCAGCCTGCAGGGGCCAGGCAGTGAATCATGCTGCTGGTATCTCCCGGCTGATAACTTCCCCGCTCCTCCCACAGCTGTGTGCCCCTTGGGGCTATGCAAAAAAAAAAAAGTGAATTAAAAAAAAAAAAAAAAACCCAAAACCAAATCGAGGAGGAAAATACCAGGCTGGAAGGAAGCGAGCGCCCCGGGCCCAGCGGGGAGCGGCCCGTGTCCTCGTTTCATAACGTGCCCGCAGGCAGCGGGGAGCTGGGTCAGCTGGGACGGATGCTCTGCCCTTCACCACCCCTGGGCAGGAGGGCTGACTTTGCCCTTCCAGGAGGGACTGGATGGATGGGGTCCTTGCCCCTGGAGCCAGCTGTGTTTTAGGGGCTGAGGAGAAGAGGAAGGTGCTGGAGGGAAGTGTGGGAGCTCCTGTGACCTTGCAGAACCTGTGTGGCTCCATCTCCCAGCATAGCAGGGACAGCAGGGCACGCGGCCACCGCAGCAGTTCCCGACAGCAGAGACCTGGGGCTGGTGACCGCGCAGGGATGGGATCTCTGCTTGGGGCTCAGGGCACCCAGGCTCACCCTGTGGGGCATGAAAGCAGCGGTGTTCCCATGGGGCGAGTTTGCTCTGGCAGGGCATGCTCCAGCAGTTCATTTTCCCTTCCGAGATCCTGCTTTTCCATCTCCAATAACCATCTCCAACATCAGGGCCCTTTCTCCAAATCCCCAAGCCCTTTGCCTCTCACTCTTTGCCCCAAGAACTAGTCAGACCCCCTGATGTCTGCTGTCCACCCCGTTTCCACCCCTCCCTCCCAGGCTGGCCAAACCCCCTTGTCCCCAGGGCTGTGCTGCCCAGTGGGGCTCTGCGTATCCATCATGCTTCGGCACTTTGTAGGTGGCGTTGGCTTCCCACCTCCCAGGGGCTGCTTTGCAGGCGCCTGTGATCTCAGGGCTGCCTGGGGTGACGACTGACTCACCGCCGAGCTCTCCCCGCACCACACCAGTCCCTTCACTCCCCTGCTTGCTAATCCCAGGCCACCTGCACTGCAGCAGCTGGATCCCGGCACACGGCTCCCCTGGCCGGGCAGAGCTGGGGAGGGGACCAGAGTGGGGACAAGGTGTCTTTGATGACACAAAGAGGGGATGCAGGGCAGGGCCATTCCCCCCAAGCACATCTCACATCCCCCAGCAAGGGACCAGGCTCTGAGCATCCTGGGGCTGCAAAGACTGCAGTTTGCTCTCCCCTTGCCCCCCCCGTTTTGGGAACATAGCGTTGTGAAATGGCACGCCAGTAATGCCAGCACAGCCAGGGTGAGACTCCCAGCACAGCATGGCCACCGAGCCCGGCAAGCCACAGTTCCTGGTGTTGTTTGGTTCTGCAGAGACCCTGTCTGAGCTTGGGACCCCAGGCCATTCATTGGAAAACACAAAACGATCCCTTGATCTCGGTGGGTCTGCAGGTGGCATGCTCTGGGTGCAGGCAGCTCCAGGGCACAGGCTTCCTGGTCGCAGGAGCTCATTCCCTCCTGGGGCCAGCTGGCTCCCAACACAATACCAACCTTCAAGATCTGCTCTGTGGCTTCCCTTTCTGAGGGAGCCACAGGCAAGACACCAGTGTGCCTGTGGTTACAAAAACAGTGTCCCCATGCTTCCCTAACTGGGAACAAGCTGCCGGGCAGCCATCCTAACAACCGCACTGACTGCTGGGCACAGAGAGCGTGCAGGACACCTCCTTTCCCCATGGCCACTGCTGAGCCTCCGGAACCAGTTGCCAGTGAGGGCTTGGCTCCCCAGGGTCTGGGCATCCCCAGTCTCTCCTCTTCCATGATCCTGAGTGCAGCTTCCCTGATCCACAGATGGGATCTGTTCCAGTCCCACCAAAAGTCATGTTTCCTCACATGGATGGACTATCTAAGCCTGCTGAGCTGCTCCAGTCTTGCACCTTCTGGTGCATGGCCCTCCTGCCCCATGAGGGACACCTCCACCCTGCAGGGCACCACACGGGGGGCTGGGCTGAAATGGGAGGGCTCAAGGTGCTTCACCCAAGAGAGAGGAATGACCATTAGGGTAGAAGCACCCAGGCAGATGATGGAGGTGGCTTCCATCAGAGGGGACCAGATTTTCCCAACGGTGTCCCATCATCTCCCCGCAGAGGCAAATCGCTAAAGAAGTTCCAAAACTTAAAAAGAAATGGCCATTTCTTTCACATGCATGTCATGAAAAGGGCAGTGATGGCTTCTAAAGATGGCAGCAAGTCCATGCTGGGAAAACCAGGTGGAACTTAACGCCAGTTTCATCAAGTATTTTTGCCCAAGCTCTAGAGGTTCCTCTATCCCTGAGAGTCCCTGCCACAGAGGGGACCACCAGCCTGGTGGCTCTGCTAGAGACATATGAAGTCAAGTGGTTTTTCTCAAAGCTTGGACTTCCCAGTCCCAGGAGCAGGAGAGCTTCTCAGCTCCTTCCAGCAAACCAAAGTTAAAACTCACTTCTTGCCCCTGCGGTTGTGGAGAGCAATGGGAATACATGACCTGAATGTGACTGCCAAAAAGGCAATAGAGAGACCTGAGCTGGCCCAATCGGTTTGCACTTCTGCCAGGACTGAAGCCAGATATGTGGCTGTCCAGATGTGGATACCCCAGGCTGGTGCTCTCTCAGACCTTGGCCTTGTGCCCATCACCAGACACAGCATGGAAGAGCCAAGGGGACAGCAGAGTCCCACCAGCATGGCAGGTTGCTGGGTCTTTTCTCCTCTCACCCAAAACCCCAGCTCATCTCCTGCTTCTGGAAAGCTCCAGCAAGGGTGGGGAAGGTCTCTGGGGGTGGCAGGGGGGGAGTGGGGGGGCTGGGACTTTCCCCAGGAGATCACAGGAGGAACTTTGGCTGGAGGGTGGGGGGAACCGGTGAGGAGTTGCTACATCATGCCCCAATGAGCCGTGAGTAACTCTTCTGGTATTTCTTCCCCGCACAGAACAGTCATCAGAGCCAGATCCTGCCCGGGGGAATCGCTACACGGGAACGCCCAGCCCCATCCAAATTCCTTTCCTGCTCCCAGTAGAGCCGATGTGAAGCAGAGGCACGAGGGAACGGTTCCCTGGTACCCCCTGTCCCATCCCACCCGTTGGGGTGGCATGAGCATGGCCATGGGCAGGGCTGGCAGTGCTGGCTGACAGAGCCTAGTGGGCCACCGACCCACGAAAGCAGCCAGATGCACCTGGGCTACTGGAAGTCACTGGAGATCAAAGCCTCATTGCATCTGCTGGTCCAAGGGGAGCAGAGGGCAGAGCCTTCCTTGCCTTGGTCTGGGCAACTGGCCTCCATGCTTCCTCTGGTTGAGAAGCAGGTGGCCATGGCTTGAGACGCTTCCCAAGAGCCTGGCTGGCACCATGCTGCAACCTGAGCTGCAGAGAGGTGCTCCGAGGCTTTCCTGAAGTTCAGCCCCAACATGTCATGCTTGGCACCAGCACCCGTGCAACCCCCCAAAAAAGAAAAAAAAAAAAGAGTTTGGCCCTAACTGACCTGCTTGGCAAGGCAAAGTACCTACAGCGAGGCAGCAGCTGGCTCAGGAGAGGAGCCCAGGAGTCCTGTGCTCCCGCTGCCAGGCCCAGCTCCTGCCCACCACCCCCCGGCACAGCATCCTGGTGGCATTGCCCCCACGACGAGGGCTCGGGTCGCCTGCCTGGTGAGGAGGCTGTAGCCACCACTGTGTTGAGCTTGTTGAGTGACCAGACACACCGGCAGCAGCCTGACTCTGCAGGAATGCCCTCGCTGCCTGGGAGGACTGCAGCCTCCTTGCTGGGCGGCAGCTGCACCAGCCCTCGGTGCTCCACGGCTGGGTGTCCCCGAACACAGAGCTGCCACGCGCCTGCAGAAGGGCCAGCAGTGTCTGGAAACGGGTGGGATGTGGAGATGGAGAGCAGTGGGAGGGCTTGGGCTGAAGGCTGTGATGGAGCCAGGGGAGCTCCAAGGGCCGGGGTAGGAAGAGCTCCTGGGGGAGACTGGACAAGGGATGGGGAAGGTAGGGGCTAAGCAAGCTGGGAACAGAGTTTGGGGTCCACTGAGCCCCTTAGGCAGAAGATCTGAGTGGAGGCAGTGGGTGCAGAGGAGCAGGGTGGGCAAGCACCGGAGTGAGAGCAGGTGGGGGAGACGCACGAGAAAGGAGGCTGATAGTGTGTCTGGGAAGGGGGTGATGTGGAGGTCCTCCACAGCCCAAACCCTGATGGCTGAGATCCCCACCAAGCAGATGGACACCAAGTCTCCCAGGGGAGCCTGTGGACTCAGAGGGAATGCTCTAACCATTAGACCGCCTTGCCTGTGATGTGCCCCCTGCTGCAATGGCTGTGAGTAGGTTCGGACCCAAATACTCTTTACTCTCTCAGTCCTGCATGTGGTTCCCTGCCCCCAGAGACACCCCAGGCCTCTCGGGGAGTGTGTGAGGGACACCAGGACTCTCACAGGGAGTGCCCAACCCTGGCTACTGCACGAACGGGTGCCTTTTCTCTGTCCCCCCAGCTGGAGCTGAAGAAGAGGAAGGTGGGTGCCAGTGACAGGGAGGGACATCGAGGTCCACCAGCATCCCCAGCTCATTGCTTCCATGAGGCAGATGGAGAGGGAAGAGGATGCCTGGCTGTGACAGCACAGGGCACACCCGGAGAGGGGAGTGACCCTGGAAGCAGCCTGGTGAGGACAACAGGACTGATGGGAGAAAGGGGGAAAAGCTTTTTTTGGACATGGATGGAGAACACCTGGGGGGACTTTGTGCCACACCTCTCCTCCCCCCACATGGCAATGGGAGGTTTTGGGCTGGGGAAGGAGATGATGGAGGGGCAGAGCCGGCGTGGGGGCAGGACGCCAGTGCAGGGGAGGTGGGAGCGGGCAGCTGGGGGTCGGGGGATGAAAGCACAGGGTCCTGGGAGGGGGGGTGACAGGAGTGGTGCAGAGGCAGCCAGCACAGCCAGGTGCAGTGGGAAGGGCTGGGAGGAAGGCAGGGAAAAGAGGCCAAGTGCAAAGAGAGCAAAGGCAGCGGAGGAAAAGAGAGCGTGGCCAGAGAGGCAGACATGAAAGGGGGAGTGAGGCAGGGGAGAGATGAAAGGGCCATGGCGCGGGTGCTCCTGCCTCCTCCCCAGGCTCCCGGGGCTTTGTAATCCCCGGGGAGCTGGCTTCTCTCATGTGGTGGCCCGCAGCTGTGTGCGGTCGGCTCAGCCCCACCGTTCCGCACTGGGACTTTCCAGGAGGGGGAGAAACCCAACACAAAACACATGACTTAACCAGCGCCTGCCAGGCCCCGGCGCACGCGGGGTCCGGGGGCACCCCGGTACACGGCACACCCCGGGGATGCTGCAACCCACCGGGGCCGGGGCCAGCCGGCAAGCACGGTCCCTTTTGCTCCGGGGAGAGGTGACCCGGAGCAGAGTGAAAGGGGTATGAGCCCGGCCGATCGATGGGCAAAGCTCCAAGGTGGTTACGCACGCATGCAAGAGCCGGGGAGAGCCTGGATCAAACAGCACCCGCGGCAGCACAGGGCCGGCCCCTTAGGGGCACCCCCCTGAAGGCACGAAGGTGAGGGGTTGCAGGGGCTGTATGGGCTCAGTCCCTCTCCCCTGCTAACCTGTCAAGTGCCATAACCCCCGTTCCTGCCTGCTGGGCTTGGCTCTGGGTACCGGGGATGCAGCAGGACTTGGCAGACAAAGTTGGCACCCATCCTGATGGGTCACTGGGTCACTTATTTTACTGCTCAAAAGCAAACCAAGAACACAGACCACAGCGGATACTGAAGGAGCGCTTCCAAGGCACTTGTGACTTGGGATATCTCTCTTCTCCGTGCCCAGCTCAAGCCACCGGAGGGGGACTCTTTCCCATAGCAGATGACCTTGCTGCTGGACAGTCTCCTGTTCACCACTGCTGACTGCAGGGATGCTGGGCTCTCTTCTCAGCTCTGGGTCAGGTGGGGCAGCAGAGCTGGTACCCATGGGGGGGTCCCCCATATGTCTCCCTTCTTCCTCGTCTCAGTTTTGCCTGTGCCAACCTTCTCTTGTGTGCCTGTGTGAACCTGGTGGGTGCAGCTAGAAGTAACTCTGACTGAGCTTGCGCAGCACCAGATGCTGCCTTTGCCCTCCTGTCTCAGGGCTTTTCGTCTCTCCAACCCCACTTTCAAGACAAAAGAGGACTGGTGCTTGGCAGCATGGCCAGGGACCTCCTCCGAGCCACTGGTGAGAGTGTCACTGTGTAGGACCTTCCCTTTCCAAAGGCTCTCACAGAGCAGGGTTGTATCAGTTCCATGGGTATCGGCCGTCTGGGGAGATCCCATCTAACTCCATCTTCTTGGCTACATCTGGAAGTGCACTGATTTTCTCCAGAATACCCCATTCTCCCCACAGTCCCATCTACCCTCAGCAAGGAGCTGGAATGGGAATCTCTGTGGGGCAAGGAGGTCCCAGCCCTAATGCGCTGTCCCTGCCCCTGCCACGTCTGGCTCCCACTCTGCACTGGTCAGGAAGGGTCGCACCACCCTCAGCCACACACATGAGAGAAGGGGTGCAGCCATCCCAGGGTGCTCCCCACACCTGCATGGCAGCCCTGAAAATGCTCCTGGGAACATGTCCCCATGCCGGCCGGAGTGCTGTCTCCATGGCTGCAGTGGGCTCTCACTGCAGGGACTCGCTGAAGAGGTGATGAGGATGCTGCAGTGGGGAAGAGCCCAGTGTACTTGGGGAGCAGGGGGTGGCCGTCCACGTCCCCCATCCCTCCCAGTATGAGCCAGCCCTCCCCAGAAGAATGCTCCAGCACGGCTGCAGCTGCAGGGAGGGGAGGCACTTGCCGAGTGCCGTGGCATGAAGGCATGATAGGGCACGCTCTGCCGGACCATGAATACCTGTCCCAGGCGGTTAGAGGCACCCAAGGCGTGTACGGGTGGCGCAGGAGCACACGCCTCGTCAAGCCTGGGTGGTGGTGCTCCACCGGGAGAGGAGGCTCTTTCCAGTTCACCCTCCCACTCACGCTGGTGAACGACTAGCTCCCCCCCGCCAGCGACCCGCTTCCCCATCACACTCTGCACGTAGCACACGGGTCTTGCGGGGGGGGGGGGGAATACCCCTTTTCTCCCTGGCAAAGGGGGTGTGAGTGGGCCTGGCCTGAGGCTGGGAGTGGGCTGGGTGGCCTTGCTGGGTCCCTCCAGCCTTAGCATCACTGCTTGAATGAACTGCCAAGGGAGCTGCTAAGTGAGGATTGGAAATCAGGCAATGTGCAAGGCAGTGAAAGAATAAAAAGAAGCACAAGTAGCAGTGCCTGGTGACTTGCTCTCATTTGCTGCTTGCGTGGACATGGACAGCATGCCTGTCACATGCGTGGGGACACATCCATGTGAGCCTCATCCCTGCTGCTCACGCACAGCTCACTGTGCTCCTGCTGCTGCAGGAGCCTATTGCTCAGGACTGCCTGCACCAGACCAGGAGCATGTGTCATGCCAAGAGACCCCCAGACTCTCTGCTCGCTTGTGCTCTCAGCCCAGGTACCGATGCACACTGGGGGCCTCCTAAAGGGCTGATGCCAAGTAGAGAATGAGGAAAAAAGCCAAAGCCTCCAGCTGTTTGTAACAGCTGCCTAATAATAAGGATGCACAGCACCATGACACTGCCAGTGCAAATCTTCTGCCATGACCAGATGGGGTAAATACCTGCTGGAGGAAGGGTTTTTGCTGAGCAACATCTTGGAGCAAAGCCAGGTCTGGACTGGTGTTGGTAGCCCTGTGCTGGCTAAAGGAGTGCTCCAGACCTCCTGGGAGCTAAGGGCTGGGAGTTCACTCTCTGTACATTTGGTCTAACAAGGAGACACATTTCCAGCAGCCAGAACGCTGAAACACTTTTGACCAGGACTGGAGAATTTGCAGTGCTGGAGGCAGTTGAGCCAGGCAGGTTGCTAACCTTTGAGGATGCTTGTCCTCAGGAGGTAGGGGCTGTGACAGGAGAAGTGCAAAATCAGGAGAGGATTTCTGCCACGTTCCTCCAGCTGTAGGACCCAGAGCAAGCCCAAGGTGGTTGTGAAGTAGAAGGCAGCAGCACTGGTTTTGCCTCCTCACATCCCCCCCGCCCCCCCTGCACACACTGCCTGCCCAGCATTACAAGGAGAAACAATCTGTGCTGTCATGGTGCGTCATGCTTGCTGTTCATGGGTGCTGAAGCCTGTAGTGGGATGGAGCGTCCTGGACAGGCTTTGATGTGGCTGCCTGCTAAAACCACTCCTGCAAGGTCCCTGGGCAGCAGCCCTGGCTGCGGGGCAGATATCCCAGATATTGCAGGGGCTCTGCTTCAGGTGGTGTTGGTTGGACTGAAAGAGGAGCCTGGCAGCAATGGGAAACCCAGGATATGCTGGACGATAAGCAGTCTTTCCCTGGAAGCACTTTGCAGCTGGCAGCTCAGCCCTGCAACCTGCCTGCAAGATGGATGCTGTCAGCTCTGGTGCCAGCACACAAGAGCTCCCATGGATAACACAGCAAGAAGCAGCGAGGCTCAGAATAGGACCCAGAAGTCCTGTTCCTGGTGCCACTTCCATGCCACCTGTCACCCAGACTGAGAGGCAGCCTGGTCCTTGTGCTGTCTCTGTAGCCTGGTGCTGCTGCTGGAGGGGATGCCTTGAAGAGATGTCGCCAGAAGCATCTCAGGATGTGAATCCCCCACAGCGGGTGAGCCCTGTGGCGAAGCATAGTGCTAAATCAAGGCTCAATGTGGGCAGGGATGTGAGGCACTTTTGTCACTTGACTTGGGGACCAGATGCTGGCGAGGGGATGAGAGAGGAGGTTTGTCCCTGCTCAGCCCATGCGCACTTCAGGGGGTGCTCAGGCTGCGAGCAGTGCTGCAGCGGTAATCGGTCCGTGGTGGCTGTGGTTCCCGGAGCCTCCTGACTGTCCGTCCCCTCTGCTTCCTATTGCTGCAGTCACAGCACTTCGGGATTTGGGGATTCAGGTCCATCCCTGCCCTTCTGGGGAGATGTCCTTTCCCACTGGGCAGCCTTCTCCCCTGTGCCACTGCAAAGCTTGGGGCTGGCCTGGCCCCACGCTCACCAGGGACCACAGCATCCCTCCACCAGGTAGCAAGGCTTGGCAGGAGCCTGGCTCTCCAGCTGCCGGCAGAGCAGCCCTCCCTCACCAGCTGCCCCATGCTGGGGCTGCAAACAAACAAACAAACAGACACCCCAGCACCAAGCCCCAGCAACTCATCCCCTCCTAACGACGGTAATTACAGTGAGGCAGCTGGCGAGCAGCGCTTGAAACCTGGTGTGTAAACATGGCTTTCTCCTCCACCGCTCAGGCAAAAGCAACCTCCTTCAGGGGAGCAGTAATTTCAGGAGGGGGGTCCACGTTGTTGTGGCAAGGGCTGTGGCCAGAGACTTTCATCTTGGCCTTTTGATGCAGGGCAGGAATAATAGATGGTAGCCGGCAACACCCCACTTCACTGCACTGCCTGCTCTGGGCCATTTTCCACCTCCCGGCGGGCAGCTGAGTCTCCTTGCCCTTCCCAGCCTCTGGGCCAGCCGCTGGCTCCTTATCCCTCTCCAGGATGGGCGAGGGCACGGGGAATCTCAAAGAGCCAGGCCAGGGCTGGCACCAGCCATCCAGGAGCTAAAAGAGCCATCTTGTGCCTAGAAGGGCTGGCAACCAGAGGCACGAAGGGATGGCTGGGCCACATTGCCACCCTGGGCCACATCAACACCTATCTCGCTCCCTCACACCACTGCTTCCAGGGCTGTGGCTGCTCCAGAGCCAACAGACCAAGAGCAAGTGCTCTGGTACCTCGGTGATGGGCACCCTTTGAGACCAATCAGAGAGGTGTGGCTGCCTGCAAGAAGAGGTGACCAGAAGATCCCCGGTGATGGCACCTCTTGCAGAGTGAGCCCAGACTATCACAGGCAGGATGTCCTACTCCACGCACAAGAATGGTACATCCCTGCAGTGTCCCCTGGTCCTGTCTCTCAGCCCTACCTGGAGGTCCCTTGAGTACCACAGAAGAGGAGAGGAAGTGTGCAGGGAGCAGAGGGCAGGGGCTGGGGAGACTATGTGGGTGGAAGAGGGTTGGGAGAGGTGATGGAGTGAAGGGGGATTGTCCCAGTTGGGAGAGGTGGGTGCAGGAGACCATCACTCCCTGCCTTGCCTCCCAGCCCCTCCAGTGCTCCCCAATACGCAGCCCTGAGCATGGATGCTCCCGAGCTTTGGGCCCCTCTGCCCAAGCGCTGGCTCACCGTCACCGTGTGCCTCCTCAGCTCCCCTCCGTGCCCCGCTCCTGCTGCTCGCCCAGCCTGGTGTCACCAGAAGCCTCCCGCCCTGAGCCCAGCGCAGCTGGGTCCCTCTGGGGAAGGAGGTGGCGCGTGTCCTGCCTGCGTGGGGAGGAGTGCTGCTCTTTCCCATGGTGCCAGCACAGCACCTGTGCAGGGAGAGGGAGGGACGGGACAGCCTGTGCTGCCGCAGTCACCCAACGGCGATGCCAGGCTGAGCGCTGGCGAGTCCAGCGCTGTGGCACGCCAGATGGGCATGGCTCCGGGCACAGCTTTCACAGGACACACAGTGGCAATGCCTCAAGAGTTGCTTGGTTTTGTGGGAGCAATCCCTGCTGGCCGTAACGCCCAGATACCACGTGCCGAGCTGTGCGTGCCGGCAGCAAGGGGACAGTGCTGGGCACACGGGTGGGGGCTGCCAGGCACCTCAGGCTGACTCTCTACACAGTGCCAGGCTGTTAGCCGAGGGCAGGCACACTATGGCTGGGTCAGACTATCTCAGCACACCCTGGCAAGGGCGCTGACCCATGTTGGGATCATTACTGGAAGCATTGGACGCAAAACACTGCCTTATGCCCTGATGGCTTGATGCCTTCCTACATTCAGAGCCAGGGTGTTAAATCCGCCGCCCTGGACTGCTTCCAGCTTAGGTAACTGCACCTGCCAGAACTCCCTTCCCTGCAATTCAAGGGCAGGGCACTGTCTGGCCACTGCTTGTGGGGGGAGAAGGGATGCTGTTGCCTCCCAGGGGTGCTCGGCCGATGCCCGGCATCAGCCCTGGCAGGCCCAGGGGAGGTGCTGGCTGCCACACTGCCAGGTGCTGCATGGAGGATGCGCGTGGTCCAACTCCCTGCTGACGTAACTCCTGAGAGGCAGCTGGGAGTTGCCAGCGGGGAATTGGCCCACATCACTCAGAGCACTTGGGGAGCCGTGCGGAGAGCAGGTAATTGTTAAATGTGGGCTGAGATAGGCTGAGCGGGGAGGGCAGGAGGCCAGGGAGGTGGCAGACACCTCACCAGGGCTGGCTTGGTTTACACAAGTTAGGCTTTGTTCAGTATCTCCCCGGGGTTTCGTGGCTGGGAGGTACCACCCCGTGCTGCTCTGATGACAGGGAGCCAGGCGGCCGCTTTGTGGAGCCTTGCAAAACCTTCCCCAGCAGGACACAGCGGCGAGGAGAGAGGGGCATGGTGGGGCTGCCTTAGGTCTATCCCAAACACTGGTGCCAAAACCCCTGTGAAACAGCGGCCTGGAAAACCTGTGGGAGAGCAGCACAGAGTGTGGTGGGTATGCAGGGCATGAAGCCTCCCTGTCTGAACTGGGGGACAGTCATCACAGCCTGGCCACAGCCTGCACAGCCTTTGTCTGGAAGCCGGGTTGAGGGCAGCAGCAGTGGGCTGGAGGCTGTAACCTCCCCATCTCAATCATGGTCCTGACTACCAGCAAAAGCATCACCTGGGGCAGAAGTTTTGGTCCACGTTGGCTTCACACCCAGGGCATGGGGCTGCTGAGAGCTAGCAGCATCCACTGGGCCAGCCCACAGTCCCCATGGTCCTGTGGAAGGACACTGGGCAGGTGAGAGATGCCCCTACCCTGGCAGGAGACAGGTCCTGGCTTCTGGGAGAAGGTCCTTTAGCCTTGGGCCTCCAAGTGCATGCCCATGCCCACTAGAGATGATGTGCTGATGGCTAATGGTGCTGGGACATGGCGCCTCCCTGCCAGTGGAAGATTTTGCTGCCGGCAGTGCTACCAGCCAAGAAGGGAAGACCCATCACTGCCTTGGACAAAAAGATGAGGTCTCTCTTGTGCCAAATCTCCTTGGCACTGGGGTCTAGCAGACACCTGGATTATGCACTAAAGCACAACTGTTCCCCATGGGCAGCCTCGGCTCCCCCATGTGTCCTCCAGCCTCCAGTGGGGTGCCCATGGTGCAGAGCTGGCTCCCAGGCACCCGTAGCCCTTTCCACCATCGCATGTTGCTGAAGCGGAGCCTCCTGTCCTGCAGGTATAACCTGCCCTTGTCCTTGTCCCAGCGCTGCCTCGCAGACGCTGTGCTCAGCCACGTAGCCAGGCTCTGTGTTGCTCACCGCCAGCACCCTCCAGCCCGTGTGTCACCTGGTCGGTGGTGATGCCACCTCCCTGCTTGCCGGTGCCTCAATCAAACTGGCAAGTGTCTTCAGGACTCGCCAGCATGTTCCTGCCCACACTGCCTTGCTTTTTGCCTTGCTGACCTCCCTCCCTGAGCTGCACATCCCTAGCACCACCCTTGCCCATCCCCAGCACATCCCCCGCCACCAACCAGACACAGTGCATGTCTCTGCACTAAAACCCTGCAAAAAAAGGCAAGGACCTGACCAGCTCACATGCTTACCCCCGCCAAGCCAGGCTGGGGCTCAGGTTCACAGCAGCATGGCCCCTCTCTCACCCTGGGTCCATGCCCACCAGTTCCCATCTGCTCCTCAGCTGCGCCTGCACAGTGGAAGTCCCAATTTGGGAGAGATGCCCCTGGGCTCTTCTGCTGAGCCTGTGCTCAAAGCCAGCCTGAGTCAGGCTCCTTGCTTGGCTGCAGGGGAGTACATCAGCCCCTCCAAGCCCACCTACCCCGAGGCTTTGCTGACTCACATGGAGTGGAGGAGAAGCTCAAGGGTCCGGCTCACGCTGTGTAATAGCCTCATGGGTTGCAAGAGGCTGCACAGCATCTCACGGCATCCAGACTGCTGCCGTGGAGCCCAGGGTCTCTGACCCTGCCCCACTTCTGCAGGTACGGCCCCTTGGCCTCTTCGCTGCCTGCTGCACATCTCTGCCTGGCCCTCAGAGTTGGTCCCTGAGCAGGATGGGCTGTTCTGCAGGTCTCCTGCCTGCTGGTCCTTCCCAATGCACCCAGCCCCTTACTTCTGGGCTGGCTGCGGCAGGTGAGCAGGTCTCCTCCAGCTCCCCAATCCTGTGCTCCCCTCTACTGACTGCTTCCAATTCAGGACAACCTCCCCACTGACACCACTGCAAAGCCCTCCTTGAAAGTCACAGGGGGAAAAAAAAATACATCTGAGGCTGGAAATGCCTTGCACTTTCCACAGCCAAATACCACCTGGCAGAGCGAGAGTGAGGAGCCTGGGAGAGGCAGCTCCCTACCTGCTCGCTTCCTCGGCCACGGCTCCGCGGCCGAGCTGGCTCCCCAGCACCTGCCTCCCCCCAGCCTGCAAGCCCCGGGGCAGCGTGCAAGGAGTGACAGGTGAGTTGGCAGCAACCCGGCTCCGGCATCCCTCGGCGCTCCTTCAAAACCAAGCCCTTTGCACGCCGTGTTTCTGCCGTGACGAACCGGCAGACATCAAGGAGAAGTAATTTGCTGGGATTCTTCTGGCCAGGCGTGTCCTGACGCCCACACGCCGCTCTCGCCCGTGCGGACGGGAGACACGTGCTCTGATGTTTCCCGACACCCGGCATCACTGCTGGCTTGTGGTGGCTGGAAAGACTGGCGGGGGGGTTGGGTTGGTTTCTCTCTGAGACCTTGGAGTCCATGGGTGGGTATCAGGTCAGGGTTTGCCCTTCCCAGGATGCAGGTCATGAAACACCACACATGCAGGGTTTTTGCAAGGATTATCAAGGCAGCTTTACTCTGGACAGGACAAAACCAGCTCCAAAGGGAGCAGCCACGCTCTGCCCTTCCCCCTGTCCCACCACTCCAGAGTATCCTTTGGCTTTAGGCAAGTCCTATCGTATACCCAAGCCGTTGTTGCGCTGAATCACCGAGCCTGCCTCCTGCTGCTGCCCTGGTAGCTGATAGCCTTCCTTGGCAGAGCCAGGAACAAACCATCTGGTCTGCTTTCCAGGTTGCCCTGGTCTCTGCAAATCCCTTTGAACTTTTAATTCCTGGCTCTGAAGCCAAACAGCTCTGTCCCATCTCTGGTATCCCATGCCCCATCTTATAGCAGGGCTCTGGGTGAGCTCTGAGCAGGGCTTGGGGAGGAGGGTCCCTAGCAGGGCTGGCGGGGTGGCTTGGTTCCCCCCACGTCATGGTCCATCAGCGGGGAAATCCTTCTTGGAGGCTCGATGTTGGCTGTGCCTGTTGCAGAGCTGGGCTGGTGGGTCAGGCCCTGGGGACTGAGACATGCCCAGGTCCCGCTGACTGAGCAGGAGGTCTGCTGGGCAGTGAGCAGGGACAGAGGGCATGTCCCATCCCCAGCACAGAGCGGCTCAGTGCCATGCACCAACTGGGGACTCTTACACCCAGCTAGGGTCTTGGGGCCTTGGGCCAGGGCAGGGGCTTCTCCCAGGAGGGTTTTCCAAGGAAAGGATGCTGAGCCAAGCTCCTCGAACTGGGCCTCTCCCGCCAAGGCAGACAGCAGCCTCCATGGGGATGGGCTGGGAATCTCTTCCAGCCAGCGCTGCTGCAAGCTTCCCCATCGCCCAGGAAAGCTGTGATGGGACGGCCAGCGAAGGCACACGTACCCCAGCATCTGGCGAGGCTCTGGCATGCTCAGCTGTAGCCTGGGCTCGGTGACAGCCGGGCTCAGCCCAAAGTGCTGAGTTGGCTGAATCCAGGCCAGGATGGCTCCTGCCCTCACTACAAGCCGAGGGGTTGAGAGCAACCCAGAGTTGAGGATCGGATGGCAAAGGCAGCATCCCACAAGCCCTCCACTCCCTGCCCAGGTCCCACCGCCCTTCCTGGGGCCAGCCTGGCCTGCAGAGGGGAGGCGGTGGGGCTGGGGGCTGGGAACACCCTCTCTGTGGCTTCCCTCCTAATAACGAGGCGATGACGCCATGTGCGCAAGCTGTTCCTAAGGGAGGAATGTCCTTTCTTCCTGTGCCATGTCGTGGCCGGATAAGTACAGGCCTCCAGCTCAGCAGCCTCCGCATGGCTTGCCATCGCAAAGTGTACCTTCTGCATCTGGCCTGAATGCTCCACAGCTGCCGGGGCTGCCCCCTCCCTCTTCCCAGCACATCTGGGCCAGGCAGCACCAAGATGGTGAGGCCAGAGATACTGGGAGAGGCTGAGATGCACCGGGAGGGGATGGTGCTTCATCTCCCACAGGGAGGGGCTGGCACCGGAGACCCTCCTGCAGCTGGAGGGGGGAATCCTGTGGCTGTCTGTCATGTGCCTTACACCGCTATAGTGGTCCTGTTTATATGGTTATAGTGCCCCTCCTGATATAACTATAGGGACTCCCACTTACACAGATATAGGGGACCCCTTTATACTCTAACAGGGACCACTCTGACCTGGGAGACTGCCCATGTGCACGTAGGCACTAGTTCACCTCCCCCTGCCAAGTAATAGAGATGGGGTCCAGTTTAACAGCCCACAGTATCGCATGGACACTTCCCTTGCACCTCCAGGCCTCAGGGCTGCCTATAGCCTGTCCCTGCTGCCCAGGGCTCAGAATTGTTGCTGTGGTAAATGGCCCTGAAAATATGCCAGGGGAGACAGCTTCCAGCATCCCAGTAGGTGTGGGAACCTCGGAGGGCAGGCAGGGATCTCCAGCACGTGGCTAGCTGTAGGGGTGAGCAGAGCAGCGTGGGGCTCATCCACCTGGGCTGGAGACAGCGTGTCCTCCACTGGGAACCAGGGAGAGGACAGGAGGCCGGGTCAGGGCTGGGGACAAGGTCAAAGCACGGGGAAGATCTGGGGTCGTCCAGGCAGAGACCCTCGCTGGTCAGCGGTCCCTGCTCGGGCCACCCTGGGGATGTGTTGCCAGGCCAGCACTCACCCCTCTGCCACCCCTCGCCTGCCAGCCCTTGGGGACCCATTTCTCCCCCAAGGGGTGCCAGGCTCTTCTTTCAACACGCCGGCAGCATCGGGAGCGCCGAGAACCGAGCCCTGCCGCTGTATCCCTTCGTGTCCTGGGCACACGGCGGGGGGTGGCCGCGGGTGTGCAGCACGCGTGTGCGTGTGCATCCACTGCCCTCTGCTGAGGGAGTGTGGGCAGCTCACCCGGGCTGGGCTCTGGGCGCCGGGGCTGAGCTGGTGCAGGGCTGGGGCTGGGCTGGCTACTGTCCCCGGCCAGCCGCACGGGCGGCTTTGTGATGGGCTGATTTTGCCTCCCTCCATCCCAAGCTGCAGGGATAATGCGATCTCTCAGCTCTTACCGGGTGCTATTTTCTGGCCCCATGCCCCTGACCCCTGGCTCTGAGTTCTTGTCCCCGTGCCGAGAGGTTCCCGGCTGCTCCCAGGCTTCCATACCCATAGCTTTCCTAGTTTCTCACTGAGCTGGGTCCCTCACTTTCCCCTTTCCCATTATTTCCTTGAAGGTGTATGTGCAATTATCCAGATGATAGTTTTTATTTGCCCCAGCCAAGCAGATCCGCATGAGTTAATAACCAGGAGCCAGGTGGTACCAAGGTGCCGGCTGTCAGCAGCCGGGTGCGGTGGAATAGCAGTGTACCTGCCCAAGCCGGCCATGCCGAATAGTGCTGGAGTTGCCTCCAGCAGCTGCACTCACCTCCACCCTGCCCCAGAGGTGTGGGACACCTCTTCTCAGCCCCCATGCCCAACTGATACAGCAGATGACTGTAACAAGCCAGTGGGGTCTAGCCAGGCATGGCTCCCACATGATGCTGAGACGGGGCAGGAGGGCGTCAGCAGGGCCAGATCCAGCATCTCTCTGCAGCACCTCGATTTGCCTGGAGGGCTGCAAGCAAATGCTTTGCTGCCTGGAGGGTCTCTGGTGGGTCTGGGGGTACCTTTAGCTGCCAGATGTGTTGGGGAGAAGCTGCTCCCCCTCCCCACATGCCGCCTATTCCCTTGCTGCCTCTCTGTAAATGGGCCACTTAATTCAAAGCCTCCAGAGGAAAGGAGGGGGGGAAGAATC
The DNA here is from genome assembly GCF_000737465.1 of Haliaeetus leucocephalus. Classification (NCBI taxonomy): domain Eukaryota; kingdom Metazoa; phylum Chordata; class Aves; order Accipitriformes; family Accipitridae; genus Haliaeetus; species Haliaeetus leucocephalus. The sequence goes on along the minus strand of NW_010972437.1, from coordinate 17,448,989 downwards.
TCTGGTTACGTCTGCACTTGCAAAACAAACAGGCCCAGAGCATTCCCAGGCACAGCAGCGGGACTGTCCCCATGGGAATTTTTAGCACTGCCCTGGTATGATTTTTGGCTTGGGCCAGCTTGCACTGATCCAGGCAATTTTTGCTCACGATTTAGGAATTAGCCTGGGTCAGGGACAGTGCCCAGCAGGCTCTGGCACACAGGCTGCCCATTTGTGGGATGTGTTTCATAGCCTGGAGGTGGGTTGGTCTGTGGCAGAGGTCCTCAGGGTGAGAGAACAGCCCTGGGTTTGTTTAAATTAATGTTGGGCTGTAGAGCATCCTTCCCCAAAAGCCTGGTGATGGGCACTTTGGAAATACAGCCCCATTGACACTGGCTTGTCTGCTCCAGGCATGTGGAAAGGTGTCTGGGTGGAGGAGCTCCCAGGCAGGGGACAGCAGTGGGACTCTTTAGTGCAGATCTTGTTCAGTCAGGGCTGGGATGAAGGTTAAGGAGAGTTTCAAGGGCTGGGCTGTAGGACAGCAGGCAGGGGAAAGGCTTGGGACAGACCCTGTGGGTGGGATGGGGTAGGAGTCCATCCATCCATAGCATGGGAGAGCTCCAGCCCATCTCCCCCAACCTGCCTCCCCCATAAATCAATGGCAATGAGGTTTATTCACATAGTTACTGAAACACTGCAGTGACCCAAAAGGTCTTCCAGCCCAGGACCCCGCCGGGCATCACTTACCCTCTCCCACCTCAGCCGCATGATACAGGCTGCATTTGCACAACCACCAGGCCTGAGGATGGGGGAAGGATGCATGCACACATGTGTGCATGCATATGCATGCGTGTGCGCACGCGCCAGTGCCGGGCAGGCACCCTTGGCATGCCGCGTGCCTGTGTTTGCACTGCGCTTGCCATGTGCATTTCAGGGCACGTGTGGGATCTGGCAGCCCGGCATGGGTGCTTTGCGTGGGCAGGGGGTGTTTTGCTCAACACATGCCTTTATCTACGGTTGTGGTTTTGATGCAGAGAAAGACCTGGCTTTTGATGTCTGTGTGCATGCGCGTGCTCTGCAGGTATTTCACACATGCTATGTGCAGCCTGCACGGATGTGTGTGTGTGTGTTTGCACATGCGTGTGTGCGTGCACGTGTGCGAAGTGTGAGATCAGTGTCTCAGCTGGCCGCCGCTCTTGCTGCTGGAATCCCTGCCTCCCAGGCCATGTTATAGATGAATACACTTGAAAGCATTTTTTCCCCCTTAGCCACCAGATTTCACTGGGAGAAGAAAAGGAACCGGGCACTTTATCTTCATTAGCAGCTGGGAGCCTCTTGGGGCGGCTTTTGTCTGGGCGATGCTCCCTCCGCCCCTGCTCTTATCCCCTGTCCTCACTCATTAGCCCTTTCCAGAGGGGAAAGGGGCTGGCTGACAGGGTCTTGCGGCTCTGCTGCATCCCCATTCCTGCTGGCCACCGTGTCCCCCAGCCCTGTGGCCTTCTCCAGCCCCCTCCAGGCAGCAGGGCTGGGATGGGAGGGGACAGGTCCCCTTCCTTGTCTGCTCTGGGAGACCCAAGAGTCATTTTAGGCCCCAAGAAGCCCCTTTATTTGCAAGCTACTGCCCCTGGTGGTTTTGGAGCTGGCTTTGGCCAGCACTGGTTCAGGGGTCTGGAGGGGTTGGGGAGGGGCATGAAGGTGGCTCCATGACCAAGGCCCCCCCGGGAGGGCTGGGCTGAAGGCAGCCCTTCCCCTCTGGAGCTGTTCATCACTGGGAAGCACTCATGCCCGCATCCATTAATACCCAGTAACCATGACAACTGCCGTGGAGCTGTCATCCTGTCCCCAGGCCAGCCACCACAGGGGTCCTCACAGAGGGGAGCAGAGGGGTCTGGGGGCAGAAGCTTTCCTTCAATAGCTGCTACGTGCAGGGTGGCACGTAGGCTGGGCACTGCCCCACTGCCGAGGCCTGGGGCAGTTTGGAGGGGATACAGCACCGCTCCCCCCAGGGTGCCAGGGCATCCCCAGACAGGACCGGGGCTGCTGCTACTGGGAATGGGGCAGGATGCTGGGGCCACCTCAGCTGTGGGGAGGGCTTCGGGGAATGATGGGGGCAGAGACAGTCTCTGCTCCCCTCCTGCTAGCCCAGATGCTGGGGGTTCAGCGAGACAACGAGGCGGGGGTGTTGGGGGCAGACTGCCGTAGGTAACATTCCTTCCCACTTAAAAGGAGCCATAAATCACTCACTCTTTATTAAAAGCTCTGCCCGACCGGGAGAGAAATGTCAGGAGCATAAATCAACTCCACCACTCTCTTGCAAGGGTCTTGGCTTGCCAACGACTGCTTCCTCCACCGTCCCCAGGTAGGGCACGGCACGGCCACGCTCTTTGCATCCATCCCCATGGACGAGGGATGGGGATGCAGGTCAGGGTCTGGTGATGGGAGCTCTCGAAAACGCAGCCTCCCCGTGCAAATCCTTACCCCGGGGGGGGGGTGGCAAGGAATAAAAGCAGGGCCCGTCCAGGGGGCACGGGCTTTTTTGGCCCAAGTCCTCTGCTTCCCCCTGCACCCCAGGGCCGCGGGAGGAGCGGAGCAGCGGCCCGGCCCGCCGGCTGCGGGGATGCCGCCGAGGTGCCGGTGCGGGCCCGGTGCAGCCGCGGGCGAAGAGCACCCTCTCCTGGGGCCGCCGGGAAGGAGACCCCCCCCCCGCTTCTCCCTCCGCCTGCCCGGCGGTGAGCGAGGAGGGCTGGACTTCCCCAAACACTCACCCTTTGCTCAGGAACCGAGAGACCTCAGCTGAAGCCAAAGACGACCCCGCAAAGCCCCTGATATCCTGCTGCCAGCAAGGATTTTGCCCTAAAAGATGGAGACTGGCCCCATTTTGTAGTTCCTGCCTACTTGAGGAGCAGGGCTGGGGGACGGGGGCTGCAGCAGGTGGGAAATGCCCCACCACGGCACCCTGTCCCAAAACCCAAGGGCCAGCTGTGTATCACAGAGTACCCATGCCTGCCTCCTGCCTGCATGGAGCAGGGCCTGGCAGAGGGAGAGAGGCAGAAGAGAGCCTGAACAGGAGAAGGACTCGCTTACACAGCGTTAAAGCAGCCAGCACTGAGGTAGCTGTGCTTGCCTCACCGTCTCCTGTTTTTCCAGTTAGATGTGTGGCTTAATATAGCAGCACTTATGTTGTAAAACATCGCTCATAAAACACAGAGGATGTGCCGTGTGGGAGCATTCGCAAGCCAATCCCCAGCTGCTTTTTGATGTTGGCTTGGAAATCGCAGCATCCTGGCAACGGCTGCTTGCTGGGATTTGTGTGCAGCAAGGCCAGACCTTCCCTGGGTGTAAGCCTGCAGAGATCTTCAGGCTCCGGTCAAGCTTTGAGGATTTCCATCCACTCCAGGGTCTCTGTCTGGAGTGGAGTAGATGGGAGCTACTGAGGGGTGCAGGGGGACATGTGTGCAAACCACCCGCAGATCTCAGCCCATGTCTGGTACGATGGGGCCAGTCCCATGGGAGACTTTCCTTAGGGATTCCTGTGAGGAATTGCAGATACAGCAAACCCCAGGGCCCAGGGGATGGGCAGTGACCAGCGGCACCCATTGGTGCTAACAGCACCAGCTGTGCATACTGAGGATGCAACAAGTGCTTCTGCAATGGGTCTGGTCTCCCCACACACTCAGCTCCATCAGCTGTGTCGGTGGGAGAAATCACTGCCTTAGCTGCTCCCAACAGTGCTGGCCTTTCTCAAACAACTTCCCCAGAGAGGGAACAGGCTGATAAAGAAAGTTCCTCAGGCAAAATCAGGCCAGGCTCAGGCAGTTTGCACGCAGCCAGGCACCGCCATGTGGGAATGCTGAGCACCGAGGGCCTCACCCTCCATGGAGGGGAGGGCTTGGCTCTGTGGGGTACCACCAGGCTGGAAGAGGCAGCCAAGGATAGCTCATCTTCCTATCTCAGCCCAGGCCTCAGCTGGAGAGGGAACGGGCTGGG
>NW_010972437.1:17436752-17445013 GCF_000737465.1 Haliaeetus leucocephalus | reverse complement strand
GGGGGGGGGCGAAAGGGGGAGTGAGGGGGAAGGAGCCGGGATCTTCTTGCTTGGGAAACCACCGGGACTCTTCCATCAAAGGGAAGGAAGCCCTAGGCGCAGGGCCGCAGGCTTTCATGAACCGCTCGCTGCAAACCCCAGGCCCCATGGGTCTGTTTATCCTGGCACAGAAGAGCCCATAAAGCACAGCCCTGAGCTGGCCCGCAGAGCCTGGCTTTCCTCCCCGCTGCAGCCCCGGCAGCAGGGCTGGGACAGCCTGCCAGGGGCAGGGAGGGGGACCACTACCTGGGCATGGCTGCCAAGCCTGGCCGGTGCATGGCCACTGCCCAGCTGGGCTGTGGGGAAGGTGTCTCCATCCCTGTGTCCCCAGAGCCAGCAGCAAGCCCTTTTGCTCCCGTCAGCTCTCCAGGGCCATGCTTGGTCCCCACGCAGCATCCTTGGAGCGGCTGAGGGTCATCAGGGCACAGGGGTCTTGGGGTCCCATCTCAGCTACTACCAGACCTGAAAGCAGGTCCCAGCCCAAGGGCAAGGGGCCACAAGCATTGCTGGGAGCTTGTCACCACAGCCAGCTGGCACCCCCAACGTGTTAAGTGTCTCTCCCAGCTGAGCTGACCCAAGGTGCACCGTAGTTTCCCACGTTCCCTCCCTCCTGCCGCTCATCATATTTTGCATTTCTCCCTCTATCTTATCTCCCCGCCAGCTCACCCCTTTGCAGCTGGTCTCTTGTTTTCCCTCGCCTCCTTGGCCCCACCTGCTCCAGCTCCAGCCCAGCTCCTGTGCTGAAGGACCTCGAGGCAGGTCCCTGATAACGGCCAGACCAAACAAGAACCTTTTGTGCCATGCTGAGCTCATCTGGAGGAACTGAGCGAAGACCTGGCCTGGGCAGAGCAAGAGCGATACATGGAGGGATGAGCAGTTCAGTGCTTCCATGCAGTGCCAGACACATAGCACGGTCCTGCCTCAGTTTCCCCACTTCTCCCAAAATCCTCCCTCTTCCCCTGCTCATAGCAGCATCCTTCCCTCGAGCAGGGGAGGGAGAAGGGCCCGTGCTGAGGGCTGAGCTGGGGAAGGAGGGCGCATGTCCCGCTGAGAGATGCTGTCAGTGCTGAGCCCTGTGTGCACAATGGGTCTGGCAGCCAGCAAGTGCAGGAAATAAAATTCTCCCCCCTCCCAGCCTGCTGCCGGGTTAATATTCCCTCTAACGACAGACGGCTCTTTTTATCCTCTCTCGTGCTCCCGCCAGTGATTTAATCTTGGAACAAGCTGTGATTATTTCCTGTACAGCTGCCTCCCCGGCTTCCACCGCAGACCAGGCTTGACAACATCCCACCAGGCAAGGAGCAGACCCTCCTCCAGACCCCCAGCCCAGACATGACCAAGGGCAGAGAGACCCTCTCCAGTCCCCTGCCTGCCTCGTCCCCTTGCCCCTGCTTGTCACGTGCTGGAGGTGCTATGGAGAGAGGAGGGACAGTCTGTAACGGGACCCCTGCACAGGGCTGGAAAGCATCAGGGGAGAAAAGGGCCTAGGGAAGGCGGTGGACTGCCTGACCAGGGGGTCTTCCAGGTCCCAGCTTCCTGGGGCAGGTCTAGGGCTGCGAGAGGAGGCTGGTGGGTCTCAGACTGGCTCCCTGGAATTAGCACAGTATCAGGACAGAAACACTTACCCCTGGATCTTTCCAAGCTAAGGTACAGGGCAGCTGGATCTCAGGCAGCCAGTCCTCAGCAGCCCTGAGCCAAGGCCCACAGAGGCAGTGAGAAGGCAGGTGAAGGATTTACCCTCATGGCCCTTTGCATCTCACAGAGCTGCAGTGCTTGAGCAGATGCACTCCAAGCTCAGGACCACAGAGCACACAGCCTGCGATCCCATCAGCGGCCACAGCAGAACTGGTGGCATCGCCTGCAGCAGCTCCAGAGGGCCAAGGGTCCTTGGGGACCTACACGCAGCTAGAACAGGCAGGATCTGCTTTACATGGAGAGCTTGGCAGGGGCTGGGACTAACTCCATCCTCATCTGTGCAGTGAATGCAGTCAGCCCCAAACACCGGAAAAACGTGAGGCCAGAACATCACCAAGGGCAATCTCCTGAGTCTCCCCTTGTGTGGCTGTTGGGGAGAAGGCTTCCAAACTACTGGGTCAATATCCACTGTCTACCTCCAAGCATGCAACTTCCCTGTGCTGCTGGGCAGGTGGGGCTAGTGGGGGTCAGCACTTGTCCCCAGAGCACGTGTACAGGATGTGTGTGCTTGTCCTTCATGTGTGCACTACCCGGAGGGCTGGGGAAGGCCAGGATCCCTCCTTGCTAGGGCAGGGAAAAGCAGCAGGGGACCAGGGCTGGCCCAGGGCCACCCCAGCAGCAGCAAAGCGTGGGGTGCAGCTCCACCTGGTGGGCAGCGAGGGACCCCCCCCAGTGTCACCACGTCCCTTTGGCTACCATACGGAGACAAGGTGCCCCAAGAGCTGGAGCCTATGGCCCTGCCTTCCCTGTCATCCACTAGGAAACAGATCCAGGAGACGGCAGCCTCACCCCGGGGTTTGGGCTTCTCCAGCACTTAGAGATGCCGGGCAGCCTCAGCCTGTGGATGCACACGCAAAACCTGCTGCGTGCACACAGATACATCTACGCACACTCAGAGCATGTGCAGCGAGCACCAGGACAGCTGGTGCAGAGCCAGCTGTGCCCCTGCGACCTGTCCTTTGCGTGCTGAGGCTCCCATGTGCCTGCAGGAGGAGGCTAAATGAAGAGAGCTGCCTCCCTGCCAGATGGAAGCAATCCTGAGGGGCTAGACTGCTCAGCTCTTGCCAGCCAGGGAGGTGTGGGAACAAGTCTGACCTGGAACCCAGGAGACCTGGGCTCAGCACCCAGCATTCTACATGATCCAGGACGAATCCCTGCTGCCTGCTGTGGAGGAGCACTTGTGCAGATGCTTTCTGTGCCCTGTGCTTCCTTCTGCCCTCTTCCTCCAGCTCCTCACACACAGCACCCCGTGGCACCCCTTCCATCCCATCATAGCCCAGCACGAAGACCTCGGCCCCTCCACCCACAGCCCTTTCACTGCCAGGAGGCCCCAGAGATGCCCCCTGCTTCTGCACAGGCTGCAGGTCGGGAGCTGCTGGGTCTTCACAGCCGGGTGATGGTGGTGTGGAGGAACTACCACCACCAGGACAGCAACCAGACACTTTCCCTCAGACAAGTGGCAGCTTCCTCCAGCTATGCCAGTGCCTCTGACAGCCAGAGAGTCTCCCCAAAGCGGGGGGGCAAAGAGTTGCGGCGACGGGCTGGGCACGGAGCCGTTGGAGCAAACCTGCGCCCAGCTCCAGGCAACCTGGAGGTGGGGAGGGGACCCAGAGCAGCGCAGGGCCGGCCCCTGGGAGTTCCGGGGGCGGCTGCCGCGAGAGGGCAGCACAGCCCCGGCCCGGGGCCCCCTCCCGGCGGCACCCCCGAGCCCGCCCCGCTGCCGCCACTCCGCCCGCCCCGGCAGCGCGGGGGCTCGTACAAGCCCGCCTCACCCCTTCAGGGGCTCCAGCACAGAGACCACCCGCCGCCTCCTCGTGCTGGGCTGACAGGGGCTCTCCTCATGGAGCCCTAATTGTCTGCAGAGGGGAATAATTAGCCCCTTCATTAACCGCTACCAGCCTGAAACTGCGTGGGTTTTCTCCCACCACAAGACCGTAGGGATGTCCTGGCAAGCATTTAAGCAGCCCATGTCTATGGTTAGGACTTCCCAGTTGTACCTTCCTGTCCCACTCAGAGCTGAGACCTTCTTCCCTTAAGGGCTTTAATGGCAGCAGTCCTGGGAGGGATGTGGGCTGTGAGCATAGCCCTGATGGCACTCCCCACTCCTATCCCCATGCCAGCAAGGGGTACTTGCCTTCCCCACCAGAAGTCGGGGGCTGCCCAGTGCCAGGACCCCTCTCTCTGCTCAGGGATCAGGAAGCAGACATGTGTTTCCATGTCAATTCAAGGCCTGGTTCTGCCTTGCACCGTTTCCAACCGGAGGAGCTGTGTTTCTCTGGCTCTCTGAGCCATTCCCAACACCGCTGTTCGGCAAACAGCAGGACAAAAATAGCTTCTCTCCAGGGGCTGCAACAGGGCTGCTCGACTCAGCTGTGCTCTGCTCCACACTGCTGCGTGAACCCAGGGCTGACCTCAGAGCAGGAACTGCACAAGCTCCTCCAGCCATCTTAGGTAGGCACTGCCCCCCACCCTGAGCCACACTAAGAGGGTATCACAGGGTAAGGCCAGATCAGCTCTGGTGTCTGTGGAGCCACAGCTGTAGCCCCTCTCTCTTGAGAACTGGGAAGGGGAAAGATGGAGCGGGACCGGGGATGCAGAAGGGAGAGGTGCCTGGGCTGGGGCACTCGGAAGCACAAGCGGGTTTTTCCTCCCCGGGTGCTGCAGACAACCTGCCAGCCAGATCCTTTGGGGCTTCCCAGCCCCAGGGCTGCCGGCTGAGGCAGGAGCTCTGCTGGAGGTTGCCTGCCTGCTGTACGGGCTTGGGAGGGGGAGCACCAGAGCTGTCAGACCTGCTCACTGGGATGTACCAAGACTATGAGCTCCGTCTCCACGGGTAAAGCAGCACAGCGCAGAAGCTGGCTTGCCAGCCGCTGCCAGGGCAACAGTCCTTTTCCCTGCCTGTTTTTGCCAGTGCAGACAGACCACGGCACAGCAAGTGAGCTATTAAAGAACAGCTCCAGCCAGCCAGCGAACACACGCTCATTCATCATTCTGGAGCGGGCAGGGGGAGCTGCCAGCTGCTTTCAGCCAGGACCCATCACAAAGCCTATGCCCAATAGCTTGGCAGCCTGGAGGGGAGCTGGGATCAGACTAGGGGGCCCAGGACCCTCCAAAATGCCTTTTCATGTCCTGGGTGTACCGGGAGAGCTGCCCTGCCCCAGGCTGGGAGCTTGTGCATTTCTGAGCCACAGCCCCAGCATGGCAGTGTCATGCAGAGACAGCTTGGAGAGGATGTGAGGGTTGGCATGGGCTTCACCAAGGCCTGACCTGCCCCGCGTTCCCACCTGCACCAGGCAGGCAGAGCTGCACAGCTCTATGCAGTAGGAGGCTCAGCTCGGGTGGAGCAGAGTGGGAGGCTGGCTGCCAGGTGCCTGCAGGGAACTGTGGTTCCTGCAGGTCAACACTAGCTCTTTTTGAGCCTTTGCACAGTACTGCCTGGGTTTACCCCTGCTTCTCTCCCCTGGGGCTGCTCTCTTTCTGCCTCCTGCCTGTCTCCATCCCTGGAGCCCAACTAGCTGTGCTGGGTACCAGAGTGCTCCAACTCCCCATCTGGAACACCCTTGATTGAGGACAGGGATACCCCTTTATACAGCCAAAAGTAGGGGCCTGAACAAGAAACCATCCCTTTGTTGGTGATAGCATGCACCTGAGGTATGTGTTTTCCCGGCTAGAGTGATGCTTAGTAGCAGGGGATCTGTGTATGCCAACAGTGTCCTGGCAAAGCCACACCACCAACAGCTGAAGACTTGGCCAAGGGCAGAAGCCCAAGAGCAGCTTTGAGACTGACTGTGCCTGGAGCCCTACTCCATTCTTCCCTTGCATCCAAGGGCATGTTGTTCCAGCCACCTGGGGTGGGAACCCCAATTCCCTGGGGAAGGGAAATGCTGTGTCCCCTCCTACTTTGTGCCTTTCCCTGCCAACTGACCATTTACAACCGAGACCTAAAGAGCCAAGCAGAGATGGCCCCAAGGATGTAGCTTGTGCTATACCATTGCCTGCCAGCCTCAGGGCTGGAGCCTGAAAAGTAAAACTGAAGTGTGTGTGTGTGGGGAATCCTCCTCTTTCACGTGGAAGAGTAGCTGCCTCCCAGGTAAACCCCTAAGCTGCTTCTTTACCTGCATAAGAAACATCCTGCTGTTCTTGTAGGGCTTGGGTAATTCCCCAGTGCTTGCAGGAAGCCCTTGCTGTTGCCAGCAGTGCTGGCTTGGGAAAGGACTATGGGCTCACTCACCTCCTCTACCTCAGAGCTGCTCCAGCAGCAGGACACAGGCAGCTGCAGGCAAGAAAGGAGTAACTGGCCCTGGAGCTCTTCTGCTGCTTATAGCCGAGTCCTCTAGCTGCATCACTGAACAGCCCTGGGCTGGATTTTTAAACAGGCTGCAGCCAAATCTCCACGCCTGGGAGCGGTAGGAGGTGTGCACACACACGGAGCTGCTCGGTGCTGGTAACCGCAAGCCCAGCTGGGGGAGGCAGGGGAGTTCTCTGGCCCGTCCTCTGTATAAAAGGCTGCAAAGCCTAGCTCATTATTGCTGCGTACAAATAGCCCTTTTTAATGAGTTTGGGGAAGCCAATTTGGGAGAGCTCACACAGGGTGGGGGTGGCTTCATGTGTTTCAGATGAAGCAATCTGAGAGCAATTTTAGTCCAGCAGGAGCAAGCAGTATGCAGGAAGGTCTCTGCTTCCTCACCTGCAAAATTCAGCTGTGCATTTCTGATGAGACCATGTTTGCACACCAGAAAATCAGCCCATCCTCAAACATGCAGAGAGCCAAGACTGCAAGCTCCTTCCTATCCCCTCCCTAGGGCTCCTCCATCTTCTTAGCTAGGTTAAAGCCAGCTCTGTATATCTAAAGGTGCTGACTTAATTATTAGGAACCTTGTCCTCATTTTCTTCCTCTGTATTTGTACCCCTTTACCAAATCCTCCTGGTTACTTCAGCCCAGCCTAAGCTGGCCTTGGGTACGTGATGCTGGCCCAGATCCACTTGGATTCTGGCCACACCCAAAGTGAACCTCTGTGTTTGGGGGTCTGTGTGCACATGTGCATGTTCTTTGCAGATCCCACTGTGGCCTCCTACAAGGAAACAGCAGGATGTCACTGGCCACAGCGTGGGATAAGTGGGAATGGGACTTTGCCCCTCTTCCCTGCCACGGCACAGAGGGCACAGCCTCTGCCCTGCCCCCAGATGTGGCACGTCAGCCCCAGGCATCGGGAGGCCCGGCTGGAAGTCTGAAACCCAGCTCTGAGCCTGCGCTTTCATCGCAAACACCTCCAGCATCAGCAGTGCAGGAGGAAGCGGGGGGGCTGGCTTAGCTCCTCCTGGTTGATAATTCATTACCGCCTGTTAGCCTGGATCCATCCGGCAGCAGCTACATCCCAGCATTGACATGTGTTCATTTCACACATAAAATGCTGTATCAAAATGCATCATTGAGATGTTCTCCCTGAAACCTTTCCCAGCTGCCTTTCCTGGCGCTGTACGTGGAGGAGCAGTCCCAGCAATTGGGGCATTTTGTTCCCAATGGATGCCTGGCACCCGCTGTAGCAATCAGAGCTGCAGGATCTGTCCTCCAGCTCATGAGAAATACAAGTGGGATCTTCCTGCAATGGGCAGGGAGGCAGCAAGCAGAGGGTGCAGGTTTCATCCACAGCATGCTTGGACCTGGACGGGGAGAAGCAGCCTGCGTGCATGTGGCTGGTTTATTGCATACCATTTTGCAATGATGCAGAAATGCAGCATCTCTTCCCTCGTCCCCTGAGGGCTCTGGGAGCCCTGAGCAGCAGGGCTGGCTGGTCTTGCCTTGGGGACCTGGAGGAGGCCCCTTCCCCTTTCTTCAAGGTCCCTGACTTTGGCCCGATGCTGGTGACTGTCAGTGCGATGGTAAATCTCCCCTCCAGGACTGAGTGGGAAGAGGCAGGGTGGGTGGGGGACCCAACGCTTGCACAGCAGGTGCTGGGGGTGCTCTCCCCAGGCTGGGTGCCTCCTGACTCCTTACAGAGCCGTGCCCAGGGTCGGGCTAATTCTCACGAGAGCTGGGGCTCTCCTGCCAAGCCCAGGCCCCTCATGGCAGCTGTCGACTGACAGCCAGCCTTTCCCCAGCCCCAAGCCTTCTCCAGCTGCCCCCCAGCACAGGCTCACAGTCTTCTTGACCTTCACCCTTCCTCATTCTCCCCTCTGGCATTTCCCAGGGCTCTTCTTCCCCACTGTGTCCCCCTAGCACCATTTTGGAGGGGGCTGTGCCAGTCTGGGAATGTTCATCCCTCGCGCTGCAGGTGAGAATACAGAGCAGGACCCGGATGAGAGCGGCCAAGTTCAGAAGCCCCCCCCAGACCCTTCCTGTGCCCCCTGTCCTCGGGGGTCCCCCCGCCGGGTCCTGCCGCTTCCCCACGTCCCTAACACAGAGGGCTGAAGGGCCGGGACAGCATCGCGGGCCCCAGCCCCCCAACCCGGCGGGAGCACCGGGCGAGACCCCCATCGGTGAAGGTCACGCCGGGGCGGCGGCCGCCCGACAGAGCCGAGCCGCGCCG
>NW_010972437.1:17436074-17436569 GCF_000737465.1 Haliaeetus leucocephalus | reverse complement strand
CATCCTCGGGCACCGCGGCCCCGGTGCGGGCCGCCTCCCCCGCAGCCCCCGGCCTCCTATGGGCGGTGCCGGCGCCCCGGCCCCCGCACGCCCGTCCCGCTCGGCGTTAGCATGGGCACGGTGCTCTCCCTCTCCCCCGCCGCCTCCTCGGGCAAGGGCGGCGGCGGCGGGGGGCTGCTGGCCGAGAAGGTGCCGGGAAGGGTGCCGGGCAAGGGCGAGAGCCGGCTGAAGCGCCCCAGCGTGCTCATCTCGGCGCTCACCTGGAAGCGGCTGGTGGCCGCCTCGGCCAAGAAGAAGAAGAGCACCAAGAAGGTGACGCCGAAGCCCGGCGGCGGGGCCCCGGGGGGGGCCCCGGGCCAGCCCGACCCGCTGGTGGTGCAGCGCAACCGCGAGAACTTGCGCAAGTCGGTGGCGGGGTCGGCCGACGGCGCCAAGCAGGGCCCGCTGGCCGTGCCGGTGCCCACCGTGCCCTCGGCGCCGCAGGAGCTGCACCCG
>NW_010972437.1:17435402-17436053 GCF_000737465.1 Haliaeetus leucocephalus | reverse complement strand
CCGCCGCCACCGCCGCCGGCCGGCAGCCGCGCCCCGGGGTCCCCGCGCCGGGTGGTGGTGCAGGCGTCCACCGGCGAGCTGCTGCGCTGCTTGGGGGACTTCGTGTGCCGCCGCTGCTACCGGCTGAAGGAGCTGAGCCCCGGCGAGCTCATCTCCTGGTTCCGCAGCGTGGACCGCTCGCTGCTGCTGCAGGGCTGGCAGGACCAGGGCTTCATCACCCCCGCCAACCTGGTGTTCGTCTACCTGCTGTGCCGGGAAGCGCTGCGGGGCGAAGACATCGGGACCCAGGCCGAGCTGCAGGCCGCCTTCCTCACCTGCCTCTATCTCGCCTACTCCTACATGGGCAACGAGATCTCCTACCCGCTCAAGCCCTTCCTGGTGGAGGGTGACAAGGGGCGCTTCTGGGAGCGCTGCCTGGGCATCATCCAGCGCCTCAGCGCCAAGATGCTGCGAATCAACGCGGACCCGCACTACTTCACGCAACTCTTCCAGGACCTCAAGAGCGAGGGCGAGGGCGGAGATGGGTCCAAGCACTGGACGATCAGCCTGGACCGTTAGGGAGGTACCGGGCCCCCGGCGCCGGGGGCGGAAGGGGCTGCGCACCAGGGGGCGGGGGAGGCGAAGGACTGCCGGACCCCCCCACCCCCCCAC
>NW_010972437.1:17425166-17435031 GCF_000737465.1 Haliaeetus leucocephalus | reverse complement strand
CCCCGATGTGTCCCCCGAAACAGGGTCCCGGTGGGGTGATGCCCACCCCCCCACCTTAGCTTGCTGTGGGGGAAGGGGTCTGTGCCAGAGGAGGCCTAGGGAGCCCAGGGGGAGGGGGCCTGCTATGGGGGGGGGTCTCCTCTCCTCTTGCTTTGCTTCACTAGAGAATAAAGAGGTGGCCTGGACAGGCCTGGTGGTGGCTCCCTGGACTTGCTGGGCTGTGGGGTGCAAGGGGAATTGGGGGGGCACCCCAAGCTCCCAGTCATGCCCCCTCTCCTCCCCAAGAGGGATGGGGGTTGGGGCTGGTTCTCAGAGGGGGTTTTACTCCCTGGTATGAGTTGGGGGTCAGAATTTCACCCCTGTTTATTGTGCCCAAGGCCAGTCCTGGTCCACCCAACTGCCCCTTGGCTTCCTGTGAGCTCTCCTGGCCTCCTCCATTCCAGATGGAAATGCTTGATGCCTGTCTGCTGCACTGAATTTAACCAGGATCCCACAGCCCATGTCACCTCCATTTTTTTTTTCCCCTGCCTAAAGGTACCACCCCTCACCTCCTTCCTCCCTATCTCTGCTCTGCAGGGCCAGGCTCCCTTCCCTGCCAGCAGCAGGCTGTGGGAGCTGTGTTGCTAGCCCGGTTACCAGCCCTGTGCTTCTGCAGACCCCCAGGGAGAGGGGCAGAGAAGGGGAAGGCTTTGCCTTTCTCATAGCTGGTTGCTATGCTTCAGGCTTCTGAATTTGCTGGGGCTTTTTTAGCAGGATCCACAGTACACACTCTCTGGTTGGGATCTGCATCCAGTGCTTCCCAGTCCCTCTGAGCCCAGTGCTTGGGCTCTCCTCAGCCAGGAAGAGCTGTGCTGGCTCTGCAGGTCATGGAGGGTAAGCTGGATTCTCTCTACCTTTGTGTGCATCAGCAGAGCTGCTAATTAGGCCCAATCTGGCTCATTCAGGCAAAGCTGTGCTGCCAGGAAGACAGCACAGATGTCCCTGTGACGAGGGCTGACCTGGCAGGGTGCTGTGCAAGGCTTTTCTGTGGCTGCGTAAACCCACCGAGACCTGTGCTGCTCCTCTCCTCCCTGTCCCTAATGGGTGCTCCTGTCTGTGCCTTTAGATTGACATTCATGTGACCTTGTGGTGAGCTGTCTGGGCCAAAGCATACTCACGACCCACCCCAAATTTGGCCATATCCACATCTTGTGCTGGGGAAGGTAGTAGTCCTTACTCTGGCTTAAACAGGGGTGGAATTGGAGCCTTAGAGCTCCTATGGGGCTGCTGGGTGAGCCCTGACTCTCCCCTATCAGCATTTTGTGGAGAGGGAAACTGAGGCATGGTGACATGAAGCAGCATGCCACAAGCCAGCAAGAAGGGTCTGCAGCATCACAGGGTAACACCCAAGCCATTGGTACCAGTTGTCTTCACCCTGAGCCGGGGGAGGTTGTCTAGTGACCCCCTACCCCCAGCCATGGGGCTTTATAGAGTCTTGTCTCTAGAACTGAATAACCTGCCAGCACTGGTGGAGGTTTCCCATCCTGCAGATCCCCTTAGAGACACCCTCAGGGTCCTACCAGCCTCAAGCCTTTTAAAATGCTTCCAGCTGCAGCGAGGCCATGTCCTTCCCCTCCTCCCTTGTGTTTCATTGATTAAGAGTGCTAGGCCTCATTGGGGGATTTAGGAAGAGCTAATTGCAGACTGGTAATTGAAGACAGCTTGGAGTCTCTGGAAATGTCAAGGAATGAGAGACGAGCTTAGATGCTCCTGTGCATTTAAATATGCATCGTCGGCTCAGCCAGTGCCTTACTGATGGGAGAGATGTCTGGTTTTCCCTCCCCCAGAGGACCTTGTACAGCTGCTGGGGGGAGCAAGGCAGGGGGACTACTAACCTTACCTTGCCTGGGAGCCTCCTGCTCCCCCCAAGGCAAGGGGGGGGGGACGGGGGGGACACAAGCAGGGGCGGGTACTGAGGGTGGGAATCCTCAGACAGGCTTGGGAGCTCAGCATTTTCCTCTCTCAAAAGCTGTGTACTTTAGCCTGCCAGACCCCTGTGCTGCTGTACAATGCCACAGGGGTCTGGGCTCAGGAGCCAGCTATGGGGCAGCAGTAGGGGGATGGAGAGATCTTGTTCCCAAACTTGTGATCCCTGCAGCCAGCTGGTGCTCTCTGAGGAGCCGTGAGGGGCTGAGATCTTCTCAGGAGGGGCTGGGAAGCCCCTCTTGCTGCCAGCTGCAGGGCCCAGCAGTGTCTGGTGTTGCAGAAATGGGGGATTCACATTGGGTTTGGGACTCAGAGGTAGAGCAGCAGGGCCAAGTCAGGGATCCATCACCACAGGGCCTTGGTGAAGAATCACAGCTCTTTCCTAGCTTGAAATTCCTCCAGCATCAACACTTCTCCTCTCTATGCCTCACAGTGGATGCCCCATCATGCCTCTACCCCATGTTGCAGCAGGGGGGGTGGGCACAACCTGCATGGTGCAGCCTGCAGTTGGTTCAGCCCCTCCTGCCACAGGGAGGTCTCTTCTCAGGCCATAGCATCCTTCTCTTGCTCCCTAAGGGTGTGTGAGGCTGCTGGAGGCACCAGGATACATAGTCACCTTTGAAAGGGGGGGTTCTGCCTGGAGACCATGGAGCAACAGCTCTGTGGGACTTCCCTTGCCCTGCTGCTCTGTCTGCAGAGCAAATTCCATGCACTGGATGTGCTGGCTGTGGCACTGGGACATGGAGGAGCAAAGGGCAGCTGGAGCAGCCAGCCTGGCAAGCCATGCCTTCTCCTGCTGGACAAACAGCGGGGAAGCTGTGCTCTTGCTATTAAGAGTTTGCAGCATCCCCCAGAGTGACTCGGAGCTACTCCGTGGGGACGAAACTGCTCCAGATGATGCAGACCCAGCGCCCACGTGGCTGGCACAGGACCTGCCTCAGCCCAGCTTTCTGCACAAGCCCTTCTCCTCCATTCGGCTGTGAGGATGATGGATAACATGTTCCTCAAGGCAGATGGAAGTGGGAGGTCTCTCTTCTGCCTCTGTGGGAGTTACTCGGACGCTGGCTCCATCACAGCTTCCTGCTGTTGCTGCTCTGCTGAATTGGGGATGACTTGTGGGTGCAGGTTTCCGGTCCCCTCACTGTTCCATGGCCCTTCGGTCACAGCTGCTGGTGGGTTGTCTAGGGGGGAAGATGTGGACAAAATGACCCAGGGAGATGGCAGCAAATGGCAGAGAAAGCATGAGGGGTCCTAGACTAAATTGGCTGATGAGATACTTGTACCCAGGGAGGGGCAGGACAGCTGCCTCAGGGTCTCAGCTGATGCGGGACACATCCAGGCTGGGGTGGGAACCTGCAAGAGGCTTTGAGTTCTGCCTGTGCCCCGAGTAGCCCAGTGGCAGGCATGAGACTGAAGGAGGTGGGACAGCAGACAGTTTGGGCCCCCCCGGTAGCCAAAATGTGGCTTTGGCATTGCCTGGCTGGTGGGTATGGGACAGGATCACAGCTCTGTGCCAAGAACCTGGGACAGGTGGGGAAGGGGAACCAGATGCCTTGGAGCCCTGCTGCGATGGTTAATCCTTCTGCCATGGAGCCCAGCAGAGCGGAGGGAGGGCCAGGGCTGCCTAGGCTGGGGCATTACTTCCAGCCTGCTGATTGCTGAGCATGGAGGTTACACTGTTCTGTGTCCCCTGCCTGTCTCACGGTCCTGTGTCACCCCTGAGGACTAAGCTTCATGGGGGACAGCCAGGCAGCACCAAGCTGTAGCCCAGAGCAGTCATGGGGAGCCTGCCCCAGGGAGTGAGTGCCCCCCGGGCTGGACCGGGTGCCACTCCCTCATCAGAAGTCCTGCATTAGAGCGTAATCTGGCATTAGTGCATTAATCCAGTCCTCTCTGCTGCCCAGCCCCTGCCCTCAGCAGAGCCTGGCCCAAGGTCTCAGTGTACAGCCGGGCAGGAGCGGCACCAGGACACTCTCCCTGGCAGCCCTTGCCTCGGCACCAGCGAGGAGACGGCAGCAGGGGCAAGGTTTGGGGCTCCATCCAGAGCATCCTTGTGTCTGGGGAGGGCAGCGAGCAGGGAAGAAACCCAAAGTGCACAAAGCTCCTCCCAGGTGCATCCAGGACCTGGGGAAAGAGAAGTCCAGGCCAGGGGGGTTTATGGTGGCGGTACGGCCCCAGCCCCAAGCACGTTGGCAAGGGAGAAAGCAGCACCTTTTGGAAGCATCACAGTTGGTTCCTTGGAAGGGCTTCCAGAGGGGTGTTGGAGCCTGACTACCTGCACCTGTGGGCTCCGGCTCAGCGACACTGAGTCACGAAGCACGTTGCAGGGAGCCATGCCAAGGGATGGTGGTGTCTGGAGAGAGGATGTGAGTCAGCAGGTTGGAGGGGGGGGGTGGTGGTGAGCAGAGGAGCCAGCGCAGTGGGGGTGCGGAGAGGAGGAAATAGGTGGGAATTGGGAGAGGTGGAGGGGCAGCAGGGGTGGGCAGGGAGGCAGCCCCATGTTCCCTGGGGCAGACGTGACCTGGCTGTGCTGCAAAGGCTCTTCCCAGCGTGAGAAATTAAGCAAGTGGTGACGTGGCTCTGCTAAAATAGGAGAGGGGCTACTCCATCCCCTCTCTGATCCTTTACTGTGGGGCTGGGAGGCTTTGGGGGAGTTGGAGGAGTCCCCCACCATCCTGGCAAGAGGCTGAGGCCAGGACAGGGCTCAATCCTGCCCTCTTGCTGGCTAAGCAAAGACAGAGACAAAGATACTTTTTTTTTTTTTTTAAAGTAGGAAAAAAACCATCTGCCTTTAATGAAAAGGCAGAAGAAGCTGCCAGGCCACGTGCTCTGCTCCTTCGCTCTTCCCAGCGCAGGCTGAGGCCTTTCGGGACCTCATTCCCCCATCTAACCCTGGGCAGGGCACCTGAGGACTCCCTGCAGGTAGGTCTGGAGCCCACGGGTGCACTGGGCCCATGCACCCTGCTGCCAGACACCTAGGACAGGCTCCCCACCCCGCTGGTGCACCCCAGTGCCAGGGATAGTGTGCCCCCATCAGCCCCCCGGGCTGGGCACCCCTGGTCAAGGGCAGGGACAATGCTCCGCCAGGAGCCATGCCGGGCTCGGCCCTGCTCACCCATTGGCAGGATTTTGCTGCAGTCTGCTCCAAGCTGTCGGTTTTGGTGACTGAAGAAAGTAGTGCTGCTGGCAGGCTGGGTCAGATGGGGCTCTGGGGACGGGGGAGGCTGGGTTGGGTGGAAGGTGATGCTCTGCCCTCAGCTCCGGTAAGCACAACATGGAGGGGGGGTGTCTGCTCCCAGTGGGCCCTGGGGATGGGAGCATCCCGAGTTGCCATGGTGACACTGGCTGCATCCTCAGGCAGACAAGAGCATCGCTGGTGTAGTCCTGCATCGGTGTCCCCGACCTTCCCTCCTGGCTGTCATCCCAGGGGAGTGCAGGGCTGGTTCCCAGCTTTTGGGGTGGCACTTTGGGGTCAGAGCAGGGGGACTGTGCCAGTAAGCTCAGCCAGAGCAAAGCAAAACCTCAGCTGCAGCCTGTTGCATGGAGGGTGTGTGGTGGTCCTCCCTCTCACAGAAAAGTAACTCCTCTCCTTCTGCAGCATGTCTGGCCTCTGAACCAGTAGGGACCTGGATTGCAGAGCTGAGAATGAGGAGGGAACTGGGCTCACCTGGGCTTCCCTGGTGCAGGCACTGGCAGAGGGACAGGAGGGATAGGAGCAGGATGGTGGTGGGGGGAGCTACTAGCGATCCACATCCCTTAATCTGTGTCCTGCCCTGCGTCATGCAGTTACCTAAGCCCCAAAGCAGGCTGCCCTGGCAGGGGCACAGCTCCCTGCCCCAGCTCTGAGGGAGCCAGCTGTGGCCAGCCCCCCATTTTGCTCTTGCAAGGCCAAGCTTGGGGGGGGGTGTGGGGTGTGGTATCTCCAGCCTGAGTGCTGGTTGCATGGGGGTAACTGCTCCATTTCCCCCCACTTCACCCTCTGCCATCCTTGGGGACCAGGCTGTGCAATGCTGAGGGACCCCCGCTGGGAGGGACGCCCTCAATCCCTGCAGCTCCTTTCTCATACTTGGGCTCCCTGCTGGCAGCATCAGACCCCCCCCACACCCTGTAGCCTGAGCCATCCCCAGAGGAGACACTGACATCAGATCCCCCTCCCTTAAGCTGATTAGGGCAGTGAGGATGTGTCTGAGCAGATGCCGTGAAGGCCATGAGAGTGACCAGACCCTGGAGGGACACAGAGGGGGCAGCATGCAGCGCCCACATCTGGGGACTGCTTTAACCTGGGGGGCACAGGGAGAGGGCTGGGGGCTGACCACCCCCTCCATGGGCTGGGTAATTGCATGGCACGCCCCTATACAGCCAGTCTGATCCCTGCTATAAGCCTGGCCCCAAGCCCTGGCACCGTGGACCTCCGATGGGGGTGGGATGGGGAGCACAGCCCCAGGGAGGGGGGCAGGCAGAAGGCAGCCCTTGAGCCCACACCAGCCACCACGGACACCAGTGGATCCTTGGGCATGTTCCTGAAGCTGGGCAAGCAGTGCTTCCCTGCTCACCCCTGCATCTATGTCACATGTGAGCCTAGCCCCACGGCTTGGAACCTCCCCGCTCCTGGCACAGTGCAGCCCAGCAGGGACATCTGGGCTGTGCCGGGCCCAGTGCATTGCCCCGAGTTGGTTGCACAGAGCTCTGTGGGTCATGAGAGATCTGGCTCCTGGCATCCCAAATTCCCCTGGATGATGGCAGGGTGGCAGATATCCTGCCAGGCCAACTGCGTCTCCTCCTTGCCTCCAGCTGCCACATCCCCTTGCCAGCCTGGGAACAGGGTATGTGGCTTCACTGGAGGGGTGTCTCAAGAAGCCCAGGGGTTTCCAGCTCTGCCCTGTCTCTTGGGGGCTGTAAGAGCCAGAGGTGATGCCTGGAGAAAAGGTGATGCAGCAGGGTGGCCACATCCTCCCCACCCCAACCCTGCAGGTGCTCTGACTCAGACAGGAGAGGATTTGCTGGGTGGTTTCCCTTCTCACCAGCTCCCTGCAGACATGAGAGGACACAGGTCACAGCACCTCTCTGTTTTATTGAAGACCAATCCCTCCCCCCAGCCAGCGCAGAGCCCAGCATGCCCATCTTCTGCATCCACTGGGCCAAAGTCCTGCTCCGGAGGATGGGGGCACCTCCCTGGACACAGGGGCAGGGACCCAGGGCTCCCCCTCTGTGCCCAGGGCTCCCAGCCCTGCTGTCATCCCTTTCCCTGTTCCACCTCCAACCCAGCCTTGTTCCTGGGGATGTCCCCAGCCATGGAGGGTGTCCCACCAAGTCCTGCATGTGAGGGGCTAAAGCCACAGTAAAACTGAAGCATTAAACTTCGAAGTAATCAGCAGGACATGGGCTCATGTGCAGGGCTTCAGGGACCATCCCACTCTGTGGCATGGTCCTTGGGTACTGGAGAGAGGGCAGAGTTGCAGGGGCCAGGCTCTGCTGCCTCCAGGCTCTGGCCTTGCCCTGAGGGCTGGCAGTGCCCCTCACACCTGCCCCTGGCACCTCCAACAGCAAAGCCCTGCCCTGGGCAGGAGTTAACCCATGAAGGCCATCTGCTCTCCAGACCAAGGCTTCTCCTGAGGTCTGGAGGAAGCCACCATTGGCAGGAGGTGTAGGAGGGATGGAGGAAAGGAAGGCTTTGGAGGCAAAGGTGGGGAACCAAGGAGTAGCAAGGAGAGTCCCCTTTCCCTGCCCCTGCCCAGTGGGACCCTCACCCATGGACACAGCTGCCCTGGGGCCCCAGCTCCTGATTCCTCTCTGCAGAGAGAGGGGAGGGCAGGCACAGGCTGGGGGCAGAGTTAAGGATGTTCATGGGGTGGGCAGCATGTTGCAAAGGAAAGGGGGGCATGGTCCCTGCCAGGAGGAGAGCCCATGGTTTTTCCTTCCATTCACACCCTGCTTTAGGTATCCACATCTGTTCCCAGGATCATGGATCCCTCCTCACCCTAAACTTAGATGGCGTCTCCCCTCCAGCCACCCACATCAGGAAACCAACCCAGCTACCCTGCAAGCACCCCTCACCCCCCCACGCAACTCTCCAAATCTAAAAGGGGGCAACTGAGAGCAGGGCATGATCCCACCCACCCATCCCTCCCTGCTGAGCTCCCTAGCTCCACAGCCCCATGCTGCCGGGGATGGAGAGGTCCGCCTGGCGCGGCCGAGCCTCTAATGGTAATGGTTATTCATGTTGTTGAGGTGGGAGGCTGCCATGGCACTGAACGGGGCAGAGGGCTGGAGCCCGTGCCCGGGGTAGAGGGATGGGCTGGAGCCAGGCCAGTAGGAGAAGCCAGCCGGCGTCACCCCCGAGGTCATGAGGTTGAGTTTGGAGATGCCCGAGAAGGGCAGCGGGGCCAGGTTGCCCTGAAATTTGTAGAGGGTGTGATCGGGGGCGGACGGCTGGCACACCTGCGCCAGCCCGTGGAAGTCGAACTTGTAGGCGTAACGCTTGCCGTGGACCTTGGTCATGATGTTCTTATCATAGTAGTAGCGCAGTGCCCGGCTCAGCTTGTCGTAATTCATGTTGGGTTTGCTCTTCCGCTCGCCCCAGCGCCGTGCCACCTCATCGGGGTCGATCAGCTTGAACTCCCCGTTTGTGCCTTCCCAGGCGATGCAGTTCAGGTTGGCCCGGTCGGAGAGCAGCTCCAGCAGGAACTGCCACAGCTGGATCTGCCCGCTGCCTGCAAGGCCGGGCCCCAGAGAGGTTAAAGCTCCTTTTCAGGGCACAAGGAGCGAGGCAGGATGCACCCCAGTCTTCTCAACCCTCTGCTATGTTGCCCCCTCCCACACCCAGGTATCAGATGCACCTCACTGCATCTTCCCTGCTCTAGAGACACAGAAGATGGTAATGAGGGCTTGTCTCCTTTGCAGCATCCCTACCCAATCCTGACCCCCAAGCAAGAGGAGGAGAGGAAGCCCCTGTACATCTGGACAGGGGTAGGAATGCTCAGAGGTCAATGCAGGCTGCAGTGGGTCTGGATCCAGGGTCCCCATGTCCCTCCCACCCTAATTCATACCCCACTGAAGATGAATACCTGCTCATTTGCTTTGGCGTGAGGTTCTGGCCTGGTTCTTTCATCTGCAACCCCAAGAAGGAGGTATCTTGGCAGTACCCAGATCCATCCCAGCACCAATATTCCCCACTGCCACCTCTGCTTCAAACTGGGCTAGAGACACAGCACAGCCCTTGCCCATCTCTAGGGGCACTGTGCCCTGCAAGGATGTCTCCGTGGTGAGCTGAAGTCAGGGTGCAACACTGCTCTGACCTGCACCCCTGGTGGGTGCAGGCAGGTATAGGGGAAGAGAGACCACAACAGGGCAGGACCTGCTGTGGCTTTGAATCAGGCACCAATGTTCCTTATTTCCAGAGGAAAACTGTCCTCTCTGAGCCATGGCCATTGCCCCCACAGCTTGCACCCTTGGTGTGTGCCCAAGATGCCTCTGTGCCAGGCTGTGCACACACAGGAGCCTGACACACCTGGACATGCTTTTCTGCCACTATTTTTTTCTAAAGGTGCTTGGATCCCATATAGAGGTTTAGCACCCACGACCCCTGCAGCAGGCAGTCCCACACCTCAGCTACATTTCCCACAAAGAATCACCTTGTCCCGCTTGCTTTGCACCAACCTATTTTATCTGGTGCCCCCCAGTTCTTGCTCTGGACGAAGCAAGGAAGAGCCATGCCCAATCTGTCCCCATTCCACCGAACCCTGCTCAGACATCCTGATCCAGGCAGATCAGCCCAGATCTTTTCAAGGTATTGTATTTCCAAATCCCCCATCCTGGGACTGAGGTGGGGGATCTCCCCTCCCTAAGGTACAGCCACAGCCCTTACCTCTTCTCCATCCCTGCAGCCCCCCGCCCCGGGCTC
>NW_010972437.1:17422895-17424164 GCF_000737465.1 Haliaeetus leucocephalus | reverse complement strand
GGCTGGAGCCAGGCGGGACCGCGACCCCCCGGCGCCCACCCGCGGGCAGCCTCCCCGCAGCCCCCGGCCGCTCCCCCTCGCCTGCCCCGCCGCCGCGGCGAAGCCAGGAAACGCGTCCAGGAAAAAGGAAATCCGATTTCCGACCGAGCCGGGGAAGCTTTTAAATAGGAATAGAAAATCCCGCGGGCTGGGGTAGGGAGGAGAGAGGGACAGAGGGAGAGAGCTGCGGGGCAGGGGGGAGAGGGAGAGGAGGCGGGTGGGGTGGAAGGATGGGTGGCAGGAGCGGCGAGTGGAAGGAAGGACGAGTGTTGGTGTTTGGAGAACAGATGGCTGGGGAAAGGCGAGAGGGATGGAGAGGTGGATGGAAGGAAGGAAGGAGAGATGGGTGGATGGACGGAAGGACAGAAGGGAGGATGGGTGGATAGATGGAGGGAAGGGTAAGAAAGAGAGAAGGAAGGGCGAGAGGTGGAAGGATGGAAGGAAGGGCAGGTAATGGGTAAGACGGTGGAAGAATGGGCTGATGGAAGGGTCAGAGAGTAGATGGAAGGGATGGCTGGTAGCGGGGACAGAGAGAGGGACGGAGGGACAAGTGGGTGGCACGGAAGGATGGATGGAAGCACCGGGGAAGGGTGGGTGGGTGGGTGGAAGGATGGGTTGGAAGGACAGAAGGGTGGAAGGACAGGGGGACGGTGGGCGGATGGAGGATGGAAGGGAGGACGGGTGTGCGGGCGTGGAAGGCTGTGAGGACGGCTGGAAGGAAGAAGCAAGGGATGGTTGGAGGGCTGGAAGGCAGGAAGGGAGGACGAGCGGAGGGAGAGGGGAAGGCAGGGTGGGCTCTGGAGGGAGACGGGACAGAGAAGGGCCCCGGGGCAGCGGCGGGGCAGGGCGGGCGGGGGCCGGGTGCTGTGCGGTGCACGGCGCTGCGGCGGGGCAGCGGCCGGGGGGGTCCGCCCGTACCTGGCAGGTACATGTTGAGCAGCAGTGGCACCGCTCCGGCGCCGTGTCTCATGGCAGCTGTGGGGGCGGCCCGCGGGCTGCATGTTTTAATATTCCTGCCCCTATTATTATTATTATTATTCCACTTTATCAGGGAGCAGCTGATGGCGAATAAATGGCAGCGGGACGGGCAGGGGACGGGCAGGGGCCGGGAGAGGCGGGGGGGGGGGGGGGGGTTCCCGGGGAACCGCGGCGGGGCCGGGGCCCCGGCTCCAGCAATTTCCTCCGCTGTAATTAAAGCGGGCGCTGCCCCCCCCCTTCTCCCCCTCCCCT
>NW_010972437.1:17405518-17422885 GCF_000737465.1 Haliaeetus leucocephalus | reverse complement strand
CCCCTCCCCGCTATCGGGCCCGCATCAGACTTTAATCACGGCCGCGGGTTTCTATGGAGAGCAGCTCGGGCCGCTTCCTGCCTCTTCCGCCTCCTTAACTCTTCGCAAACACGGCGCTGCCATCCCAGCTGGGAGCGGGGCTCGGACACTGCCTGGAGACCGCCCGGGCCCGGCCTCCCACCACCACCCCCCCCGGCGGGCACGGCGGTCCCCACGCTGCATCCCACCGCACGGCATCGGCATCGTCCCACCCGCCTCCGGCCCTCCGAGCCACCCACGCTGCCGGCCGTGGGGCTCCGTGCCTGCCCTTTCCCCAGTTCCGGGGTCCTCGGCACAGTCCTGGGGTCCCCCTGCAGCTCCCAGAGACCACCCAACTGGAGTGGGTCGGTTGGGTCCCCACCATGTCCCTCCAGTTCCAGGACACCGGTGATGGGATCTCTTTGCAGTGCCCAGAGCTCTGGGCTGGGTAAGTGCATCTCCAGCGGCTGGTGGCACCAGGATATACCACAGCTCTGCCACCCCCCTGGCTTCTCCATGCCCTTCTGGACAGTCCCTACCTTGGGGAGGGT
The DNA here is from genome assembly GCF_000737465.1 of Haliaeetus leucocephalus. Lineage (NCBI taxonomy): Eukaryota > Metazoa > Chordata > Aves > Accipitriformes > Accipitridae > Haliaeetus > Haliaeetus leucocephalus. The sequence goes on along the minus strand of NW_010972437.1, from coordinate 17,422,316 downwards.
TAAGCCTGTGACCATTCTGGGGTCCCCAGCCCTGTCCCGATCTCTTGCCCAACTTTATTAGGGCCTGTAGAAGCTGGGTGACCCCCAACACCCACCCAAACATGCATAACCCCATTTCCACCAGCCTGTCCTGGGCAGTCCTGGGTGTTGTGAAGACAGAAGGGTGATTGGGGGAGAAATCTGTAACAGGGAAAGGGTCTGGGGTGATCTCCTCTCCCAAAAGGCACATCTGGCCAGGTTTTTCCCCATCACCCATGGCTCCAGCTGCTACATGCAGCTGTGGGGTGATGGCAGAGGTTCAGCTCTTGTCTGGGGGTACAGAACCATCGAAGATCGATGTCCCCCTGGCCAAGAGCCGACACTCTGCCGTCACCCCACAGCTTGAGGCAACCAGGCAGTGTGCCAGCAGCAGGCACTAACTCTGCTCCATGAGTCCAATGCCATACAGCCAAGTTGCCCATCAGCCCATGACCTCTCCTGCGGTGTTTCATTGATGTCTAGTAAAAGGATGAGCTCTCACGCCAGACTTAGCCGAATTTCTTGAAAGTGGTCATCGTGAGACATGAATCCAATGGAAATCAAGATACAGTTGTGTCAGACCCATGGGTATTATTTATACCGCAGCTGAAATGTGTTCTGCGTAAGAAGAAGCCACAGTGCACAGGTAGCAACACTCAGCCAGTGTGCCTCGGGGTGCCACAGCCCAACGCGGCTGGTGGCTACTCCTGGGTGGGGGTGTGCAAAGGGTTTAGGAAACAGAGGGTCCATAAGTGCTTCATCGGGGGACAGAGAGCAGATGCTGGTGGGGAGGGACAGGAGCATAGCCCACAGTACTCCCCCACCAGTTCCCCACCAATCCTGTTTGGATATAACAACCCTTAAAAAATTTTCTCTTCCCCCAGCTTGTCCCCTGAGGTCCCCACAGCAGAATGCCCCAGCTCTGTACAGCCCAACAGCCCAGGCTGCTCCCCCCATCCCTCTCCTCCTCAGCCCCTCAAGTGCAGATCTCGCAGCAGCGGCTCCGCAGCCTCCCAGACTTGCTTTCGCTGCCTGAGTCACTGGAACAAACCGCAGGCAACGGAAAACAAGCCCCAGAGACAGCGGGGTGAGGTGGGGAGGGGGCCAGGCCCACCAAGCTCCTGTCTGCCAGCAGCCCCAGTGACCAGGATCCTGCCCTAGCAAACCTGCATGGCAGAAGGCATGGGGTATGGGGGGGGTCTGGACTGAGGGCTCCTGCGTCAGCCCAGAGTGGGGGGAGCAGTTTGGGATCAGCCTGAGAAGCAGGATTAGGGCTGTGGGAGCTGGAGATGGGGGGCTGTGGGTGGCACAGGGGGTGGATACTCCAGGGTCCCTGGGAAAGCCAGTGGGTGGGGGGGCTTACAGTGGGGTGTGAGGGCACTGGTGGCTTTGGGTGACCTGGGGGCTGAGGGGTGCAGAGGGGCAGGGAGTGTGGAGTCCCAGGGGCTGGAGAGCCCTGTGCCCATGGGGAACTTTGGGCACCCGAGAGATGTGCCCCAGGTTCATGGGGAATCTGGGACATGGTGGCGCTGGGGCAGACCCACAGGATGTGGGGGGCAGGGTACATAAGGAATCCAGGGAACAGGGCTCCAGGTCCACGGAGGAGCCAGGGGATGGGGCTTCGGGTCCGCGGGCAATCTGAGAGGTGAGGGTTCAGCTCTGCGGGGCTCCAGGGGACGGGCCCGCACACTTGGAGCACCCAGCTGGCAGCAGCAGAAGGTCCCCCTGGCTGCAAGCAGGCAGTTTGCTCCCCTCTCCCCAGCCCAGTGCTGCCACCCCCACCCAGGACAGAGCAATAAAGACCCCACATTTTACCATGACCCCCACAGCTTCCCCCCCCATTGCAGGCCTATGCGCAGGTGCCCGGGACAACTTCACCTGTGAGCCGACGGTGGCGTGGAGCAGAGCCGAGCTGACGTGGCCTTGGGCTGGCTGCAGCCTGGCCGGGTGTGCAGGAATGTGTTTGTGCAGGGGGAGAGGCTGGCTGCCGTGGGGCCGTGGCGGGGTGGGGCCAGCAGGGACATGGAAGGGACAGGGGAGGGCTGGGGGGCACCCCGCAGCGGGGACGCCCTGCGGGATGGGGATGCACAAGGTGCTGGGGCTTTTGCATGGCACACGTTGGGGTGCAAGGGGAGAGGGAGCGGGGACGTGCAGGGTGTGCATGGGCATGCCGGTGTTCATGCTGCTGCGCAAGCTCATGTGTGCAGTATATGCACTCACACACACGCCAGGGCTGGAGGTCTCTGTGCAGCCCTAGATGCAGGGCGTGCACACGCCAACCCTCAGCCCAGTACTTCCCAGTCTCCCAGCACCCATCTGGAGCACCCACAGCCCTAAGGTCAGGCGTGCTTTTAGCAGGGTGGGCATCTGGGGACCCAGGCATCCAAGCCACCCAGCACTGTTCCACCATCCTGCAGCTTTAGAGGGGTTGTTCTGGGTGCAGGGAGCAACTCGGAATGGGAGCCCTGCGCCCCAGGAGGGCTTGGGGTGCTGGAGCAGGATGGAAGAGGAGGAGGAGGCTGGGAAAGGGTGCTGGAAGAGGAGGAGGAGGCTGGGTGGGGTTCCCGGTGTGCCCCAGCCAGAGCTGGAGCCGGATGCTGGCACGGATGTGGGATGTGCTGGCGTGGCCAGGCTGGGTGTGTGGGGACCCGGACCCTAAGGGTGCTGGGAGCAGTGAGCTGAGTCCCCTGCCAGTTGTGGGACACTGCCCCGAGGATCTCCTGCCCCTGTCCCCTGCACCCCCACACAACCCCTGTATGGTCCCTCTATAAGCCAGTGCCCCCAACCCTGCCCCAGCTGTGGCCATGCCATCTGTAGCAGTCCTCCCCCAGATGACCCCAATGCTCCTCCTCCTCCCCAGGCCCACAGCAGGCAGGGACCCCCCTCTCTCTTCCAAACTGGGGTGCAGAGAGAAGGGACCTCATGTTCACAGGTTTTGTAGCAATCATTTTCCCTGGGAGGAGGACCCAGGGCACAACCCCCCTGGACGATCCCTCCCAGCTCCAGTCCTTTCTTTGCCCAGTAAGGCCAGTAAGTTCCCAGTAAGTTCCCATTTCCCCAGCCAGAGCATCATGGGGGTGGGAACCAGTCTGCATCCCCTCTACTCACTATGCATGGACCAGAGGTGGGGTACAGAGAGCTCAGCCCGGGGTGGAGGTGGCCACACATCCAAAACCGCCTGGGGAAGGGGAAGCCCCTTCCAACTGCTGAGAGCTGGGGGGGAAGCAGGACTGGGGCAGGCACCCTGCCTCCCACCCCACAGGGAGTCCCCCAGGCCTGGCAGCCCCCCGAGGAGCAGAGCAGAGGCAGGAGCACCCTTTTTTTTGACAAATGCCTTTATTTGCTACCAGATAGAGGTCTATTGCACAGCAGCCTGGAGGCTGAGGGGCATGCGGCCCTGCCCCTGCTCAGTGCTGGACGCGGCGGATGGATTGGATCTGGTTGGTGTGGGCCTGGCTGCTGTATTCATTGTACTTCTTGAACTCGCCGTTCTGTCTGTCCCGCTCCAGCACGTACTGGTAGCCCCTGTATCCCGGGTACTGGTATGCCACCCACCTGCAGGCAGACCCCTGGCTCAGAGCCCTGGGCCAAATCCCCCCATCCCATCCCATCCCATCCCATCCCATCCCATCCCATCCCATCCCATCCCTCTGCTTGCCCTGGGAGGGGAGGGACAGAAAACACCCCGTGGCTTGGATTTTCAAGGGAAGAGAAGCAGACAGGCACCCATCCTTTTTGGGGTCCTCCTTCCCCATCCCTGGGACTATTCAGGAAGGAGGCATTCACTGAACCCCTGCTTTTGGCCCCCACCACACCCCTCCCTGCTGGCAAGACTCACGCTCCGGCGTTCACTTTGATGGATGCCACCTCCTTGTTGCCCCAGCCCATGGCCTGCAGCGAGGGGTAGTCGTCGCTCAGCTCAAACTTGTGCCCCTGGAAGTTCTCCGCCTCGTAGAGGATGACTTTGCTGTCATTGTGGTTCTGTGGAGAGAGCTGGGGGTCATCGGGGATGGGGTAGCTTGTGCAGGGATAGAGGATGTGGCATCAGGGAGACAAGCACCAAGGCACCGTGGGAGGCCTGGGACCATGCCCAGCTTTGGTGCAAGGCATGGGGATGTCTTTCAGCCTGGCACGCCCTCACTGGGACACCCCAAGGCTGCCCAGAGGATGCTGCTCTCATGTCCCTGTGGTCCCCATGCACAACTGCCGCTGAGGGTGACAGTGGCCACATCATCTGCACCACATGGGCTCCTGCCCTCAGCATCCTTTTGCTCCCCAAGGCTGCAGGAGGGTTGCAGGGCAAGGCAGGCTGTTGAGAGTGGTCCCCCCGGCTCCGTGGGGCTTTGCTGGGTGCTGGACACCGAGGGGTTAATTGCTGGGACACTGAGCGATGCGGCACTGTCCCCCGTGCCCAGCCCCCACACGCATCTATCTGCACCGAGGAGCAGTCCTGCCAGCAAGGAGTGATCTTATCGCATCCCCTTTATTAAAGCCCAAGCATATCTGCCTGGTGATTATTAAAAGTTGGGGGGGGGACCCCGCTCGGAGGCGCAGACGTGCCGCTATTGCGAGCGCCAGTGTCTCTGCAGATGGAGCGATAGAGGCTGCATCTGCCTGGGCACGGCTCGGGTACCCCAGGCGGGAGGGGGATGAACCCTGCACCCCCAGCATCCCTGCGGATCTGCCAGCTCCCCTCTGCTCAGCCTGTCCCTGGGTATCTGGGGCTGGGGGACAAGGCCTGGGGACCCCAGCCTGGGAGGTGGCTCTCCAATGCCCAAAGCAGGAGGAGCTGGGATGGTGTTTTCAGGCTAAATTTTAGCCCTAAAGACCATGCCAGGATCCTTGCAGGGAGGCAGGAGCCAGTGGGTGCAGCCACCCCTCCACCTCACGGCACCTCCATACGCACTTCGCCCCTCCATCCCATGTCCCACGTAACCTGTCCTCCTGCCTGTCCCTTATTTCCCTCCATGCTGGGCTGCCTGGGGGAGGCTCTGCCTGCCCCGAACGCACCGCACTGGTGTCCCCGTAACTCACCGCGCACTTGACGGGCCGGAAGGAGAGGAGGTGCTCGGTCCGGTAGCCACTGTTCCCGCTCCAGGCCTCCCACCGGGGATAGTCACCCTTCTCCAGGATAAACTGCTGCCCCTGGTACTCAGGGTACTCGAAGCCCACCCAGCTGGAGGGGAGAGGAGGAAAGCCCTCAGGGGTGTGCAGTGCAGCCCCCAGGCTCAGCCCAGGGCTGGCTTCTCCCTCCTGTGCAGGGGATGGAGACATCCTGGCAGGGTGTGGGTCTGTCACAGAGGTCGGGGTCCTTGCTAGCAGCAAATGTCCCTTTTGAGAGTGGAACCCCTCTCCCCAGGGCCACACCGTTGCCTCCGACCCGTGCCTCGGCTCGGCAGGGTTTCCCTGCTTTGCAGACAGGGAAACTGAGGCACCATGCAAGGAGCACAAGGAGGGAGGTTGCACAATGAGGCTGTGTTGGAGCTGAGGAAGGACCTGGGTGTCCTGGCTCCCCAGCAGCTCCCAACAGTGCCCTGGGAGCAGCGGGTTTGCTGGAGCAGGGTGTGCCAAAGGGCCGCAGGGCTGGCGGGACACTTACGGGCCAGACTCCACCTTGATGGAGCGGATCTTGCGGAAGCCGCGCTCCATGATGCTGGGGCACTCCATGAGGAACTCGCAGCGCTTGCCCTGGAAGCTCTCCTCCTCCCACACTGTGATCTTGTACTGCCCCAGGGTGTCCATGGCTTCGCTGCTGGTCATGCGGGTCGCTTGGCTGCTGGCAGAGCCCCACGCATCACCCCGGGCAGGTGCCCGCCATCAGTCCCCAGCCACCCCGCTGCCTGCTACTGAGCCTGGAGTGCCAGTGGTGCTGCCCTCACATATCTTATGCCACTGTCCCCTCACCCTCCCAGGCTGTCACAGGGGCTGCTTCCCATTCCCTTTCCCTTGGCGCTAGGGGATCTCCGTCCAGTGACCCCCAAGTTGCAGGGGCACTTGCGATGCCCCATCTCTCCATGTGATGTACCCAGGGCTGCCTCATTTTCTCTGCTCCCAAGCTCCCTGCGATGACTCCTGGGGTCGGCTGGGTGCAGTGGCACTGTACCCAGTGCAGGGGGGTGGCAGCGGCCCCGACTCAGACACGGGTGCAGCCCTGGGGCAGAGCAGCCTGGCTCTTGCAAAGATGGGTGCCAGCCTCCCTCCTGCCCGCACAGGGTACCCCTGCTGTGCCACGCAGCACCCCACGGCTTGCCCTTCCCCAGAGTGTGCATTGGGTGGGAGGGCTTGGTGTGGGGGGGAGCAAAGGGAGCGTGGCAGCGCCTGTGCAGTGGGGGGGCTTGGAGGCTCACAGCCTGGTACTTACTTGGTCGGCAGGGCACAGAGGCGAAGGTGGCGGTGCCGGTGCCGGCTTTTCCCCTCGCCCTTTATAGGCGGGCGCCGAAGTGCCGATGGTGCAGGCAGGCAGGGCGCTGTGTCAGCAGGCAGAGCATGGGGGGGGGAACAGGGTGCGCACCCACCCCAGACTCCGGCTGTCCATTCCAGTTAGGCAGTGTGGCGAGAGCAGCCCCCCCGTGCCTCGCAGGGCTGACAATGAAAGTGCTGGGCTGTGTTTGCGCAGGGGCTCAGGGCACAATGGGCAAAGGGCCTGACGCACTGCTTTCCTTTCTGCCCCCGGACAATGTCCCTGCTTGGCCCGGGGATTAGGGACCCAGCCTTTCCCAGGGCACCCGCAGCCTTTGCCAGGATTGAGGTTGGTGGGAAGGAGGTGCCAGGGTGAAGCGGGGATTTGCCAGCTGCGAGCTGAGGGGCACTGATGTCCTCACACTGGGATGCAGGGCTCGCCTGGGGCTGCATCTGCCCCTCTGCCTGGGGCCCTGCCACTGCGGTCCCTCCTCTGACCAGGCTTTGCCTTGCATGTCCCGAGCTGGCAGGGCAGGGCCTCAGTCTGCACAGGCAGGGCTCCATGTGGGGTGGGAGAAGGTTAGGGTGAGCGAGAGGGGTGGTGGAGATGTTAGCATTGTTGTGGCTTGGTCTGTCCATGCTCTGGGAGATGTGCAACACCTTGCAGAGGTTCCTGTGTTGGCTCTGGACCAGGCACTGATGTACCCCAGGTACACGCTCCTTGCTTGCAATGCCCTGGGCACATCCCCTGGCCTGGCAAAGGGCTCTCTGTGCTCCCCACATACCTCCCACCCAGGCAAGGGACACCATGCACAGCTGGAGGGGACCAGCTTTGGGGCAGACCCGTGTCCTTCACCTAGGCAGCAGGACCAGCCCTGCCTAGGACCGCACCGTGCCATACAGACATCCTCAGTGCCTCTGACCAGGACCTGGGCTGGATGAGGCCAGCACAGGCCGGAAAGGAAGAAGAGTGCCCTGCCGAGATGTGAAATCCTGGGTCTCTTGGCAGCAGCATTTCTTGCAGCATCCCTGTGCAGCCTGCAGTGAGGCTGGGCGTTCCCCACCTTCAGCTGGGCAGGAGCCATGCTGGCCTCTGAGCAAGGGCTGGCCCAGAGCACCCCAAACCTTCCCTGGAAAACCCCAGCCCTCCTGGGGGTCCTGAGCACGGGGGTCAGCATCCCAAGAGAGGCCGGCAGTGCCGGTGATGGAGGGTGCAGTGTGGGCAGCTGGGGGTGGTGTTAGGACGCCTGGCATCGCTGCCCCGTTCTCAGCAAGAATTGGGGACTGAGAGGTGACAGCAGGGACGGGCTGCGGGCAGGACTCGTGGGTGCTCTTCGTGTCGTCCCCCCCCACCTGCTCGACGACAACACGCCGGGCAGCATTTCCTTCCCTCCCTGCTCTGAGGCTCGGTGCGGGGCTGCGCCGATGCCTGCTGGTCCCAGCAGAGGGTGCAGCCTGGCAGCGGTTGGAGCTGGCTCCAGCTAAGGGACGTAGGTGGCCCTTGGACGGAGACAGGCGCTGGGAAGGCGACCCTCAGCTTGCGACGCCCTGGGTGCTCGTAGCAGGGCGGGGGGAGACCCCCGGGTGCTGCCTGGGGGAGCAGAGGGTGGAGGGAAGGATGGGGATGCTCCCAGGGGAGGGAAGGGGGTGCATGGAGGTAAGCAGACCCCTGGGGATGCAGCCTGGTGGCCTGGGGACATCCCTCACAGTGCTGGGAGACAGGTTTGGGCAGCCCTTAGGGAAGCCAATACCTTGGGGAAGGTGGGGCAAGATGCAGAGCTAGCGCACTGCGGGGTCCCCCCACGCCGCTGCTGCCCCTCGCCTGGGCTGTGTGAGCAGAGGCGTGGGGCACTGGTTAGTTTGGGATGCTACAGGGTGTGAGGGCAGTCTGGGGTTACGGGGTGCAGGGCACTATGGGGTGTATTACAGAGCCCCAGGCTGTGGGGTATGGCAGGATATGTGGGATGCTGCGAGCTATTATGGGCTGTGCGTGTGGGATACTGCGTAGTGTGCTACAGGATCTATGGGTCACTGGTGTTGTCCCATGAGGGGCATGCAGGCAGCTCAGTCACCCCCATACAGCCCTTTGGATAAAAGCTTTGGGGGGGGGGCACAGGGGAGAAACCCACCCTCAGATGCAGGCTGTGCCCCTTCCTCGCTTCTCACTGTGTCCCACATGCTGGGATATGCCTCACTCCCTGTCGGCAGTCGGGGCATCCACATTGGAGCCACAACCACGTCCAGGGACAATGGATCAGGGGGGTCACCCACGAGGGGCTGTACCGAGGGCCCTTCCCCACCACACCCCAGGATGCTGAAGCAGCCTGACCTCCCTGGGGCATCTCCCAGCACCTCTGGGCACTCCCTGTCACCAGCCAGCATCCCCGTGGCTGGGTCACCTGCCAGCCCCCAGCCACACCTGCCCGGCGGGGAACACAGACAGGGGGAGGCTGGTGCGGGGGCAGTCAGCAACTCTGCTCAAGGGCAGCTGCTAATATTGGCTCTGGGAACTGGTTAGCGCTCGCCCAGGGCCTCCTGCATAGGCTAATTTAATAAGGGCCCTGCGTTGCTCCCGGCTCAGCCTGTTCCCTGCGCTAGCAAAACAGATCGGGTTTCTCTGTGCCACCGGGCACAGCGCAGGCGGGAGGCCGGCAGCCCCGGGGCACAGTGGGAGGACACGGTCGCCCAAGCGATCCGTGCCAAGCCTGGACCATGCCACGCGTGGTCCCCGGCCGTGGGCTTATACCCTGTGCCGTGGGCTTATACCCTGTGCCTTGTGCAGGCGCTGGTCCCGGGATGGTGCACGGCTTGGGGGGCTGGGCCGGCTGAAAGGCAGCCCCGAGGGAGGTGAGGCACGGGCTGTCCGGCCATCCTGATGCTATTACCACATCTGCGGCTTATGGCAGTGTGCTGTCTTTCCCACTGCTGTTATGAGTATCTGGGCTAGCTGACCAGGCCAGCACAGCTGTGTGTGGTCCTGCATCTGGCTGACACTGTGGGCTGAGCCTTGGCTACCCCCACGAGCCCCACTAGCCCCTCTCTCCTTGCCCCCAACCCCGCTGGGGGCTGCACCATCACCCCAAGGGGCTGGAGGTCCAGAGGCTGGGCCGAGCAGGAGCAGATGGAGCTGGTCCCGGCCCCTGTTTGTCTTTCTCCCAGTTGCCTGGTGCTCTGTTTGTTCTGGGGATGGCTTCCTGCTGCCAGGGCCAAAACAGGTGGCTTTTATTTGCAGGGTCTGGCTGATTAGATCAGGGGCAGTGTGTCATTCCCCCCACCCAGCCCCACCGCTCCTTTTTGCTCCCTTTTCTCCACAGCCTCATTTCCCTGGGAAATGATCCTCATGGGCAAGGATGCAGACACCCCCCTTCCCTCCCCAAGCATCTCCCCTTTGGGACTGCTCTGAACGTGGCCACACCAGGATTGGTAAATCCCAGCCAAACCCCCACTTCCACCCACTGGGTCCCCAAATCCCAGAGCTGAGGGGCTCGCTGTGGTCCCCAGTGGCACTTGTCCCCTCCTGGGACCTTGTGGGCTACAGAGGACACAGGTGTGCAGGCACATACCTGCCATAGAAGCCTCCTTGCACAGGGAGCTCTGGCACACGCCAGCCACCCCGCACACACGTGTCCCCCGCGCACCCGGCCATCCCCTCCCCGCAGCCGGAAACTCCCGGGATCGAAAACAGCCTGGCAGATGTTGCTGGGATTAGCTCCCACACAGGCACACACGCACACTGCGGGCTGCCAGCCGTTCTGTGCCCGGAGGGGCTGGAGAAGTCCCAGGCACTCTCAGGCTCCCCTGGGGCAGAGCCTGGCGAGTACCTGCCCCAAATCCTGCTGCACCCAAGGCAGGATGAGTCCTGAGGGTGAGCAAGCAGTGGGAGAGGAACCCTGATGGGAACTGGGGACCAAGATACTGACTGGTCTCTGGGAGCCATCACCAATGGCCGGAGAAAGGCAGGGATGCCGTGGAGGGCACAGCCACTTGCAGTGCAAGGGGTAGCCAATGGCCTGCTGAGGTGGTCTTCCATGCAGGACCCCTCACCCCAGCCTCTGCTCTCCCCATGCACCCGTGGCCCTCAGCCAGCCACCAGTACCCCTGCTGGGACCGGCTCTCCAGACCTGCCCACCCGCTGTCCCCACCAGCACTCTGGCCATCCCCGGGCACGCTGCTCACCCCTTCCCTGTGGGACTGTCGGTGCCCACTCTGCCCTGTGGCACCCACAGCTCTGGAGATGCACCCACAAATACCCACCAAGACAAGGATACTCCCAGGGACATACGCTCACCCCCTGCCACCCATCTGGGACCTGCCCTGCATGGCCCCTACCTGGTCCTGGCTGCAGGCTGCCCCCAGTGTGGGGGTGTGCTCGGTCCCCCGGCTCTGCCAGCCTTGCTCAGTCCCCAGGAGCTGCCGGGGTAGCCGTGGCTTCACCTGCCTGCTCCCCACTGTTCCCATGGGGACTAATCCCACCTGAAGGTCAGGGAGGCTCCACCAGCTGCTCACCTCTTGCCTGTGGATTACAGCCTGGGTGTGAGCAGGTGGCAACTGCTGCATCCCCAGGCTGGCCCAGCCCCTGTATGGGGCTGAGAGTGGGACAAAACCCAGCTGGGTTGCTCTAAAAGGGGTCCGAGGGTGACAGGTCCCTTGCAGCCTCAGGTGTGTCCCCCCATCCATCATACCCTACCCAGATGGGGACGCCAGGCACTGGGGCAGAGGAGCAGGTATCTGGTCCTTGGGTCCAGATCCCGACCCAAAATGGAGCCCACTGGTGCCAGCCACTGTGACCGCCTGCCTGTTACCCCAGATGACCTCAGGCTGGCACCCCCAGGGCACCCCAGAGCTACAGTGTCCTGGAGAAACGTGCTGGTGCCCAGTGCAGACCAGTCCCAGGGGAGTGGTGATGGAGACAGGAGAACTGTGTCCAACCCTGCACCCAGCCCATCCTGGATGCAGTTGCAGGTGCATCTCCTTCAATACATTGTACCATATTTGGAGGGGCACCATGGGGTGAGCACAGTTTCCCAGGTCCCAGCTTTACCTATAGCACCTGGGGTGTTGCCATGGGGGTGCAGGGTGCAAGGACAGGGTTGGGGGGGGAAGTCCTTGGACCTCCCCTCCCCAGCTCCCTCAGCCCCACAGGTAGGGCATGCCAGCTAAGCCAAGGCCCCACTCCACCCCGCTGCTCCTCCGCTCCTCTGTTGGCAACATCTGTTGTGCCAGGCACCCCGAGCCAGGGTGATGCTCGTCCAGGAGGCAGACAAAAAGCCTGACAGCGGTGGCTCTCCTCCTCCAGCAGCTCTGCAGAGGCAGCGCAGGCAGGGGCCGAGCCAGGCGCTGCGGCAAGAACAGAACATCCTGCCTCGGGGCTCCCGAAGACGGCAACAGCTGGGCCAGAAGCAGCGGCCCTGGCACCCTGCTCAATGTCCATCCCCTGGGCAGGCTGCCCACGCACTTCCTGGGGCCACCAGCTGGCCTGGGAGAGGGGACCCTCATCACTCACCCCTTCCCCAGAGGCCCTGTGGGAAGTCGGGGCTGATGCACTCTGAGACACAGGAATAGTGCAAGCTCTGGGTTTCTTGCCCTAGCACCGTGAGTCCTTCATCAGGGCCCCCCCTTTACCCCCTTCACCCATGGTTGTTCAGAGCCCTTTCCTGGGGCAATGGAAAGCCCCTTCCCCTCACCCCAATGGCCTGTGGGTGCAGGTGGAATGATGCCAGGCTGTACCCAGCCTGTGCCCAGTGATCCCCACGGCCAAGAACAGGCTGGGGGTGGGCAGAGCTGCTTGTTGTTTCACCATGGCAGGATGCAGCTCCATGCCCAGGACCCACCTCTCCCCTCCGCCCTGCCCAGCAAATAGCAATAATAAGCTTGCTCCAGAGCCAGCTGGGCTGAAGGCTGCCTCAGCCCCTGAGTTGGGGGGAATGTATGGGATGGACCTGTTGCCTGGGGATGGTATCTGAAGCCTGGCAGAGGGAGTACAGGACCCCAGCACAGAGCCAGGACAGTCCCTTATGCTCCCTTCCCTGGTCCTTTCTTTGGTCAGGTGCAGGCTGATGGGCTGGAGACAATCAGGGGCTGCTCAGCAACACCCTGAACTCCAACATTAGCCCAGCCCCAGAGACGCAAGCAGTCTCAGTCTCCTTGTGCAAGCTGGCTGGGTACCCGCAGCAGTGCTGGGACAGGACGACCTTCAGGGGCAGGGAGCCTCTGCTCAGCCTGGGCACCTCCTCCAGGCACAACAGAGCCATGGCGAATAGGCTGGGTAAGGGACAGCTGAGGTATAGGGGTGCCCACGCAACCCTGGTGCTCAGCCCCTGGGGTGCCCACACAGCCCTGTGTGCAGCGGCAGCTCCCTGGGCTGATCCCCCCAGAGCGCTGGCGTGCAGAGGGCCACCAGCTGCCTCCGCCACATCCTGCGGCAAAGCAGTGCCTGCCCTGGGATGGCACACCCCATCCGGGCTGGGCAGGACACGCGGCCCGCAGGCAACACCCCTGCAGGCAGCCAGCAAGGGTGCACACCTCTGCTCGCACCCAGACCTTCACGCGATGGACGGACACCAGGACACGGAGCAGCCAGTGTTTCGCTCAGCAGGAGCACACACGCACACGTGCACACACGGGGCAGTGAATGCAGCAGCGAGATGCACCAGCTCTGCACCGCCTGCCCAACCCAGGGATGGCACACACGCACAGCCGTGCACACACATAAACACGTATGCAAATACACACGCATACATATGTGCACACACACACCTGTATGCAGCTACACCTATATGCAAATGCAGACCCGGACACTCTGGCCTCCCCGGCGCTCCTCCTGCACCCTGCCCTCCCCATGCAAAGCCTCCCCATGCAGAGCTGCACCATGCAAATCCCCAGCCCACGTCCCCAGGTCCTCAAAGCCATGCAGATGGCCACGCAGGGCCTGGGGGGTGGGAGGACAGCACAGCACAGCGCAGGCAGCAGCCTGCCAGCCTGGCACAGCCCTTGGCACTGGTGCTGGTTCTGACGTGGGAGATGTGGGTGTTTAAAGCCACTGGCTCTGCCCATCTTGGGGATCAGCTCACCCTTGGGTGCTAACCCTGCCAGAGGGCTGTTCCCCGGCCAACACAGCCCGTAGGGCAATGTGGCTTCCTGGGGCCACCCCCAGCTTTGAAGGGTGTCACGGCTTGCCAGTGCCACTGAGCTGGCAGAGCTGGGACAGCGAAAGCAGGCTGGGAAGATGGCAGGGGGGCAACTGCTAGTGTTGCTGCTTGCAGCTGACCCCTTCTCCTGCTGGGACACACGTGCTGCCCTGCTCACAGACCTGCTGCTGGTGCCAGTGCAGGGTCTGGCTCCCTGGCTGCTGCCCGGATACCCTGAAAAGTAAAAAAAAATGCTTTTCTGCAGCATCTGGGCTATCTACAAGGTGCAACACGGGTCCCATGGGGTGCCAGGTTGTGCTAGGGCACAAGGCAGCCCAGCAGTCTGTGAGCCACCGAGGCAGAGCGAGGCAGCCAGGCAGCACCTCCGCAGCCCTGCTCTGCCAGATACCATCTCCGCCGGGCTCTACCCCCGCGGGGATGCACGTGCGGCAGCTGGAGCAGCACGGGCAGCAGGGTCTGGCTTTGCTCAGGGTTATTAATCATGCTCTGTTTGATCCCAGCCTGAGTGGGGCAGCTGCAGGGGGCTCTGCGTATTGGGGGATGTGTTGTGCTTTCTGAGCTTTTCAACTTTGCCAGACTTGGTGGCAGGAGACAGAGCCCAGAGACATGGCCCAAAGGGGCCTGGGGCCAATGTGATGGCCAGTCACCACACTGTGTGGTGGCTGTTCCCAGGCTAGGACGGGCACTAGTCTCTGGAGAGATGTGGGAAGCTCAGCACTCCTGGAGATGCTCTTTGATTTTGGTGCTTTCCCATACCACCTGTTGGAAACTTTCCAAGCATCTGGTCAGGCAGGGAGCCCAGGAGGTGCCTTATCTCCATCCCTTGCAGGGGCACCCCAGGGAGGGAACAGGGCTCTTCTGCTCCAGGGCAGGGCATGCTGAGCTTTGTCCTGTGCATGGATCAGATGGAGACAAGGGAAAGCAGCACGAATCATCCTGTCCCTTGGTGCGCTCTTGGGCTTCTTCACCTCCAGCCTCTCCTCCATCCATACTGCAGGGCTGGGCTCAGCCTTCACAGTGTTTGCAGAGAGGCTGCAGGGAGGGCTCAGGACCCACCTGTAAACTCAGAGTATCCCTGAGCACAGTAGAGCTGGAGCTGGATCCTGTGCTGTAAGAGATGCGCCTGTGCCTGCTGGGGAGCGGCATCCCTAGGGCAGGCAGGAGCGCGCTTGGGGATGTCAGAGAAATTGCAGACATGGCCAGGCAGGGTGGTGTGGGGCATTTTGCCCCTCCCCCCAGGACAACAGCCTGGGGTGGGAGGAAAGCAAGTCCATTGCTGTCCCATCTCTTAGTTCTCCAGGACTCCCTGCTGCCTCCATGATGCTAGGAGCAGCCCTGGGCTCCGAATGTCTCTGTGCTGGCTGCAGGGGCACGGGGACAGGACACAGGATGGGACAGGAGTCTAGTTTAAAAGCTGCACCACGCTTTCAGAGTGGGGCAGGCAGCAGGCAGGGCTGTCCTGGAAAACACCTCCCAGCTTGTCAGGTCGTCCCCCCCGCCATACCCTTCCACAGCAAGGCTAGGCAGGGGGATTGCCACCAGCAAGAGCTGGTACCTGGCCCGCAAGGTGAGGCTGAGCAGCAGGCAACACCTGCCCTGGGCAGCCCAGTGCACAGGCAGGTGGACCGTGGAAGGGCTGGGAAGTGCAGCTCCTGGGAGAGAACCTGGGCAGAGGTGTGCGGGAAAGGATGCGACATCCCCCCATCCTCTGCCTTGCTCCCCCCTGCCTGCTCCTGCCCTCCCTCCCCACCGCCTGCACTGTGACAGCAGCTACAGCTCCCTTGGTGCCAGCAGAACGTTGAGACCTACCTGGGCATTTGGTAGAGCCCGGCGCTGTGCCAGGGCAGGGCAGTGCTGCCAGGGCTCCCCATGCCTGCCACGGCTCTGCAGCGCTGCCCGGGTGCAAGGGCCAGGCTGCCCTTCCCCAGCAGGCTGCTGCAGGCAGCGGTCAGCTGTGCAGGTGGGATGCGTGTGCCTAGCATGTTACACGTGCCCATCATGCCATGGGCACACGGACATGGGTCCTGCACATCACAGCCTGCAAAGCTGTGTTGGAAATGCCATGTGTACCAATGCCACGTGGGTCCCATGTCCCACGCATGTGCAGGTCCCATGGTGTTTGTGCGTGCTGGGTGTGGATTGCATCGTCTGTGTGCACCGCCTGTCCATCGCTTCATGCGTGTGCCACGCAGAGGTCATACGCTCCATGCACGTATTTGGGTGAAGACTGCATGTTGTGCATGTCCCTTGTGTGCTCCGCACACAGGCTGTACGTTCGTCCTGGCACGCGTGCTGCAAACCAGCTTGCATGTCCTGTGTGAGTTGCAAGCAAGCGTGCGCTCCCTACGTGGGCTGCGGGTCACAGGTGCACGGGACACGCTGCAGCGGTGTGCGGGTGGTGCGGCGCGTGTGTGCACCGGCCACGCGCTTGCAGATGGGCTGGACCTGCCTAACGCGAGCCGAACGAACAAAACGTTCAGGTCAGGTCTTGCACGTGGGGCTCGACGCCAGGCAAGTGCAGAGTTGCTCCGGGCTCAGACGGTGTGGGCTGGAGGGGTGCTGTGCCGTGGACTGTCGGCAGCCCCTTCCCCATCTTTCCTCCCGAGCTGGGTCCCTCCAGGCTGGGAGCCGGTGTCCTTGCTGCACCCGCTGCTTCAAACCAGCTCCTCCAGGGGTAAAGTCCGGAAGGTGGATGCTTGACACCTGCTGCCTGGGAAAGCCAAACAGACCAGGGGCGGGTTAAACTGGCACGGCAGGGTGGGGAGGAAGGGTGGGAAAACAGGGAAGGAAGGAAGGAAGGAAGGAAGAAAGTAAATGGAGGAGGGGAGGGGAACAGAAAGGATCGGAAAATACAGGTGAGAGAGGAGAGAAAAGTTAAGGGAAGGGGACAGCCAGGACGGTGTCCCCCGAGTCCATCCCGTTCCCCCCCGGGAGCTCGGGGGTGCCAGCAGGCTCCCAGTCCTTGTCCCATTGGAGCCCCCAGGGTGTCCTCCATGCCCAGCACCCTGCTCCCAGCCGGGTGGGCAGGACCCCAGCCCAGGTGTGCCGGGCTACAGCACCTCACCTGGCTCCGGTGACACGCTGGCAGCTGGCAGGGGTGCGGCTCCGCCTTCCCCCGCCGGCTCACGAGCAGAAAATGAGGGTGACGCCGGCTGGATGGGGCTTTTATAGCCCTGATAAAAATAGCGCTGGCTGGCCGGCGATCGGGGGGCCCGGGAGGTGGGACTGAGCAG
>NW_010972437.1:17382748-17405314 GCF_000737465.1 Haliaeetus leucocephalus | reverse complement strand
GGTGGGGAGGAGGAGACATTCATTAACCTGCACTGGAACAACACCAGCTGTCACTTTTCCACCCACCTGCCTGGCTCACTTTGCAGCCAGGGGTGAGGGGGGAGGCAGGTGTGGGGGTACCCTACCTGGGCAGCTCTGGGGTGGGGACCGCTTGCTTGCAGCGCTTTGGGTTGCTGAAAGGTGAGGGAGCGGGAAGGCCCCAGGGCTGGAAAGCAAAGCTACTGCCTATCCTAAGCAGCCTGACACCGAGCGCGGGTGATGGCAAGGTCCCCCCGTTGCCCTCACCCCAACCCCCCCACTCACGCGGAAGACCCCTTGGGCACATCAGGACGATGCACGCTTCATTGACAGGAGCCCACAGACCTCTGAGCCGGGCAGCAAAGCAGAGCTCAACAAAACCACCTCTGCTCGCTCTCTTTGGGAGCGTTTCCAGCACAGCCGCGTGGGCCAGGAGCCAGCTCTCCTAACGCAGCCACAAGAACAGGATGTGTTTCACTCCATGTGCACGTCTCCCCGTGGGGTCACTGCATCCCAAAGTCACACCACTCTCCCGCATCCCGGCTGTGTCACTCCCTAGCGGGGTAACCGGTGCAGACACCCCCATACCGGCTCTGGGGGCAGTGTGCAGAGCCCATGAGAAGTTTAAACACACTCCTGTAGCACCCAGCCACACTACTTAGCCCTGATAGCCCTCAGCTGATCTCAGCCGGAGCCAGCAGGAGCCGGGCTATCTCTCTGGGTTACTCTGGCACCCGCAGCTCCCTGGATAACAGAGCATGAAGTGCAGCTGCGGTGGCAGGAGAATCTCCTTTGTGCAAGTGCACTGGCGTGTTTGTTTGTGTAGATAGGTGTGTTTGCGGGTGGGGAAGGGGCTTTAACCCCTACGGAGGACACCTGCAGGTATCCTGGTCTTGGGTGTGCTTTAGAAACTGCCACCATTGTCCTTTCCAGAGCTGGTGTGTGCTTGTGGTGGCTTCCCAAATGTAAGTGGAGAGTTGCAGATACTTATTGGCCACTGCCACCCAACTCTTCTTCTTTGGAGGCTTGTCCCTCTCAGAGTCAGGAGTTTGGAAGACAGGCTCCATCCCTCCTGCCTGCTGCTGTCTCTGGGGCTGGGGTCCTGCAGGCTCCCAGACCAGCAGACCCTGGCACGGGAATGAGCTGGAGTGATGCCAACCTGCTGGCCTCGGTCATCCTGATCCTCTTTTCCAGTAGTTTTGCCAGCAAAGGAAATGGAGAGCCACCCCTGCCCTGGGTTGTGGTGCTAAGAGGAAATGTGATGTTCCTTCTCCTTTTGGCGCTACGCAGGCCTTGACTCTCGAGCTTGCCCACTTCTTTCCCAGCATGGGAAACGTGCTGGGCAGGACTCTCGCCTCTCCCTGCTGGGCCATGCACTGGCAGAGCAGAACAGCAGCTCCTGGCATAGGCTGCCTGGCTGCTCCCTCCTTTCTGGAGAAGCCAGAAAAAACCCAAACACCCCACCGGTGCTGCTGTAGTTCCAGCGGACATCTCCAAGCCTATGTGCTGTGTCAGAAATGCTCTCTCACTCCAACCTCTCTCCTGCAAGGGCAAGGCCCCAACGTGCACAAAATAAGAGCAAAGACTGCCCTTACAGGGCTGCCCTATGGAAAATGGGAGAAAAGCAGGTCCCTTGAGCTTGCAGAGTGTCCTGCACCAGACAGCTATCCCAGGGAATGTCTTCCACCTGCCCTGGCATCTCCAGAGCAGCATCTACCAGTGTGTGCTCTTCCCTGGCAGGCAGGCAGCGCTGGGACTGAGCCCCGGCTCATGCACTCAGTGGGGCCGGCCCCAGCGCAGGCAGGCTCAGCCTCCACTTGCAGCAGCCGAGGGTTTGTGCTGCCTCACTGTCCCATGAGGACTGACTAGCTCACATCAGAGCACTTCTGATGTCCATCAGGAGCCACTATTGTGCCCTGGCCTGACCTGAGCATGGACTAAGAAGTCCTTGTTCCCAAACACTAAAGCAACACAGCTGAGCCAGCAAAGCCCACCATCATCTCTGACATGGGAAGCCAGGGGCGAAGGGTCTCTGCCCAGCTCTGCCAAGGGTTTGGGGAGGATCACCTTCATGTTTTTGTTCTCCTGACTTTGCCCTGCCTGTGCAGACACTGCAGGCTAGTCAGGGCAGGACCTTTCCAGGTTCCTACCTAATACTCAGTACAGGGGGAAAAGGGGCTGATCCCAACCAGGGGCTGTGCACACCTGCAACAAGGGGTCCAGGGGACTGTCCCCTAACACTGCCATCTTCCCCACATGAACACAGAGCCATGCCAAGTGGGTCTTCGCAGGGGATTCAGGCTCCCAAGCTGCAATGGGACAGCAGAGCCTTGCAGATACCCTGGCAGGGAAGACCAAGAGCAGCTTTGTTCCCTTCCCTTTATTTTCCAGACAATGGCACGATTCAGCAGGTGTTAAATGTTTTAATGGGATTCAGGATAGCTTCTGTTGCCCACCTGCCCCAAGGCCATTTCACCCCTCCCTAGGAGCCAGGACTAACAGTTAAGAAGAAAAGGCCTGTTGTGTGTTGCATTAACTGCGTGATGACTGAGCACTCCTGATAACTAGCACAAGGAGGAGGGAAGCCCCATTAGCTTGCAAGCTCACACTCAGCCATCCTCACTCTGGCCATATGGTTGCCTGGCCTGACCACCAACCCCAGGCCCATGGGAACATCAGCCCACTTCACCACCCAAACACCAGTGGGAAGGAGCAAGACCTGTATCTACAATACCTCCATTAGAGAGACGTGCATGAGAAAACATGGCTGGCGTTGGGGCAGGGGTCAAATCCAGCCCTGGAAGTCAGTACCGCAAGCTCAGACTTTCTCCCGCCTGAGACCTAAATGTGGTTAGCAGAGTCAGGGCTCCTCCTCTCTTCTGGAGCTGGGCTGGGGGTCTGGCTCTGCTGTAGTCCCATGGCTCATTGCCTTCACCCTCGGCAGTGGGTAGCAACAAAGCCTCTTGATAAGGGACAAGTCCTCCCCACCGGTGCTGCACATCTCTGCCCACCCTTCATCTCGTCACTGCCCACAAGATCCAAGTGTGGGGAGGAGCAGCAGCAAAGCACTGAAGCCCCCAGGTGAGTTCCTTGCTGTGGGCTCCCCACTCAGCAGAGCTTACCCCAAGCAGTGCCAAAGGGACAGCTGTGTGGCTTGGTCACACATGGAAGTGTTTTCCAAAACCAGGTCCAGTGTCTAGTTCCCAACTTGACAAGAGGAAGCAGGAATTTCGCCAACCTGGGAAAGGGTCTGTGCCTGGTATATTTTTAACTTAGGATGAGGATAAAAGAAGGAAAGTGTGACAGCTGCTAATGGCTTTGCTTAGTGCATGCTGAGTGGTTCTGGTTGACAGGCACCAGAAAAGACCTAGAATAAAGGTGACACACCACCATCTCACAGCCCCTGCAAAGAGCCGAGGGAGAACCATTTCTCTCCCAGATGTGTAGGTAGCTCTCAAACCTCTTGTTCTCTGACTCACCCACTGCTGAAGGCACTGTCTCAGGGCTCTCTCCTACTAAGATGCTAATCAGAGAAGTGAATTTACTTCTGATAGTGCTCCAACACACAAGTACAGTGAGTTCAGTTTCCTTCAGGTCCAGGCTGTGCTCAGCGTGGGAGAGTGGGCAGGATAGGAGCTTTAATGACAAAAATAATCATGCCCTGCACATGCGTCTGCACTCAGGCTCCATCCATCCATTCACTCTTGGGTGTTACACCAGACTAACACACAGTATTTCCCATGTTGACCCACCTGTCCCACAAGGGAGTTAACGGTGACGCAGTCCACAGAGCATCAGATCACACAACAGGTCTGAGGATGGACAAACTCACTGACCCTGTCTCCACTGCTCCAGGCTGCCCTTGGGCTCCTGCAGGCAGCTGGATTCAACCTGCGTTAGGACAATGGCCAGGCTCCTGCTCCTGCCTGTTTTGCCCGTTTGGGAAGTCTGTTACAGGACTACAGAGTACCTGTAGTGAGCAAGTCCTAGTGAGGAGCCCGGACCAGGCAGAGTAACCCCAACTGGACTGAACAGCCAAGTCCTGCTGCTGCCTTGAGCTGGGGAGGATGGAGGTGGTACTGCATCGCCTGTTGAGCACCAGCCCCAGCCCAGAGGAAGACAGAAAAGCTGCTGTGACATAGGAGACCTGGCACCCGGGGTGTTAGAGAGGGAGGAGAGGGTCTGTGCTTCTCATGAGAAGGATCCGGGACCCACGTGAAGGCCCCAGGCACCCAGGCTGAGCTCGGGAACTGGCAGTGCCTTTGCTCTATCTCTGACAACGGGAACAGCTCGGCCCTGGGGCTTAGTAATGGTTACGCACACAGGGCTCCTGCACAGAGTGGAGCGCCGGGGTGGTGGTGGGTGAACTGCAGCACCCCCAGGCACAGCAGGCATCTGCCCTCTGCCAAGCAGGGTGAAAGCCCTCCGCGGCTTCTGGTGCATGGTCTTCTCTTGGGCTGCAAGGGAAGAAGGTGCAGCTCTGGTCTTGGCTGGGTGCTGGCACTGGGAACACAGGAGGGCTTGGAGGGGGACACCAGCTGCATCCCCACCCGAGCAGGGTGGCTGGGTGAGCCCGGCCTAGCAGAGCCTGTAGCAGGGCTGCAGGAAAGGGGAGATGCTGCAAGCCCAGTCCCGTCGCCTGGTGCGGCCGGCCTGCAGCCTCTGCCGGGGAGCAGGCAGCCGGCGCCCAGCACCAGCCGCAGCTCCGCGCTGGCACCTGGGATTTCTCACAACTAACACTGCCACCTCCCGGCTGTGACAAACCCCGGTCCTTCACAGTGACACCCTCCGGCAGCCTGCCGGACCCCTATGCCAGACCAAGGCTCAAAGGCATCCCCTTCCCCGAGTGACAGCCTTGCAGTTTGGAAAGGGGAGAGCTCCTCCAGGGCACTCCCAAACCCCGATGCACAGATTACACGTGTTACACGCCGGTGCCTGTGTGCCCAGAGGCCAAGTTGCCTTTATTAGGCTGCCAAGTGTGCTAGATGGTGCTGCAGCCGCTCACTCTGGCTGGGTCGCTGTATGTGGGACCTGCAGCAGCCACTGGAGCAAGGAGGGGAGGAGGATTTAGTACCTGCATCCTACTGATGTTGGCAAGGGCTCAGCACATCAATGCCCAGCTGTCAGTCCTTCCTCAGCTACATTTCAAAGAAGATTCCACTGCTTTCCCAGCTGGTACAGACTGGGGGCAGTGGGAACAGTCACAAAGGTTGTCCGTGTGCTCCCTGTAGCACAGGGAGGTGGTTCTCTGATGATGTGGCCAGCCACGGTGAGGAGAGATCTCACAAATTCTGCTGTGGAGTTGCCAGAGGATTCAAATTGGAGCTGAGGACATAATCAGGATGTACCTCCTCAGAGGCAGCCAGCATGCTGAGCTCAGGTCATGGTGTGGGAGGATCAGAGTTGCTCTGGACATCACAGGGATAGGATGAAGAGTGGAGAGAGTTGATGTGCTTGAAGAGCTCAAGCAGCACAGTGCCCAGCAGCTATGCTCTTGAGGGTGGGGGTGCTGGAGTGGTGATTCTGAAGAAGAAGAGATTGGGTTTGGGGTGGGGAGAGTGCAGCCTGCTGCCACGTCCCCCCGGGCAATCATCCCTCCCTGAGGGATCACAGGGAACACCCATCATCTATCTAGACAAGACTCCTGCAGCTGTGGAGATGACATCTCCATCCAACAACCCTCTCCCATCCTCCCTCAATCACATCTCCCTGCGCTTCTCCCTAAGCTAGGGCAAATCCTCATGCTTTGCTCTCAGCCCCAAATCTGCCTCCCCACCAGTGGCCATTCCCTCAACCTAACTAGATCCCACCCCATCTTGGGCTATGACAGCTTTGCCCCTTTCTGCTGTCAGAAGCTGTGCTGCCTGCACCTTGACCATGTTTCCCAAGAGACTCTCCTTGTGCTGGGCTCTGCAGTGCCTCAAGCAAGCCCCTTCTGCCAGCTGTTCACTCACAGGGCCATGCCCCAGAGCTGCATGATGGTCTCAGGCTCACAGAAGGGCTGTAGTGCTACCACCTCTGGTCTGTGGCTCAGGACAAGCCAAGCAAGGGCAGAGGCTTTGGGAGTGGATTCCCCCTTTTGCACAGGCAGTCTTGGTATTGATAGGCAGCGATCCAGCTAATCCACATGGTCTAGAAAATGGGCTGTGCTTCAGCCTCACATATTAAGGACAGGTCCTGTCCCCCACCACAGCACAGATACACTCTGCTACCTTCGAGAAGGGCTGGGGGGTAGAGCAATGACCCTGGGCCGGGCTGTCAGCACCACCTCCCCTCTGCTGGCTTCGATCAGGATGTTCTGCAGTGTGTTTTCCAGCACCAGCTCCACCAGGTTCCCAAGGGCCGGCTGCCTGGAGGGGCAAAAGTACAGGCAGAGGACAGCTATCAGAAAGCAGATAAGGCAGGCTGCTTGCTGTCACTCCTCTCAGGACACATCAGGCACAGCAGCGGAGCACATGCTGTTTCCTACACACTGAGGCCAATGAACCAAAGACTTGAGCAATGAGGTGCTGACCCTTCTTCCAGAACTGCCACCAGCTGGCATCAGGCACTGACCTCAGACAGAGCTGGGTGACTGTGGTTTTACTGTTTTCTCCCTCCAAGCTATGTCGTAGTTAGTATTTGTGCATACTCTTCGTGGCCTGTAGCAGTGTACAAGGGAGTAGCCACAGCAAATGCAAGGTGATGAAATACTGCAGTGACAATAAAAGGTAAGGTAAGCACACACTGCACACTAATGCCTAATAAGGCCAGGACTGTCCAAGTCTAAAGCAGACCACTCACTACCAGCATCCTGGCACTGCCCATGGCTCAACCCCAAGACACAGCAAACCTGCACTCTTCACAAACCGCACTTGCAAGAAGGTGGCTAGGTGGGCTAGCATCAATTTCCACCCAGAGCACACAGAATACTCCAGCAGAAATGCTACAGGGCTGAAGGAGAAATGGGTTTCTGGCCAGGCAGTGTGCTGCCATGGCTCTCCTGCCTGTGCAGCTCTTGTCTTTCATGTGTGAGCTCTTCCTCACCTGCTCATCATCTCCTTCTGCTTCCTCAACTGCTCGTGGTGAAAAATCTCCCAAGATTCCAGCAAATCATTGTTGGGAGAGGTTTCCTGCCTTATTTCTTCCCTCTCTCCATCCTTCTCAGGGTAAAGATCTGGTGAAGCATAGACCCTGGAGGGGCCCATGGAGCACTGTCTTCTGTCCTGGAGCTCTGCTGATTCTGCACACCGGAACTGGGAGAAATATGGAATGGGCTCATCCAGGCTTCTTCTCACTGCATCGTGGAACTGGGTGTTCTCCAAGAGGCCTCTAGGAGGAGGAAAATAAGGGATGAGTCCCAGCAAATCAGGTATCTATACGACCCCAGGGGATCATTGCAAGACAGTACAAATCAGAGGAAAATCCTGACTGATGTCAATGTCTAGTCTCTCCCTTCTTGCATTCTGGGCCTAAGGGAGGCAGCAAGATGGCTTGAGCTAAGGAAACCACCTTTGCCTCCACAGCACTGTTTCTCTACATTTCTGCAGCTGACAGACAAAATAGGTGAATCCCAATGCAGCCTATTCCCAAGATCATGGCTGGCAGAGTGGCCTGGTTCCTGGGCAGTGATGCTGTTCACTATGCAGAGATGGGCCCAGTCCCTAGCTGGGAAGCAAGACCCTGCCTTTGGCTGTCACACCAAGAGTCCTGAGCTTGTAGTCCCCAGGGCAGTCTTTGGCAGGCTGGATCCCCTGTTCTGGTGCAGCAGGAGCACACAGACTCCTCCAGGATTAGCAGAGGACTGGCCATGCTGCACGCACTCCCCTGGAGGACAGGGGCCCCAAACCAGGTGAGGGTGAAGGGACACGTACCTGATGACACCTGTGAGTATGTCAGTCACTATCTGCAACTCCTGTTTGGAAGCAGCATGCAGAGACAGCCATTTGGGGTCCACGTCCATCCTGTCTCTGTCCCTGCTCCCATCCACAAACTTGTTCTCCAAGGGCCAGTTGCTGAAAGGGCTGGGAAAGAAGGAGTTGTTCCGTCAATGGCAACACTACTGAGCCAAACTACTGAAGACCTGCATCCCCTTTGCTGAGCAGCAGCACTGCAGGCAAACGGGGAGCGGTGCAGGGAACCAGGGGAGGAGTGGGAGCTGCTGCACTTGTGACAGCAGCAGGGACACTGTCGTAAGAGAGGAGCACCAAGCTCTGATAGTATCTCCCTTTTGAGGGAGGGAGAGAAACAGGTCATATCAGCTAATGCTGGGAAAAGCAAGGCACCTCCTGCCTAATACTGAGGCACTGGAGCGGAGCAGAGCAGAGCTCCAAGTTCAGTGCATATCACAGCATGGGCAGCCCTGGCTCAGATTAAGATGCTAATCCAAAAAGCTGGATCTCTTACCAGGACAAGAAGTATTTGGGGAACTCCGAAGTGAAGTTGCTGAAGAAGTCCTCAACAGAGTAGGACCTGGCTGTCACACCAAGGTGTAAGAAGATGGGCTTGGGAGGCTCTGGTCTGACCCACACCCGGCTGGCTTCTTTGTCCAACAGCAGCCTCCTCTGAAAGTGTCCAGCTGGCAGATTGGGCATAGGGTGGTTTTTAATAGGGGGTAATGTCTGTTGGAGAGAAAGAAATGGCAGGTACTTAGTTGTTCCTTTGGCCACAGGTAGGCTGGTGTAGGTGTGAGCACAGGTATGAGAACTGGAAAGCCCAGCAGCCAGAGCCACCAGATCCTGGACAGGAGACAGCGTCAAAATTATCTTGGCACTGCAGGTACCACTATCAGGCACAAGCAACCATGCTGGAAGTCAGGTCTGCTCCCTCCTCACTGCCTAGTGTGCCAGCCCTGAGTGTCAGCAGGGCTTCAGGTTCTCCCCAGGGCACTTGGGGCTGTTGTACTTGGATCCATCCCTGTGGAACTCTGGGAGATCATCTCTGCTCTTCCCACAACACTCCCAGTGTGCTTGGAGAAGACATGTGCAGGAATGCATGCAGAAGTTGCCCCCCCAAGCCTGGAAGGAAACCAGGAACTGACTCCAGCCACACTAGATGGGCCAGTTTGGGGTTGTACTACCAGCAGTCAGTTTGGGGGAAGTTTCTTAGGGCAGGAGTAGTCCAGAAGCTGGGGCCACAAGGACACCACTCAGCTCTGGAGGAGCCCTCAGGCATCACAGGACTTCAGTGACCTTTGAGACATAGCTGTCCAGCCTCTGGGAATGAGACCAGAGGCCTTCACCACTCCTGACACAGAAACAGCAGGTGATTGCAGGCTCCAAATTGTCACTAGGAACTAAAACCCTAGAGGACTAAATGAAACTGTTTTTACTTTTTCCCAACCATCCTTATGTTTATCCCAGTGAATGCCTCGACCTGCATCACTGGTCACACCTAACAGCACAGGGCAGATAGTCCAAGCTAGAGCTGACACCTTCACACAGGACTGTGCAGGGAATGCAGAGGCACTCTACAGGGTCCCAGGAGCACTGCTACAGCCTTACTATGGTGGCAGTCCTGAGATAACAAGTCCTGTGAGTCCTAGCTGACTCAATCTGCTCAGGCCCAGTCTCACATTGGCTCCCCTTAACCCTTCCACACTCAGGTTAGCTGGATCTCCACAAGGCCTGTCATTCCCACAGCACATCCTGCTGACAGCTGTAGATGCAGCGTGGCTCTGCCTTTGGGCCCAGGCAGTTCTGCAGAGCATTCACTGGGACCTTGTCTCACACCTTGCCACCACTGCTAGAAAAGCTGTCTTTTCCGGCAGTGCACACAGTTGTACAAACTTGAGGGGAAACAGAGAGGAACCACGCAAATTGACCTTTAAAGCATTCTGCACACTTAAATCAAGGCACTTCCTGCCTGTAGCTTCTCCTAAGGCACAGAGCACAGCTCTTTTAGTGGTGAGGACAGTCTGCACCACATCACACCAGGGTCCTGCTGCTTTCCATCAAGGCACACATTCCATTGTGCCCTCAGTGTGAAACTAGTCCAGGTACCGACTGCCCTGCCCGTGTGCATCTTTTCTGCTTATTTGAAACCTTTCCCCCTTTCTCCAGTCATGGGTGCAGATTTGGTTCCAATTTCACTTCCCCTTCACCTCAGCTGGAAAGTTACTGCCCACAGGACACAGCCAGACAGTCTGATTCTTCTGGCTCCTCCAAACAGTCTGTCTCCCAAAGCCTTGAAGCTACAAATCCCGCTGTGCTCTCTGTCCAGGCTCCCACGCTGTGATAGCCAGCATCTGCCTCTTTTCTAAAGCAGTCAGTTTGATTCTACTATGGGTGAGACAGGCCAGACTTACCTTGTATTTCCTGAGCACAGCTGAGGATTCAGGATTATTTTCTGTCTCAGCAGAATCTGATGACCTCTGAAAAGAAAAAAAAAAAAAAAAAAAGGCGGGGGGGGGGAAATTGCCATGTAGGAAAGATATGGAGCAGAACAAGACTTAAGGATTTTGTCAATGATAAGAGTCAATGATCTCACCCTCCCATTCTTCACTTGGAACACTGGTAGTTACACATTTCTCTCCAGTGTTTATTCATGGTTAAAAATCCAACCATCAGTTTCCAGAGCCACTGGCTTTGTTTTTCCTAAGGCTTCTCATGCACTTCCAGATTTCAGATGATCATTAGCAATTGCAGAGTTTGTAAGGTGATTCTTGGCTAGAAACCAAGATCTCATTTTCCACTATCCACAGACCAGCTATGAAATCTTGAGTAGATCAAAGCCTCATGTCCTCTTATCAACTTGCCTAGATTTTCTTAAAGAATATTTCTTGTTGACACTGGCTGCTGTTTCTTAGCTGAGCTAAGCTGGTGTAAAATCCTGGCAGCACTTACCCCTGCAGGTGACTTTGGCTTCTTCTTAGTCCCAAGATCCTTCTCTGTGATTGTGAATTCCACAGCCTGCCGTTCCTTCTCCTTTTCCCACTCCTGCAGGTCCCTCTCATACTGAACCAGGGAGTCCTGGATGTATACCTGTGAAGCAAACGATGATTGGAGGGAACAGGGCTAGAAAGGAGCTGCAAATAACACAGTCTCCTCCTCAAGTCCATGCCAGCCACCAATTCCTCCCTTCCAGGAGGTCCCAGCCAGAAGCCCACTCCCTTTCCATATCTTCCAGTGGCAGGAAGGGGAGAGAACAGTGCTATTATAAGACTTGTACAGAGAAGACAATCTCTTGCCAAAGGACACCTGGAAAGCATCCAGAGGGACACTACTGCAAGTCTGTGCCCCCACTAATATTAGAGAAGCAAGATTTGCTTTTTACAGATATTTAAGTCTCTGACATCCCCTGACAGTCACTGCCATTCAAACTGTGACTCCTAGTAGTTGGGTTCAACTCACAAAGCTGTGTTTTGGATAGTTACACCTCATCTAGTGAGCCACACAGACAGAGAGATGCTTAAAGCATCAGGAAAGATGAAGCTCAGTATCATTAGTAATGAGAAGTGCTGGCCAGCATTGCGGAGCAAAGAAGGATTACTTCAGCTGGAAGCAGCAGGCAGCTGACTGCTGGGGCCAGCCATTTGGGGACTGCAGTGACATGCTGAGGTGATGGTAATACACGTGTACCTTTTGGGTCTCACCTTACACACCAGATCTATGCTGTAGAAGGAAGCACTCTCTGAAGGTCGCAGGGTAATGAAGCAAGGGATGCTTTCTCCAGGCTGCACAACCCCTGACTCCGGAGCAATCTGCAACACCTGGGGAAAAAAACCAAAACAAAACAAAAAAACAAGCCACAGAGGAGCTGCTTCACTGTCCTGGGACCTTCCTATGTGCCTTCTCTTTGCAGGAAACACAGGATTGTAGGAATTCTCTCCCCTCCCCTTCTCACAGGTATGTGGCATGAGAGAGATGCAGCTGATATATTCAAAGAACGACCATAGACTTTGCTGGTAGACAGGGTCCTGACATTCATTATCACATCCTGTAGTTCCAGGTTCATGTATCCTCACTGAAGTCTTCAGATCCCCTTCTGAATTCCTGTCTTTCTCCCCCTATCCTAACCCTTGCCTTTACTTTTCTCTGCTCTTTCCTTTCACCAGCTAGTACAAAAGCCAAGTTCCTAGGATTGTTTTTGATTGCCTGGTTGAAAGTGGGCTTGTAAGGTCCTTTTGTGGCACAACAGAGATGGGCAAGAAGGGTGTAGAGGAAGGAGAAGGAAGGACTCACCCTTTTGTCTTTACAGGTGCTTATCCACCAGGCAAACACAACAGCCTTACTCTCCGAGATATTGTTGAGAAAGACAAGTCGACTGGCTTTGGTGCAGTCTGGGATATTTCCAAGGCAAATCCTGTGGTGTGACAAGGTGGCGGCCTGCAGGAAGCAAGGTGAAACCAGGTGGAATAGCAGTGAAGGAAGATGGGCTGTGGCCGTTGGGGAAGGGCAGTCACAGAGTCATCTTCACATTATCCAGCAAGTCATAAATTCATAAATAATATTAGCCAGTTACCTCATTTTTGCTCTAGTTACAACGAGTCTTTGCAGCAAGGGGACAGCCCTGTTGCAGTGGAACTGAGCGAGCAATGAACAGGACACAATGCTGAGGCAGGAGACAGGAGCACAAAGGACCAGTAGCACTAAGATTTGCTCTGCAGCACTTGCAATCCAGGCCCTTTCCTACTTCAGTTGGCAAAAATACGAGGTCCATGCTTGGGCAAAATCCTCATCAACCTGACTGTGAATTTTGGGAAATTGCTCCCTAACTCATGATGCTACTAGTATGCTACTAGTCTGTCCCATTCTCCAGGCACAGCGCAAATTCTAATTAATTACACTGATCATTAGAGGAAGCTAATGACTCTTGGTTACAGACAACAGAGCCCTGTGGAATGGCATCTTCCTTGGCAGTCTGAGACAGGTTTTTAATCATCTTCTCTTTGCTGTACACAGGAATGCAATCACCCTGCTGGAAGCCAAAGAGCACATGTAGCTGTGGCTGGGGTCCAAGATAGGCATGCTAATGTCACACAGGATGAATCCTTTACCTGACCAGAGTATGCCTCTGCTGATGCTGTTTAATGCTGATTCACTATGCTGGGATCTGTGACTGAGTTTAACAACAGATTGTCCAGCTGACAGGACAGATCTAGCAGGGCCAAACAAGCTCCTGCTGAGCCAATGACAGGTCAAAGAACTGCTTTCCTGGGATGTGCCTGGATTAGTGACCATCCTGCAGTCTGTGGTTCAGGTTACACATCACCTGGGTTTGGCTGTGAAATTGAGGCAGCCAAGCCCTGATAGGGTATGTCAGGAGTATAATGTTCTTTTTATGAATGAATTACCAAAAAAAGGGTGTTGTAGCTGCAAACGAGAAAGGTAGATGTGATGGGGGGTAATGTTTAATAGAAAATCCAGAAAATGAATGAACCCTAAAACTTTTTTGTTTCTAATGGCAGTGGAAGCAGCAAGCTCGAAGGAAGGCATCTTTCAGAACAACTGCTTTTCTGAGTCAGGCTCTAGATGATCTGCTAGAAGGGAAATATCTTGCTCTATCTCATGGCAATGAACTCCTCTGCAACACAGGCTACTGCTGGATGGAGCCACTTCCATATTTCAGTCTTTCTCACACATTTCCAGACTGATCATATTGCTCATATCCAAGTATACTTGGACTTACCTGCCCAGGCACAGTTAGCTTGGTAGAACCTGGAAAGACTGAAGGAGCCAAAACTTCGCTGGATGTGGCAGTCCCTCCTGCAGTATTCGGATCATAGCCTACTCCCTGGAAGGTGATCAGAGCTGATTTACCCCCCAGGATGTGGATGGGAACATCAACCTGCCTTGGACAAGATAAGAGTTTTAAGTCCAGAGTAATATTTGGGAGAGATGTGCAATAAGTTAGCATACTTGCTAATGGACTGGTCTAACTATAGCACATGTATGGGTGAGGAGAAATCCAGTCTCTTTTGCTCTTTCAGGCCTTGACCTTATCTGCTAACCCAGGGAAGTTGGTTAAGTAGTCAGTTCACCAGTGGGTGATGTATGAGATGGGCAGGGACTCCCTCTTGGAGCAAAAGCTGGAGTTTTAAAATTCCATTTATTTATTTTTCCATGTATCCACAACAGAGTGGGGCAATAAGCAGTGCACCATCTCTGGCCCTGCCTGCCTGCTGCAGCCTGGGACAGAGGTCTTTGGGATGGCTGTTTCCAGAGGGCTGCAGCAGTGTACACTGCAATGATAAAAGACACTGACTTCAGTCTTTTTGGTCGAATTTGTTAGAGGCCAACAATGAACCACAAATCTGATCAGATTCTGTTTGTATCCCAAATCACTATTTGATCCTTGAAAAAATATATACTGGGGTGACTCTGGTTGTGGAAGAAATCTGTTCCTTGGGAAGAAGAAACTTATGGGATAACAATTTATCTGTTCCATTTCCTGACCAGACCAGCCACTCATTTGCTCTCAAGACTCTTTCTTCTTGGAAGAATGGAGATCAATTCAGCTGTAGCATGACATAGACCAACCATCAGTAAGAGATCTAAAGAATTTTAGGCACAAAACAGAAATAAACCATTTCTGGCAGTCATGAGGAGGGTCTTACCAAGTATGTTCTAGCTTCCAGTGGTGAGAAGATCCACTCAATGTGGCCTGTTGTGCCAGGGGGGATTTCCCCTCTGGGAGTTAGGCAGACAAACACAGGATGCTGAAAATTCTCCTCCTGGATCCTCACAATGTTGTCCAGCTGAACCTCAAATATCACAGGCATGGAGCTGCCATTGTAGAGTTCATAAATCTGAAGTGAGTCAGGGAGAGCAGTGCTTATTATACCATGCCCAAGTTAAACTAGTTAACACTTCCCCGGAGGACTCTGATAAGCATTAATAATTAATTAGTCAGTTTGTCTCCTAAGAATGAGGAGACCTCATAGTGTCAGGATTTATCACTGAGGCTCTGATAGGAGACTGTGCTGAAGGTTTATCACCATACATGTACATTGATAACTACAGTGCTTCTCCAAGTGGTGCCCTGCAAATTCAATCTAGGAGAAAATTAATACAAATTAGCTAAAGGGATCACTGTAAAGCAGATTACTTGAAATGCAAAACCACTCATATTAAAGTGATCTTAATTCAATTCAGACTTGTTCGTTTCCCAAGTAAATTAGGCAGAACAGAATCAAAGCTGCCTTTTTTTGCTGAATAAGTGTTTAAGGAAGTTTAATTAATTTACTAAAAAACAAATTACGATTTATTTCCAGAGTGCCTGGAGCAGCTAGACAAGTTTTCACTCAGATCCAATGCAAGAGAATAGGGGAACAGCCTAACACATCTAATAAACATTCCGGTTAGAGTGAATGCCAAATCTTGTCAAATCGGAGATGGTGAGAGGTACTTTCCCTGCTGCCGTGCCAGCAGCCATTTCCAGGAGCTGCCTAGTACTAGTCTCAAAGTTCTACTGTGATGCTTTCCTGTGGAGGCCATTCTGTTTCCTGGGAAATGCCTCAGACACTGCCTGTCCTTGGGACACAGTAACACTAGCTCCTTCCCTCCACTTGCTGCTGGGTTTGGCCCAAGTATGCTCACCTGTGTGGGGGGGTGGGAAGTCCCAATGGCAATGGGTATGAAGAGGTGCTTAGTGGATGCAAAATGAATGTACCGCTGGTCCTCTTCCACCGTCACGCCGCTGAAGTTCAGCTACAGTGGAAAGAAACCAGGTCACTTTCTCACAGGGCCTTAGCCCCATCACTAACAACTGCATGAGGACTCTGAAGGACTTGGCAAGCTGAGAGCAACACAGTTACAGGTTTAAGTTGGTAATACCAGGACAGTGCATCCTAAGAAAAAAGCAAGGAGATGGAAAGCCTACTCAGCTGTTGGCTCTTCTCTGAAAGGTTTGCATCTTGTTTCAAAGACAAGGTACTTTTCTCTCTGCTATGTCAGGCACCAGCCTCAGTGCTTCTCTTTGCAAGTATGTGGTAGAAATTCTCCATGAATGAAAGTGTCTGGATTGTACATAGGAGAGTGTGCAGCTGTGACAGCCAAATCCTTTGGAAAGACAGGATTTTAGGTAAGTAATGGTCTCCTCTTGGAAAGGACCATCTGGATGTTCTCACTCTGGAGGACATCCTGCTCCAAGAATGTGTCTAACAGTCCAAAAGCTGCGAGAAGATCCCAGCTGAATTTTAAGTGATCAAGTAATGATCAACAGTATCCTGCTAGCAAAGCAGCCACCAGGCACTTCAAGCAAAGCAGAGAGATTTATAGAGCTATTTCATGGAAAGGAAGAGACACAGGATTCTGCATTTTGAGAAAACTGCAATCAGGCTAGAGATAAGTCACGATGCACGATTTCCTGCTGGATCACCCCTAAGCACCCCTAAGCTGTCTGCCTTGAGGCAGAGGCTGCAAAGCAGTCACAGAGCTAGCAATGTTTCTGCATGGGTCAAAGGGAGCTAAGTTGCTGCAATTCACAATTGGCTAAGCCTAAAGCATGGCTATTTTTCAAGTGCATATGCAGAAGATGGAGAGGATATTTGTGATGGCAGGTGGATGCCTGGACAGAGACCTGCAGGAGATACTGTATCAGCTACCTAAGAAAGCAGAGAATGCTGATTTCTCCAAAACAACCCATTCCAGTTCAGCTCCATAAGCAAAGTAAGGAGGGAGAGAGGACTACAAATACAATACTAGCAAGGTCCCACATGGGATCTTTTCAAAGCATTACATGAGCATTCAGCCTCCCGAGGGCCTCAGCAAGCCAGATGAAGTGCAAATAGGAGGAGGACAAAAGCTGTCACTTTCAAATGGCAAGGGAAAAAGGCGCAGAAACCTTCCTGAGCTTTGGGAGCAAAGCACCCATTTATATTACTTGAGTCAAAAAGCCAACTTGGATTCCACCAGACCACAACCGCCAAGGAAAAACTGTCATCAGTTTCAATAGACACAGGATGCAACAATTAAGAGGACTATCAGTTAAGGGGAGACAAATGGAGAATGGTGAAGACCTGCTGCAACCAGTTCTCCTTCCAGAGCGCACAGACTTTGTCCCACAGCGATGACTTAAGAGCATGAGAGGACAGGGATGCCAGATTCCCCAGGGAGGAGAGCTGACTGGAGAACAGGTGCTGCATGTGACAACATCTCACAATACCTAATTAGCAGCTATGAAGTGAAGCGCAAACACTTCCAGCTTATGGATCTTGTGTGCTCGGGGCTTCTCCCTGGGATCCAGCCCTGCTCTCCAGCGAGTTCTGGGAACCAGCCTACCTCATCCTGCAACACCTGCAGCCAGCTGGGTTTTTCCTACTGAAATTGCTGAGGGCTGCAGATTCTACTGGCCAAGCTATCCCAGAGCTCTAAGAACAAGGTCACAGCTGCACTCTTACAGGCAGGCTATGGTGATGAGGCAAAGGACAACCTGTGAGAGCATTAGGCAGTGGGCGGCTGTTTCCCTCCTGCACAAGGAAGTGGGTAACACACAAGTCCCACAGAAGTTTCATCCTGCAGCTGGAAGAAATTTCCAATGGGAAGTCAGTTTGGGTCCTTCAGAGCACCTATAAATCCAGTCATCTCAGGACTGAAAGCTGGCCATGAAGTAAGAAAGGAGTAATGGGGAGGGAGCTCCTTCTGGAGATGAAGCAGACAGACTCTCTTGGGGAAGCAGAGGCATGGGAGGTCAAAATCTGTCCACACGGGTAAGGCCATCACAGGGGTAAATTTGGACCCTCCCAAAAGTCAGGCATTGGCCTGCAGCTGACTAACATCAGCTCTCTGAAGCCAGGCAATTACAAATTTGGCAGAATGACCAAGCAATACCCCAGCCCAATGGTCTCCACCTCTGCTTATTGTTGCTTTTTCAAATTTCCAAAGCTTAACTTTTGGGGTGACATTATGGCATTTGCTTCCTTTAAAGTTAGCAAATGTTCTGCACATTTCACCAGATTCCCAGGTGAGGATCTGTTCAACCCTAGCATGTGAGCACACTTAGGGCAGTCTCTGCACTGGGGGCTGGCAACCCTGTGCTCTTCATGCCATGACTGAACGGAAAGAAGGCACACTGCCCTCAACTGCAGTTGCCCTCTCTGCAGAAAGAGGAGCCTCTTCCACTTCTACCTTCTGATATTAGCAGTTCAGTACTGGCACTGTGGATCCCTGCAGGTTGCAACCACCTGCATGGCTCCAGGTCCCTGGATTGCCCGCTGGAGCTCCTATTGCCAGAGCTCCAATGCACCCAGGGATCTTTTATCATCCGCAGGGCCTCCCATGCTTTTTCAGCCCCTTCTGCAGTGACAGCATGAGGTAGGGTGATGGCCTCTGGTAGCCGCCAAAGCCACTGGCTGTGTGGTAAGAGAGCATGTGTGCCCTGCAGGGTGCTCCAAAGCTTATTCCCTCACTGGCCAGCTGGTGAAATGCTCACATCCACTCTCAGGATTGTGCCAGGCAGGCAGAGCACAGGGAGCCTGTCCAAGGGCTTTGAGGGAAGGCACAGTTAAGCCACTGTTTGAACAGCTTGGTCAAAGGGTTGGATTTTCAGCTGACAACAGTCCTGAAAGAAAAGAAAAATAAAAGAGATGTGTGAATACAATGGTCTCATAGGAAACTTCAGAGACAGACAGGAAGGCTCAACCGGGCATGAGCTATGCCTGGCAGAGCACAAGGTGACTTTGACTCTAACTGACAGTTTGAGAGAGGGAGAGAGAGAGAAATTAGTTCCAAGCCTGAGGAAATGCTCAGGGAAAACACACCACAGATCAGCTCCAGGACGCTTTAGCAAGCACTGAAGCAGGAAGAATGAGTAGAAAGCTACTCCATCATTGGCAAGGAGAAATAAGTGGGTGGACAAAGGCATCAGGGCTGCAGTAGGAACAGCCAACCAGGAATGCAGGGAGTACCTTCTGGGCCTGGGGAAGCAGCTGCCTCCATACCTCCAGAGCTGGAGGACGCTCTGCCGCCCTGTGCCAGCACGTGTGACCCCAAACTGCAGCCAGTGCAGGTGGTACTTTTGGAAAAAAACACATTCCAGAGTGTTTTGAAGAGCATAGAGAACTGAGAAGATGGAGAGATTCAGGAAAGCTGCATATGAGAGAACTAGGATGGGCTGCAGATCTGAACTCCAGGATCACTGCATGGAAGAACTCACGGTGAGGCGGATGAAATGAGGGGAAGCAAGCACAGAAATCCTGTCCCTGACTTACACTTGAGTGTGGAAAGCATGCAAGGACTGTAAAACCCAGGAGGGCTGTCTTGGACTTGGAGTTGGCCTGGAGGAGGGAACAATTCTGCACTAACGCTACCAATAAAATACAAAGGTTAAAAATAAATAAATAAATAAATAAATAATAAAACAATAACAATAATAATAATAATAATCCTCCTCTTGCAAAGGAGGGCAAACCAGCAGATGCTACATCCAAGGGCCATTTTGCCAGTGCACTGCCACATCACACTGTGCTGGAACCATGAATTTGTCAGGATATTGGTTTTATGTCTCTGCTTGGCCCTGTGTTACTGCCTGGCCAGTGCAAATTCCTGGGGAAGGCCACAGCCCCTGCACACCATGCAGCTTCTGGGGAAAACACCTTTTAATTCAGTTCCTACCTGCTGCTGTTCTGCAAACAGAAGCAAGAGACACCTGCTATCTTACCAGAATCTCATGGCCATAAGAAACCTTCAGCAGGACAGGGAGGCGATCAGTGCCAATGAAATCATGTCTAGCAGTGAAAGAGGAGAGAGAGGAAAACATTAGAAACCAACCTTGTGCCCAGGGTGATAGAATCAGGATCACACAGTAGATTAGAGACAATTCACTTCCCAGCTACAGAGTCACTGTTGCGTAAGGGCCACTGAGAGAGGGAGGGGGACAGTTGTATTTGGGTGGGAATGAGTGATGCAATGTTGATTTTAGTCCTGCACCAATTTAGGGACCCAAGTTTCTAGGCCAACACCATTTGAAATACCAGTACTTCTCAGATCAGGTCTGCTGTGAAAGGGGAGGTGTTCAGCTTTCTTCATAGCCTCCACAGGCACACAAGGGCTAGCAGTTATAGCAGATGACAAAACTATCACTGTATAGTCAAAAACACAGGAAGTGCAACACCTTGTTTGTCTCCCCAGCTGTCAGGTCAAAGCAGAGCAGTGTCCCCAGCATGTCATACTAAATGCCTCTTGTGCTGCAGTGTTAAAGCACATTAACAACATACCCCTGAGGAAGACAAGCTTTGTGGGGTCCAGAAACAGGACATACTCAGGGACTTTTTACTTGCCCAGTCTCTGCTGGGCAAGGAGCATGTGAAGGGAAAGGATCTGGCATGGAAAGACGGGACTGAGGGCATGTGCTCTCCCAGCATGCAGCATGAGGCCCTGAAATACAGGTAGTTGACATCACCTGTGTGAGAGCTGGACTGATTCCTCCTGTCCTGGAAGAAGTTTCCCTGACTTTGGGGAAACACTGAAGAGCTGGTTATCCTGAATTCTCATCTGGTGCAGCTCATGGGGGCTAAACTCAGCATCCTTTGCCCAGTGCTCCATGTCCATTTTCTGATCATAAGGAAACAAGAAGGCCCTAGGGAACCAGTCAGCTGATCAACAACAGGAACACACAACTTCACCAGGGCTGTGGTCAGCATATTCAGTCCAGCCAGGCTTAGCCCAGGTGGTGGACACATCACATTTCATCAGGCCTGATGTGCAGAACTGTCTGCCATCCCTTGCTTCCTTCCCCACTCAGACCCACCAACAGATCTCAGTTATAGCTCCAGAACACAAGCCGCACCTACAAAATCCACCCCTTTAATTTGCAAATGTCTCACGGCCCCTGTGAGCATTTCCATGTCCCCAGACAGACCCCAGAAAGAAGGCCGAGATGCAGCAAGCACCACTTACCACTCCACAGGCACCACACCCTTGTTCTTCAGCAGGAGCATCACGAGGGTAGGCTCTGAGCCTATCGGGGCAGCCCCAAAGTTGAAATCCAGCAGGAAAGGGGTGTACACTGGAGGGATCAGGCATGTGCTGGTCACAGGAGAGAAAGAGGAGATTAAACTGAGACAGGAGGAAGGGTTGGCAGGACATGACAGGGAAAGGGTCATTCTACACTGGTTTTCTTCGTTATAATTCTTCTCTGACCTTATGTTCTTGGACCTTTTGGGAGAAAGGATACTGGGTGCAAGGCAGGCCTTTTGATTTTCTCCAAAAAGTCTTTTATATATGCCTAATGAGAGTGAGTGGCATAAGAGAGTCCTGCTTAGCTGAAGTCTCTTTTTGGCTCCCCAGCACAAGGAAGTCACTGACATACTGGAGCAGGTCCAGCGGAGGGCCACCAAGATGGTTGAGGGCTGGAGCACATTATTTACAAGGAGAGACTAAGAGACCTGGGTTTGTTCAGCCCTATGAAGCAAGGGCTCAGGGATGGCAACTGCACAAGTTGCAACACAAGATATTCCAATCAGAAAAAAAGTTTTTACCATGGAAGTGGTCAAACACTGGAATCAGGTGCCCAGACAAGCTGTGGTTTCTTCATCCTTGGAGATATACAGCATTGAACTGGACAAGGCCCTGAGCAATCTGATCTTGTTGTCCCTGCTTTAAGCAAGGGGTTAGATCAGGGACTTTTAGAGATCTATTGCAATTAAATTATTCTTTGTTTCTGTAGCTCCTCTCTAGGGACAGTAAGCAGAGAAGCAGAGGCGAGCAACTGCCTGCAGTGGCTAGGATGGAATAACAGAGTGACACGCAGCAGTGAGCTGCAACACAAGGCAATGGCCACAGCATCTCTGTCTGGCTTGTGCAAGGGACTGAAAGTTCCTCTGAACCACTTCCTCATCTCACCTGTGCCTTGTGGGAACTCTGTAGGTGAGCTCATTGGGAGTCGGGTCTTGCTCCAAGTATTCATTCAGTGTGTCCAAGGAAAAGAGCCTCCAGAGGTGCAACTTGCTGATACCGCTGGCACTCCCTGCTGAACAGGCATCTGTGATGCAGAAAGTTGGGTAGACGCCTGTTGCTACAATGCAGCAGAGGGGCCGCTGCTCTTCTGTCGTGCTTGCAAGATCTGTAGCTTGGGAGAGAAAGAAACACCAAAAAGTGGTCATGCAGCATTAAGGGGCAGCTGTCTGGGAGAGCAAAATGGAGAAAGACCCTACCCAGACCAAAGAAAGTGTCCTGGTTTCAGCTGGGATAGAGTTAATTTTCTTTCTAGAAGCTGGTATAGTGTTATGTTTTGGATTTAGTATGAGAAGAATGTTGATAACACACTGATGTTTTCAATTGTTGCCAAGTAATGTTTAGACTAAGTCACGGATTTTTCAGCTTCTCATGCCCAGCCAGCAAGAAGGCTGGAGGGGCACAAGAATTTGGGAGGGGACACAGCCAGGGCACCTGACCCAAACTGGCCAAAGGGGTATTCCATACCATGTGACATCATGCCTAGTATATAAATTGGGGGGAGTTGGCCTGGGGGGGATCACTGCTTAGGAACTAACTGGGCATCAGTTGGTGAGTGGTGAGCAATTGCATTTTGCATCACTTGTTTTGTATATTCCAATCCTTTTATTAGTATTGTCATTTTATTATTATCATTGTTAGTTTCTTCTGCTGTTTGGTCAAGGGGGGTGTTTGG
>NW_010972437.1:17365617-17382738 GCF_000737465.1 Haliaeetus leucocephalus | reverse complement strand
GAGTGAGCAGCTGCATGGTGCTTAGTTGCTGGCTGGGGTTTATCCATGACAGAAAGAAAGAACAGGACTTGTACATAGTCTTTTCTTTGACAGCTTCTGAAAAGTTCTAAACCACTGACTTCTTATTGTACCTTGACTTCTGCATTTAGAGATCACC
This sequence comes from Haliaeetus leucocephalus, assembly GCF_000737465.1. NCBI lineage: Eukaryota > Metazoa > Chordata > Aves > Accipitriformes > Accipitridae > Haliaeetus > Haliaeetus leucocephalus. Next base: position 17,382,581 of record NW_010972437.1, on the reverse strand, counting down.
AAAAGACTATGAATGTGATCCTTTTCAATAGTGTATTTACACAGTTTAGTTCTGCACTATGTGAAAACTCCCTTTTTTGATTTAAGCCTACAGCCTAGTCATTTTATGAAGTGTTCCTTGTTTTCACACTGAAAAATCATAAACATCTGTTTACATCTTGTCTTCTCCATACCATTCATGTGGCATTGCCATTCTCCACTTTCCAAGATGGAAACTCCTTGTCTAACTAGTCTCTTCTTGTACAAATGCTGTTCCCCACCTCTGAACAGCCCTGTTGCCCCTCTCCATACATTTTCTAGTTCAACTGCATTCTTTCTTACACAGGGACCAATCCAGATACGCAAAAAGGACCCCAGCTGCATAGGACTGGTTGCATGAAGCTCTCAGAATATGTTTCAGGATGCATTGTAAAAGGCCATGGTCATGCAGAGGAGCAGGGAATCTTGTGACCACAGCAGCAGGAAACTTGCAGCTCTCCCTGTCTGTGTCTTATGGCTCAGTCATAATTCTAACCCCCAAAGGTGCAGCAAAAAGGAGACAGCACATAGGATCTGGCTCTGGTGAATTGCTCATCACCGGGATTTCTTCAGGCAGGACTCATACATTGGGAGCTGTGCAGCTCAGCCTGTTATGACACACTCTACTTGGTTGGGAAGGAATGATTTTCCCAAAATACCCATCTCTCACCTGTGGGGGTACAAATAGCATATTTGATTGACCAGGTGTAATGCAGCCGACGGACTGGTCTGACTGTTATTTGGACAAAAGCTTTTGACCTTGCGGGGATTGTCCCTCTAGAGTGTTCCAGCTCTAGAGCTGTAGGAGAAAAGAGATGGTATGAGCTCTTGGCATCACTGATCTCTTTTACGCCACACACGTGTTCAGCACACAGCTCCCTAAGCCTACCTGCACTCAAGCCATTGCCCCCCCACCCCATGCCTAATCATTAGGACCAGTTTCAGGTGCTGAAGTTGGGATTCCCAGACTACAACTGAAGGCAGCTCATTGGGAGTACCCAGCCTGCCTTTGGCCAGCAAAGAACAGGGAACTTCTCCAGAGGAGTTCCTCTAGAAAGGCAGCTAAGTGTTGCATTCCACCATTTCTTCTGGGAACCTCCTTTATTTAACTCCCTTCTCTGCTGGGAAATCACATCTTATTTCAAATTGGTCTAGCTTCAGTTGTCAGGCTCTGGGTTATGCTTTTTCCAGCAAGATAGAAGAGTCACCTGTAGCAAATCCCTAAGCAAAGGAGCAGATCCCTTAAGGCACTTACTGGCTAGCTTGCATTGATTCTAAGCAGCCCAACCTCTGAGCTCATGCTAGATTGAGTTTGCAGAAAAGAGGGGAAAGCCAAGGCCCCCACCCCATGCTACATCCCTTACAGTACCCAGCGGATCGCTGCGGAACTCCTCGGGGTCACAAGGCCCACTGATCAGTTGTTCCACGCTGAGGATGTACTTCAGAGAACAGATCCCATCATTTAGCAGTACAACGCTGCAGCTTTGCAGGTCACCAACTAGAACATTTCCAAGGTCCAGGTGCTCCTTTTGTGCCTGGAATTCAAACCCGCCATGCAAAGGTCACTGTTACACATAGAGCGTAGAGGTCAAGCATAGCCACCACTTATCTCACCACGTGCTGATCCCTTGGCATGTACAGTGTGGTGCAAAGGGCTCCCTGCTTTGTGTGTGACCTGTCATGCCCCGGGAGATGTTGGAACAGGGCTGCAAGGGGCTCAATCCCTCCTCCAGAGGCACTCTCTTACTGTTATTTGGGCTGCTGGTTGGGTAGGATGCAGCACATTTGGAGCTGTGGGGACACTAGCTGGCCAGCTGCACCAGGGGCAAATCTGTCGGTCCCTCCATGACTGCATTAAAAGTTCCCCTTCTCTTTTGGCTAGTCATCTGCTTGCATGCAATTTATAGTGACTAAACACCTCTAAGACATTTCTACCCATCCAATGACTGACATTGGGCAATGACCTACAAAGAATTATTTTTTTTGCTCTGGTTCCTTAGGAAATGTGCCTGAAAATGAGGGTGGCTGCACAGATCTGCAGATAATAGGAGGAAAGCTAAGTGGATGCGTGCTAGCAACACCACTTTAGCAGTCAGGTCCACTTCACTTAGAAATTGGACTGAAAGCAGAACAAATGTTGAAGACAGAATGAGAGGAGAGAGCTGGGAGTCCCAAGGAGCCAAAGGACTTGCTCAGTTCAGTCTGGAACAGAGGAGTTGAGAGTGATCCTAGAGGATTTGGGCAGGTCACATTTGAACTGACAGGACATTCACATCGTGCCATTGCCATTAGGTTGCCAGAATCAGCTCTGTCATCTCCACTGAGAGCAACGTCTGGGAATTTTGCTGTAAATCCTTATTGGTTGCCTCCAGTACAGATTGTGCAAAAAGGGGAAGCCCAAGACCCCTATCCCACCCTAGTACCCCTCCTACTACCCAGTGGGCCCCAGTTCCTTACCCTGATGGTGCCCAGAGCCCCCTCTCCAACAATCCGTAAGGCATAACGGGCACTTTGGGGAGACATAGGGTCTGGGCTTTTCCTCCTCACAGACACCATAGCACGCAGCAGATATTTGGTCTCCTTGTCAGGAGTAAAAGTCCATGCCTGAGCCTGAAATCACAAGAGGGAAGGAGAGCATTCACAGGAGTTCCAGACCAGAGCCAAACCTATACACCACAATGGTTACATTCAATGCACAGCCCCTTCCTCCATGTCCTGGTTTCAGCTGGGATAGAGTTAACTGTCTTCCTAGTAGCTGGTACAGTGCTATGTTTTGAGTTCAGTATGCGAAGAATGTTGATAACACTGATGTTTTCAGTTGTTGCTCAGTAGTGTTTAGACTGTAGTCAAGGATTTTTCAGCTTCTCATGCCCAGCCAGCGAGAAAGCTGGAGGGGCACAAGAAGTTGGCACAGGACACAACCAGGGCACCTGACCCAAAGTGGCCAAGGGGGTATTCCATACCACGTGACGTCCCATCTAGTATAGGAACTGGGAAGTGGGGGTGGGGGGAATCGCTGCTCGGGGACTGGCTGGGTGTCAGTTGGCGGGTGGTGAGCAATTGCCCTGCGCATCATTTGTACATTCCAATCCTTTTATTACTACTGTTGTCATTTTATTAGTGTTATCATTATCATTATTAGTTTCTTCTTTTCTGTTCTATTAAACCGTTCTTATCTCAACCCACGAGTTTTACTTCTTTTTCCCGATTTTCTCCCCCATCCCGCTGGATGGGGGGGAGTGAGTGAGCGGCTGCGTGGTGCTTAGTTGCTGGCTGGGGTTAAACCACGACACTCCATTACAGCTAACCTAGTCCTCTACTGACAACTCTGGAGACACTCTCACTCCAATCCTCCACCATCTCTGCCTCTGTCAAAGGTTCATATTGGGCATGCACATTCAGATATTCAAAGCCAGGCTGTGGAGATATGCTACTCCTCAGTACTCTCAAAAAACACTCAGGAATACAGTAGAAGTTTAGAACCTGAATTTACAGCTGGAAGAACAGAAAAATATCATAAACTCTCTCGTGCTTTCATTTGTCCTCCATCTGTTAACATCTGGTGCATGACAAAGTTGCTGTCATCCAGGATATCATGATCTAGTGCCTGTTTAAGGCCTGTTTGGTCCTGTAGTCAAGGAGGATGTCATCATGTTTAGGCAAATCCACATTGTGGGAACCAGCATGACTGCAGATGCTGGCTCGCAACCCAAGCTAAGACACTGACTGGTATTCTCCAACTTTAGCGTTAATGACCAAATTATTGGCACCCCTCACATTTCTGCTCTAAACACTCCACAGCTGTACTGTAGAGAGCAAAATACAACTTTAGTAGAACTTGAACTTACCATGGCTTCATAGGGCTGGAGGATCCCTGCAGTGGGGCTAACAGACAGGATCTTCCTGTCAGGCTCATGGATCTTCCATTTGAAAACCATGGGTAGCCTTGTGCAGTTTTTTATGGTATACATTCGTGTAGAGGAGGTCCCTATATAGACAGGCTTGAAGTATAGATTTCCATCACCTTCTAAGAGCAAAAGAAGGGACTCTCCACAACTCCGGAGAGCAATCTCCTGTGGAATTAAGGGAAAAGTAACAGACATTAGCCAGACATCTCAGCTACCTCTGGAGGGACCTTGCAAAGATGTTGCTCCTTCCAAGAGAGAAGCAAGAACAAACTGGATCTGAAGGAAGAGGGGAAGCACTTCAGATTGTGCTGTGAAGGAGGGCCCTGAGCATAGTATAGTGCATTCCAGGAGATAGAAGCCCAAGGGAACAAGGACTACAGGATGTCTGGCACCACAAGCACATTCTCTCTGCAGTGTTGACCCCATCTTAAATGTTGAAAATATTCTTTCATTGCTACTTCCAAAGGGAAAAACCAAAACTAACCATCAGGAGATATAATAGGGATCACAGCACAAGTCACTGTGAAAAGGGAAGACTACAAGGGAACAAAACTTTGCTCACCGTCTTCTACTTCCCCCTCCCTACCTTGGTGTATCCAGGACAAGAGTTCAGCTGCAAAGGCAGGACATGCTGCTGTGAGACTGTGTTAACTGGGTGAGTGGAGAGAAAGAAAATCTGGTGGCCTCCTGGAATGATGTGTCCTGAGCAGGGCTTGACCAAAACAGAGGGACAGGCAGCTTGGTTCACACTGAAGGTTATCGAAGAGGTGCCTGTGTTCAAGAGCAGCATACTGCAGTAGGTATCAGTGTTAGGAGCCACAGGAGGAAAAGTCTGGTGGAGACAAGCAAGAAGAACTGTTTGCACTGGGTTTAGAAAACCAGCTTAAAGAAAAAGTTTTCACTGTGTTGAATTCCAAGTTCAAACAAGCACTATCCTGAGTCTATGGAGAAATTTGTAACTAGTTCTCTTCAAAGAAAGAAAGTAAATCACCCAAGGGTATAAAAATTATGGTCTTTTCCCTTCCCACAGTGGCCCTCATCTTTCATAGGCTCATGGGATCAGTGAAGCTACTTTCCATTAATGCTTTTCGGTCATCCAATAAGTGAGCTGCTTGCTGAGGCCTACAGCCTCTGCATGGATAGTGACCTCCTGGATTAAGAATTTCAGAAACCTGGAATTTGCTCCAGCTCATGCATATCAGATACAGGCTGCATGTCCTGAACTAGCTGAGGGGATTTTCTAAGAGGTTCTCAAGACTATTCTTACTTCCTAGGGTCAGATCTCACTTTACCTCATAGGAGCAATACTTTCTTGTACTACAGAAACAGCAGAGACAGTCAGGAAAACTTCCACTCTACCTTGCAACTGCTTCTCTTCTATAAGTGAGGATTCTGTGTGCTGCCCTCCATTTGCCTAAGTGCATGCAGAGTGTCTGAGGCTCCTGGGAGGGGACTAAGCACCCTTGTCAGTGCCTATGTCCACTTAAACAGAAAGGAAGGAGATCCCAACAGCTTTCCTCTCAGAGCTGAGATGCTCAGTGTAACCTGACACACTGGAGGCTAGGAGGATAATGCAGGAGAAAGAGCATCCTACCTCTGTACCAAAGCAGGAGTCTCCACACCCTCAGAAACCACTTAAGCCACATCTCAGGATGGTGCAATGGGAGACAAGGTAAAGACTTCAGACGTAAACACTGAGCATCTCTGCAAAGATCCAAACATCAACCAGTTACACACCTTGGGGACATCCAGGATGTACTGTGGGACAAAGTGTTCCCGTTCTGCTTCATACGTGTGCGCTCTCAGCCTGACAGTCAGGCACCAGGATGGACAGATGGTGGCATCCTCCTCAATGTTGCTATAGTGTCTCAGCACCTGCAGGCATGCAAGAGACAGAACAGAGTGCATGCAGGAAGGGAGTGTGGCAAGGTGCCTTCAAGTGCATGTGTCATCATCATCAGCAGTTTGTTTCAATGGCATTCCTAGGGCTGAGGAATTGACTTTTTCAGGGAAGAAGAACTGACCAGTGCCAGATGAGAAACATGAGTGCTGCTTTCCCAACTAACTACATTTCAGACCCAAAAGACTATGGAATCACTTTCAAGCAGAAGGACCTATCCCAGCTGTTCTGTGATACTACAAGAGTTGCCTTAGGGAAGGAGGGTCTACAGACACCCTAGTGCAGTTTGAGATATTTGCAGGTGCTAAAGTTGCATTTAACAGTGAGTCACACTGAAAATTATCATCTATCCTTTACCTGAGCCTAAGAAACTCCTGACTCTAAGGTTACTCCCAGATATCCTCCACACTGGCTTAGAAGGGAAGAAAAATGCAAGGAGAATAATCAACAATGTAATGAAGATCTCTCTCTCCTACCAGGAAGTTTCTGGGTGCTAAAACCTGCAATTGCAGCCTTGTGTGATGTGAATCCCACATCACATGGGAGGAGAGGCTGCAGTGATGTAGAGTGCCCTCAGCAGCTTTACTTGTGGAGGGCCAGACACAAAAAACAAGTTACTGCCCACCACCCAGGCCACAACAACCATCCTTGTGCAGGCTCCCATCTATGCTAATAGTGTGGTAATCCACAGTAATTCCTCCTTCAGTGCGGTGTACATTACTTCACGTTCACTGGGGGTAAGAGCAAGTGTAACTGTCCATATGCATGAGCTGTGGCTTGCTTTGCTGATTTATCTTTGTCAGGACACAGGTGAAGAAGAAATTTTAACCCACTAGTGTATCAAAACAGTGGCCAAAGGACTTAGTAAAGATGCCAGCTTGCCAAACTCAAAATGAAAGGTTCCATTTGAATTTTAACTCCCGCAAAAGCCTTTAGCCTGCAGCCTCTTGCCAGGCCCTCTCTGGAAACTGGTCCTAGTAATTCCTACTAACCTTGTAGGAGGCAAAACCTTCCAGCTCTGCTGCATAGAGACTGTTGAGCTGAGTGGGCTGGAAAAGAACACGGAAGGCTGAAGACTTCAAAGGTGGGATGTCACAGATTTCAGGGCTCACTTGGAAGGCACTGCCATGGCTTGGAGTCCAGGCAACAGTGATCGTTCCTTTGGTGTGGTTGGTCACACAGAGAGGAAGCGGTTCTACCTTGTGGAGTGGCACGCAGCAACCAAAATCATACTCCCTAGGGCTGACACTAATGTGAGGAGGAAACAAGGCCAGGTCACTGCTTACACCATCGTAGAAATATTCAGTCATGGAGTTGGCTTCAAAGTATTCCTTGGGAGGCTTGTCCTGAGGGATCTACAGGATAGAAACATCTCGGAGTGAGCAGGGGAAGTGTGCCTCTGGGAGGCACCAGGCACTACAGTCCTGACTGCCTTCACAAGCAAGAGGGCATGCAAGATGCGCTTCATTGACAGTTCCCAGGACATCTCCAAGTCTAGGCTTCAAGGAGGCTCCTGTTTGTAAGCCAGTGCTTAGTCTGAAGCTACATGAAGCAAAAGAAGACACCGTGACTGAGTTAAAGCCAGAAAGTGGCTTAGTAGCTGAACTTGGGTAAGACCCAACTGACATAGATAGTATTGGTGTGTACTGAGAACATTAACAGCAGAGATACTAAAGAAATCAGTCTGGCACCTGCAAGTCCTTCTAGATCTGTCTGGCTTGTGCAACAGAAGCCCAACATCTGCAGAGAACAGCACCTTAGATTCCAGGGAGGGCAGCTCATACCTTGGGGGGCAGCATGAGGGCTCCCTTTTCATCCATCTGCAACTTCCCATCCTTCAGCATCACACTCAGGATGTCAGGGGGGTAGAAGGTCAGTCCCCTCACCATGTTGGTTCGGTACCAGGAGAGGTGTCTTGCCTGAAGGATGGCTGGCTTAGCTATGTCTGAATGGCAGGTACCAAAAAAGTCCACATACATGGGTTCCTGCGAAAACACCAGAAAGGATTATAATAAACTGTCCTTCTGTGATTGTTTTGAGAGTTACACCATCCTAGTACCTCACTTCCAAAACCATGCCTGGGAAAGGCTTAGCATCTGCAATATTAGACTGCCATTTACTTTATGTCTTGACAGGATGCAAGAACTTTCTTGAAACTGGAGTGAAAGTTGAAGGCACTCAGTGCATGGCTGTGCAGCTAAATTTCACTCAGAGACCTAAATGAACAGGATCCACTGAGGATGCACCTCACCCTTCCCAGAGGCATTACTGACTGTCTGTCCACATCAGCCCTCTACTGCTGATAGGAACCTGCACCATGGGAATTCTGCTCAATAAGAGCCCAGGTCCCACGCTTGGGTCACAACAACCCCATGCAACACTACAGGCCTGGGGAAGAGTGGCTGGAAAGCTGCCTGGAGGGAAAGGATCTGAGGGTGTTGGTCAACAGCTGGCTGAACATGAGCCAGCAGTGTGCCCAGCTGGCCAAGAAGGCCAACAGCATCCTGGCTCGTATCAGAAATAGTGTGGCCAGCAGGACTAGGGAAGTGATCATCCCCCTGTACTTGGCACTGGTAAGGCCACACCTCGGATACTGAGCTGTGTTCAGGTTTGGGCCCCTCACTACAACAAAGACATTGAGGTGCTGGAGCATGTCCAAAGAAGAACTGGTGAAGGGTCTAGAGCACAAGTCTTATGAGGACCAGCTGAGGAAACTGGGGTTGTTTAGCCTGGAGAAAAGGAGGCTCAGGGGAGACCCTATCGCTCTCTACAACTACCTGAAAGGAAGCTGTAGTGAGGTGGGTGTCGGTCTCTTCTCCTTAGCAACAAGCAATAGGACAAGAGGAAATGGCCTCAAGTTGTGCCAGGGGAGGTTTAAATTGGATATTAGGAAAAATTTCTTCACCAAAAGTGTTGTCAAGCACTGAAACAGGCTGCTCAGGGAAGTGGTAGAGTCACCAACCCTGGAGGTATTTAAAAGACGTGTAGATGTGGTGCTTAGGGACATGGTTTAGTGGTGGACTTGGCATTGTTGGGTTAGTGGTTTGACTCAATGATCTGAAAGGTCCATCCCAACCTAAATGATTCTATGATTATGTGACAGGTGTCAATGGAAACGCAGTGGGAATAGATTTGTGGGGGATACTAAGTGAGAGAGGCCAGCTCTGATGGGTTACATTGGAAGATCCCTCTGAGCTATCACAGAGATGAAACCACCCTTTGCCTCTCATACCTGATGGTGGACAAGGCACACCACTCTGCGGTGATAGCTGATGGGGTGAGTAGGTCGAAAGGTCACCTTCAGTGCTAGTGTTGTTATGCCCTCCAAGACTCCACAGGGTCGATCCAAGGAGAAGACACTCCCTCTGACATCAATATCAAATTGGTAATAGGCTGGGACATCTGAGATGTTGCTGATTTTCAGTGTCTGCATCAAACTTTCCCCAAGATTGATCCAGTCAAAGTCCACAGAATGTTGGTGCAGGGACACTAAAGGACCTAGCACAACAACATGTAAGACAGATCCTGGACCTGTCATAGCTGTTTCTGTCAACATGTCACAAGCCACTGCTGCACTTAACTGATCTTCCCAAACCAGAATCACCTCATTAGAAAACCCACCAGTCCTAGCAAACAGCTGGACATTCACTTCTAACAGTCTGACATCTGTCTCAAGCAAGTATAAATCCCAAATGGTGCACCAGAGACAGCCTGGATCCCAACAGAAGGTAAGTCTGTGACTCAGGGCTGTGACAGTCCCTAGCCCTTCCTCAAGCACTAGCCCTTCCCCTGCAGTGCTAAGACAATGACGATGGGGAGAAACAGGGAAGGCTCTCACTGTGGTACCTTTACATGAGCCAACCACCTTCAGGACAGTCTGCAAGAGGCATCCAGCAGATATTATAGTGAAATAGTCGGTACTGTGCTCTCCTACTATCTGAGGCTGAAATTGTATGCACAAGACCAGCTTCCCGTTGGCAGGGACAACACCATGGGACACATCACAGGAGAAAACATGATCTCGAAGCAGAGGATCTTTTGCTCTTTCTATCCTACATGGTGCATCAACCTGCAAGCAGAAAAGAAATAGGTTGACAAAGGAGCCAAGAGGAGCCAAGATGGCTCTGAATGCAGGACATTAATCAGTGAAGAACTGAAGTTTTCAGCAGAGCTAAACACCACCAAGAACACCAAGGGTACTGCAGCTCAGCACAGAAATGCTGTGCAAACTTCTGCAACTCTGTCCTGCTGGAGCACTGCTGGCAGCAAGCTCCCACAATACACTCAGAAGTCAGTGGGCTGCAGCAACATGTCCTGGTGATCTCTGGGTTGGAGTGCCCCTCCTGGTAGTGGGGACGATGGCTCAAGGTGTCCCCAAGGACCAAAGTAGCCTAAGTGACTGCTGTGACCAGGGGACCTGCAGGCAGATAATTTATTTCCCTTCATTCACAGTTCCACCTTGTCTAGGGATCTTCTTTTCACAAAAAAAACCCCAAAACCCAAAAAACCAAAAAAACCAAACAAGATCAGCTCTCTGATGCCTTCCTCAAGCCCCTTAAAAAAGGTCCTGATCTTTGCCTGGGGATGCTGAACACCATTGCAGTGTGAATTAGAACAGTACAACAACAGAGTATGTCTTTGCCACTCCCAAGTTGCAGAGCCTGGGGAGGAGTCAGCACTGCTGTCATCCATGTCAGCAGTCTGAGTACATCCATCTTTTAATGGGCTAGGATGGGCTGAGCTGGCACAGAGAACAAGGTGCTCAAATACAGCCCATTTGACTTCGAGAACAATTCACCAGGTTGCAGTCCACTGTGGACGGCAGAAGATCCATCAGCTCCCTGGGACACATGCATGCCAATTTGAGACTGCCACAACTGCCACACAGGACTGATGGGCTTGTCCAGGGTGAGCAGGAGAGCTGCAGGATGTGAAGGACAACAATAGCTGTCTGATCTGGACCAAGCACGGTGGGAAGCAGGCAGGAACTGCCATATCATGTTGCAAATGGATAAGTTGCTAGCACTGTAGCTGGAAGGCAATGGTGAATGGCCTGGTTGGTAGGGGAAGGCTCATCATCTCTGTTTTAGTCACATTCCCACTTGGGTTATTTTCACAGCATTAAGGGAGATACTCAAGACCGCATATCCCAGGGAAACATGCCAGCATGCCAACTTCTCACAAGAAGTAGTCTCCCTCTCCACATACCACAGACATGTTGAAGATTTCTACACACTTCTCCACAGTTGTCCCCACTGGCACTGATCCAAAGCACAGCACATCCTGAAACTTTCCAGGCTGTACACCTTCATACTTTTCCCCTGTCACACTCACCCGCAGGTAAGGGTATTTGGCTGTTAAAGGAAATAATATACTGGGTTAAGAAAGAGAGGTGAAATCTCCATCCTTGGATATTTAATGTTCAACTGGACAAGCCTCTGAACAACCTCAGGTAACTCTGAAGTTGGATCTACCTTCAAAGTTGACCCTGCTTTGAACCAAATAAGCTCCCTTCCAGCCCTAATTTACTAAACTCAGAGTCACTTCTTTTGTTCGTCAGTGGTCATACAAGGCACTTCAGGCAAGGACTTGCTAGTCCATTGCTGCTAAGTCCATTGCTTATTCTAACTTGCATCCAGAGAGCTTTAGAACTTTCCCTCTGGCTCTCTGTCTAGCAGGGACAGACAGGAGAGACTGAGTACAGACAAGACCAGGGGTTTCTGACGGTTTTTGCATTGTGCCAATGAACTCCTCTCATTTCTTCCCCTCTGCCAACTTAAGCAGGCTCCAGAAATGCTGGTTTGTCCAAAGCATGCCACAGGGCATATTGGATCCTGTGTCTCTTCAGGTCACACTTCCAAATTGACAAAAGTACATTAGAAAATTTCACAGGCCACTTTCGAACTATGGGCTTCACTTGCTCATCAGTGGGTTGAGCCAACTGTAGCACAGCCTCAGAGCCCAGCACCTCCATGTGTCCCCGTGAAATGCTATTCTACACTTCGGGATGATACACACTTCTTTAACTGCTAAATGCAAGAAAGACTCACCCAGGGCTTTTAGCTGGATAGTCCTCTTTTGTTTCTCTTCACCTCCAAACCAGCACGTTGCTGCCACATCATACACCACAGCCACCTTGGGTTGGAAAACCACCCTGACCATGCACTCAGCACCTGGGTTCAGCATGCCGCAGTCAGGAATCATGTAGAAAGGGCTTGGTGTCTCCCAGGCAAACACAGTAACGAGATCACTAGGAAATGGAGATATTTTTTAGGTAGATGAGTGAATTCTTTGCTGCCTGTGCAATCACACATAGGATGGACCTTTCACAACGGGTTATTCAGTTAGGATGTGAAGCAACCGATATTGAATGGCAGAATGCCTAATGCATCTGGCCAAATATGTGATGCTGGGAAGAAATTTGTCTCTAGTCTCTGCAAACACTCTGTTCACACTTTAATGAATCTTAGCTATTACATCTAAGAACTTTATTAATGGCCATAAAATTTCTAAGCTTCATCATGTGATAGCAAGGAAATCAACTCCAGAATGAAGTATTTGCTTTTCCTGTATCTAAATTTGCTGCTACTTAATTCTAAATGAACATTTGTTCCTCTATTATATGCCCAGTTGAGAAGAGAGGACTGAACTGTTTTCCTAATACTTCATTCAACTCTCCAGAACTCCTTTTGCTTGTTTGATTTGTGCAAAGAACATGACATACCATCAGCTTTTTCTATTTTATTGATTCCAAGCTGTGCACTACTTACCATCCATATACTCCACCCTGAACCTCTCACTCAGCACAAATGATTTCTCTAAGGGGAGAATGAATCACTTGAAAGGGTTTCTAGTTGATACCTTGCTCTGCTGAAGATACATGTGCCCTCCCCTCTGTCCTCTCCACCTTCCTACTGCATCAGCTGACCGCTTTGGGGAGCACAGGACATCTTCCAACTAGTAAAGGTTACTTTGCTCTCACTGTAAATGGTTTGAAGTACACCTCCTCCTTGCCTGGGATCTTCTTCACTGCACTCCTTTCTACAATACTGCCGGAATTACTGTCCTTCCCTCATTAAAATAAGACAGTCCTTGATAACTGGGAGCATCTTTGCTCCTAAATGATGACTCCAAGCCACAGAACACTGCCACTGCTTTGGGCAGCTCCATGAACCTAAGAGCAGGCACTGGAGAGACTCTCCAACTTCTGTATTGCCTGCCTCCAAATCAAAGAGGTTGGCAACTCCACTGCCATTCCTATGGCACTCCTGTGCCAAGGGAAGAGAGGTCAAGTCACAGGAAGACTAAAATGTTTCCAGCTGGTAGCTCATCTCTCCCTACTCACGCTGGGCAGGCTGCCTTTGATTAACTACAAGCCCAGGCCTCTCCTGTGAATGTGGGATGTTCTCATGTGGGATGTGGAATGTGGGATGACCTTGCTGGTCCCCAACTAGTTCCTGTGCATGAATGGTTCTCAGTCTATGCTGGAAACAGACAGATGTGAGGTGCCAAGATGTTCCCACAGTGAGATCTGACATGTACTACCATTTCTGCTGCCTTTTCTGCCATGACCTCAGAGGAGGCAGAGGTCTGCTGCCTGTTAAGGCAGCCAGCAGATCTAATGACAACTGGAATGAGCTGCATTCATTGGAGAGTCCAAGAAGGTGGCAAAATACCTGACAAAACAGAAGGAGAGTCTGCCCAGCCACATCTCACTCACCCAGTGTTGCGCACAAGGAATGTTGTCTCTGTGACATTGTGGACAGCACAGACAGGCAACTGGACAGCTGCTGGGAAGGACAGACCGGGGCGTGGAAGCGTAGCATGCAGGGTGACAGAGAACTCACCCTCAGCCTTCTTAAAGCAGATGCTGTCTTCATACTCCTTCTGCACAGAAAAGCAAGGGGAGACAGCAGTTAGATTGGCTCCATCTTGCAGGTACTGCAGCTCTACCCATGAACACCCATCACCTTCACCTCTGTGAGAGTGTTGGGGAAAAAAAACATCGGTGTCAGAGGTACCAGCAGAGGCCTCTGTGCAGGACAGAGAGCATATGAAGCACTCAGAAAAGCCAGGCAGTGAGTAAGGTACTCAGGCATACTCCTCCCTCTGTCAGGGAACACACACCCACCGTCAGAGAGAGCAGTTGAAGACCACATTTGTTTCACCTGATTTGTTTTGATGCAGATGGATTTCTTTCAGCATTTTCAAGATCCCAATTCAGCTAAACTGAAGCATGTACAATCTTTCTTTCAGCTCCACAAGCACAGAAATATTAATCTTTGATTAAGTGCTTTGTCAGCTAGAGAGCTAAGTGGATAATACATAACTTAAAGATGCAGCATTGACAGCACTGTGTACAAAGAGCCCCAGGACATCTGCTAACTGGCTAAAATAGAAGGAATTGCAAGATACATGTCTTCCATGCTCCCCAATCATCACCTCTCCTGAGTACCACTTATACAGGTAAGGAGAGACCTTGGGCACTGCAGCACATACAGTCCTTGCTCTCTCTAAGAAAGGGAGCCTCCTGCTCTAGCAATTGATGTGGTGCAGACAAACTATTCACTGAAAATAGAACAAGGCCAGCAGCTTATTTCATAAATGGAACACTGAACAGTCATCAGAAAATCATGATACTAAAAGAGCAGGGTACTGGGAATCTGCCCAATGATCATGCTCTATGGCTAGGATTGAGATTCACATCAAAGATACACAGCTGTGGACAAGAGCCAGAGATCAACACTCAGAGCCAAGACAGATGCCAGGAACAAGCTGAAAATCAAGAAAAGGGGCTGGGTAAAAAGAATCATTGCTGTTAAAAATAAAACTTAAAGAAACCCACCCCATCCAAAAAGAAGGGAGGCCCTTGACATATCCCTTATAGAAAATCAGTAGCCCTTCAATGTACAGGTTTTGGGGTCTCCTGTAAGAGAGCAGAGACTGAGTCCCTCAACCCAAGTTTCTGCACTAAAACCACCCAGCTGAGGCTCCCTGGGATCTAACCAGGTGTGGACAGTTCAAGCACCTTATCTTACTGATTTCACGGCTAGAAGAAACTTGTGGAAAACTGGGAATGCTTTTTGTGAGGATCCCTCTTGTAAACTCTGCAGAGAATTCAGGGGTTAAGGCTCCCTCAGGTGATGAAGGTGCGGGGAGAGCAGGAAGGTCACGCTGCCCAGTCTTTCTATGGAAGAACCTTCCCTAAGGACTAATTTATTCAAGTGAAAACAGATCATAAAGGACAAGAGTGGCAGAGGCCCACTGCCCCCCTTGAAGCCAGCCCAAGCACTGAGAGCAGTTTTGATGTTGCCACTTTACCTTTTCAGTGGGCCGGAAAACGATGGGCAGAGTTAAGGACATACCAGGGCTCAAAGTGATAGGCTGCGGAAAAACAGTGGAGAAGAATCGCGTGGAAGGACATCTAGGTAATGAAATCAAAACAAGAGATTTTGTCTGAGGGCATACAGCTGTTGTTAAGTTAGACAGCAGAAAAGAGAATAAAGAATCAAAACCTCCAGACCCCACAATTAGAAGCACTTTACACACCTGACCCCAAGGGTACCTTGGCAGCAAATCAGGTGTCCTGGAAACCCATTCCCAGCAATACCTACCTACCCCTTCCTTAAACAGTATTTTACATTCCCAGGCTACGCAGCATGAGCAAAACCCATTTAGCAGAAACATTTAAGTTTCAGAGCAGGGAGGGTCACAGGGAGTGCTGGAATGGCTCAACAGCCAGTGGGACTCCCGGGAGCAATGGTTTTAGGACACACTAGTGACTGGCTGGCATACATCCACAATTAAAATCTCACTAGACTGGAAATGCTTCACAGACAGAAGTATCAGCAAAACAGAATTTTAAAAAAGGCATTTCATTTAAAATACTCCTGCCAGGAACAAGGGCTGTGCTTCTGAATTAGCAGGTTTCTGTCGGGCTACGTAAGTGTGCATGCGCTGTCTCCGATACAACGCCCAAGGGCAGAGGGGGCAGATGAATCCAAGAAAAGGTGCTAATGTGACTGATACAGCAGGAGGGATGAAGATGCAGTGGGAGTGTGAGGAGTACGAAGGAGAAAGAAACTTCCCACGCACCTGTAGCTCAGCTTCTGGGTTTTCTCATGAACATTTTTCAAGATCAGATGTTTGATCATCTCTTTTCCAAGTTCCCAGCCACGCCACCTGAGTGTTTCGGCCACCTCAATGCCCCAGAATACGCCTTTCTTCTTCTTTGGCTTTCTTGCAGACATCTTCGGGAATTGCAGCGGGGACATTAGCAGTTAGGGTGGGAGGGAGGAGAAATCACTACGCTCTACGCTAAAAGTCTCTGACTCCGGCAGAGGACGGGAGGAGCCACCCTGCGGCAAAGCTTCAGAAGTCACCAAAAGCCCTGCTCCAAGAGTCCAGAGGGGACACCTCCTGGCCACAGCCCAAACAACAGATACTAAAGGATGTCATGAACGAGGGAAGCAAAGGCTAAAGGGTTTTTTGGTTTTCTCCTCTCCCCGCCCTCGCCAGTAAATCCGCCCACAATGGCACCCTTTGCTCCTCCGCTCACCTTCCTGACACAACCACAGCACAGCTTCCGAAAAGAGTCAGAGTTTGGGGGCTCTCCATGCACCTGAGCAAGCATCTGAAAAACAAGAGGAAAAGGTCCTCACATATGCTGCTCCTGCACACAGACAGTCTTTGCTGCCAAGAGCTGGGCACTCCCAGAGACCCAGCGACCCCTCCTTGGGCTCAGGGTGGCACACCTCCCTGCAGGGGCTGCAGTGTCCCCATTTTGCCAGCTGAGTCCAGCCCTCTCCACAGACCACACTCAGCGGCCTCCTTGGCACAGACCATGACTGTGACCACCCTCCCTCCTCACAGCCCAGCCCCCCGGGGCACAGCTCTCCTCGGGCCTTTATAGCACAGCCCTGCCCAGCCCACTACAGACCCACAGAGCCCAGTGTAGCAAAGACCTGCTCTTTAGCCTTGCCCGGCCCGCTAAAACCCCATATAGATGACTGCGGCACGGCCCTGTTCCCTACAGCAAGAGCCTGACCAGTTCCCTGGGCCACGGCCCGGTCCTTTAGAACCCTGCCCGGCCCACCGGAGCAGAGCCTGGCCCCGGGGCCGCCACCGCCGCCGCCCCCG
>NW_010972437.1:17353339-17365607 GCF_000737465.1 Haliaeetus leucocephalus | reverse complement strand
GGCAGCCCGAGGGGTGCCGAGGGTGGAGGGGGGCAGGAGAGAGCTCGGGGGAGAGGGGCGATGAGGATGGGGGCGGGGGGAGGGAGGGGCAAAGCTGAGCAGGCAAAGGGGGTGTCGTGAAGTACGTGGGTGTGCGGGATGGGTGGGTGAGGGGGCTGCGGGGCTAAGGGGTGGGGGGGCTGCTGGAGGGGGCAGGGGGTGCAGCAGGCTGGAGAGTGCTGGCATAGGGATGGGGTGACCTTAATGGGGCCAGGTCACCCCGAGCTCCTTGGGGCATTGGTGACACAGCTAACAAGTCGTGACTGTTGCCAAAAGAAGTTTTGGGGCCGAGACCGGCAAAGGGACACAGGCTGGGGAGCACTGCCTGCACAAGCCCATCAGGTATCCCGGGTATCATTCCCATGGGGTAGCACCACCACCACCGTGGGTCACTCCTGCATCTTCCCCAGGCCCTGGGTGTCCCTCAGGGAGGGGGGGACCCTTGTGTCCCCAGTGTGAAGGGCCAGACAGCCCCTCCAGGGTGCACAGGTAGCAGCATGGTGGAGAGCAGGGCTGGCCACATCCCACAGTGCGGGGAGGGTGCCGGGGCAGAAGCAGGAAGGAGATGCAGCTTTAATGGCATTTGTCGATGTTTACAACATGAGTCATCCAGCTAAGCAGCGGTAAATCAGCACCCCAACTCCTCCAGCATCAATTGTGTCCCATCCTCTGTCCCACCAGCACTGGACGAGTGCCTGGCTCCTGCAGAAACAACCTCATAAATAACAGCAACAAAACAAACCCTCCTGCAGCCACAGTGGGCCCATGTGTACGAGGGGCGAGATGAATGCCTCCCATCCATCACTTTAATGGTTGTACTCTGGAAATTAAACCTGTCATGGCCCATCAAGGTGAACGTTTTAAGTCTGTGACATCCCTTCAGCTCCCACCCCAACCCACCCCCACCCCTCCTGGCCCTCTCTTTTTTCTTGCTTTCCTTCTCTCCTTTTCCTCTCTGCCCCTGCCATCCCTGTCCTCCCCACCTCGCTCCTGCCCCGGTGTGCCCAGCTCCAGCCTGTGGTCCTCTCTGTGCTCCCCCGCTGCCAGAGGACCAGGCTGTACATCAGGTAATAGATGTCTTCAGCCCCAAGGCTCCTGCAACCATGGCCTGGCATCTGCCAGCATCTCAGTGCCCAGTCCTGGGTGCCAGGGGGGGGCAGGCATAGCTCCCCTGGGGCAGTGGGTCTCTCCTGCCCCACTGTCCCTGCAGGGCAACGGCAGGGAACTGGGTACCATCCTTCCCTACTTCCCACTCCCTTCCTCCTTTCCTTCCCTGTCTTTCCCCCCATCGCTTCCACACATTTATTCCTCTCCTGCTCCATGTTATGCCAGCCATTGCAGGCTCATGGCACCCAGCCCCTGTCCTGACTCGCATCTCCCCCACTTGAGCCCTTGCACCATCCCCAGGACCAGAGCTTCCCCCGGGCAGTGCCAGGGACACCTCCTGCGTGGGCAGCAGGGCACTGCTGTGCCCTGGGCTGGGTTGCCTGGGGACAGGGGACCTGAGCACCAAGGTTGCCACACACCCAGGGGAAGCTGCTGAGCTGGCAGCAGCCACTGCGCATCACTATCACCCTACACAGGCCCGTTGTTTGTCCATCCATCCATCCCTCCTTCCCTCTCTCCCTCCCCCCATCCACATGCTCCTCTCTCCCATCATCTGCTTCCCCATCCATCCCTCTATCCCAAAAGCATCGCATCTGTCCCCTTGCCCAGGGTGCTGCCCCCAGCCCCATGGCAGCCCCAGCCACTGCCAGGTGTTACCCAGAGCTGCGAGATGTGACAGCCCCACACCAACACTTACCTGTCCCGTCCCTTGCTGACCAGCTGCCGGAGGTGACCCAGGTCTCCCTGGAGGCTGCTGCCCCTCTGCAGCTCCCACCCTCACAGGCAGGTCCTGGGGGCAGGCAGCCCCCCTGCCACCCCAGGCAGTGACGAGGAGAAGAGAGGAGAGGACAGCAGATAGTGGGGCAGGAGGGAGACGACATGGGCTGCCTGGGAACAGGGCAGCCCAGCCCAGCCTGTCCCATTCCTGCAGCCTTACATGCACTGGGGTGGTGAAACAGGGCTGCCCCCTCGGTCTGGGGTGGGTGGAGAGGCTGGACATTGTGGGGCTGGTCCCTCTGCCTGCATGGCCATCTCAGCATCCCAAGGGGAGGCCCACAAAGTGTGCAGGAGGCATAGGAGGTCTATAGGGTCTGCCATGACCCTCCAGCATGCTGAGGATGAAGGCAGCCTGCTCACTTAGGGGGGGTCAGAGCTTAACCCTAGTGCTTCTAGGGAGGTGGCAGAAGGTGTCTGTTCTCATCCTGCTACCAGGGGTGGATTTGAGCCCAGTCACAGGTAGCAGGGTCCCAAGAGGATCATGAAATGAGCCCAGAAAGGGACTGAGAGGGGTTCAGACAATGCCATGGGAAAAGGGGGGCTCACCAAAGCATTGAGCCCTCATAAACAGCCTGAGCACCTCCCTAAATCCAGGAGGGCTCCATCCCCACCTTACTTGGGGGCAATGCCACATCGATGCAACCAGGATAACTGCAGCATGGAAAACAGCACCGCTGCATTAGCCAATTAACAAGTTCTGCTTCACAAGACAGATTAGTTTTGCCCTGCAAAGAGCAGACCCCACTCAGGGATACTACAGGTGCAGGAGGAGGCAGGGCAGGCTGGCAGGCATCCTGGGCATCCTCCTTCCCAGCCTTCATGCCACCAAGGGGAAGGGCAGCTGGCACCACGCAGGGATGTGCTGCTCCAGGCACTGTCATATCTGAAGGGAAGGGGCAGTGCACAGTCAAAGGAGGGTCCAGGGTCTCTCCCCTCCAGCTGTGCCGGTGGGCTGCCAGCTGTGCAAGTCTGCTGTCCCCACCCGGTTCCCCAGGGACCCCAGCAGGGCAGCGCGGTGGCAGGAGGCGGGCAGAGCCTCCTGTCCCCTAAGGAAGAGCACAGGCATCCGGATAACAGCTTTATAGGGAGGGATGTGGGGACTCCCCCAGATACACACAGAGGAATAATTACGAGTTAAATAGGATCCAAACACACATAAGTTAAAGGGGGGCAGGCGCCCTGCAGCCCCCCCCACTCCACCCAGGCACAGTCTGTGACTGCCAGCAAAGAGACCCCGACACCGCAGCCCGGCCCCTCTCCCCGGCCGGCTGTCCGCCTTTCACAACACAGAACCAATCTTCCTCTCCGTGGCACCCATCTCATCCTCCTCCTCTTCCTCTTCCTCCTCACCCCCCGAGCAGGAGGAGTCCGGGCCATAGCCCAGCTCGGCGGTGCTGCGGTGCAGGAAGCCCGACCCGGGGCTGTGCCCCATGAACTCAGGGCTTTCAGCAGCTTGTCCCCGGGGCTCGCCAGGCAGCAGCTTCTCACAGGCTTTGCTGAGCCCTCGTTGCTTCTCGGCCTCCGCCTGAGCCCCCTGCTCCTTGGCTTTGCGGCTCCGCTTCCACTTCATGCGGCGGTTCTGGAACCAGATCTTCACCTGCCGAGGGAGAGCCCCCAGGGGAGAGTGTGTCCCCCTGCCCCATCCTGTCCTCACTCACCCCCTCGCCTTCCCTGCATGGAGGGATCCCCCAAAGCCTCCTTGTCGTGGGGCATCCCGCGGTGCTGCGGGTCTGTGCAAGGAAGCTGAGGTTGTCACCGGGAGAGGAATACCCGGGGGGCCTGCTCCCTTCCCCCTGCCCAACTTCTGCAGGATGCCCAAGGATGTCCACAGGGACGTTTTAATTTTAGCCCCACAGAAAGCCCCCTCCCACGGTGCAGCGAGGGATGGGAAGGCTTTGAAGCCCAAGTTGGGGGTGCCAGGTAAAAAGAGGAGCAGTATTTATGGGGTGCCCTTCACAAGAGAAGAGCCTGGAGCCCACCAGGGAGCTCTCTGCAGGAGATGCCCTGGAAAGGGGTGCTGATGGGGGCAGTGGGCTGTGGGGCTGATGGCAGCCAAGTGAGGGGCATCAGCATTGCCCATGACCTTGACTTCCCTCCCTGGCAGCCGCCTGGTGCTACGCTCCATCTCCCCGGGACCAACGTACCTGTGTCTCAGTGAGCATTAGCGACGTGGCCACCTCAAAGCGCTTGGGTCTGGACAGGTACTTGTTGAGCTTGAACTGATTCTCCAGCTCTAGGAGCTGCTGGCTGGTGAAGGCTGTGCGGGGCCGACGGCATTTCCCCATCAAGCCAGACTGCGGGGCGGCTGCGGAGCAGAGAGCGGGCAGGGTGAGGGGACAGCGAGGCTGGGGGGGGACATCCCGCGGCAAACCCGGGATGAGGAGGAAGACGAGTGTCTTTTCCATCATCTCCCACCCCAATAATGGCTTTATTGCCTGACTGATAGGAACCAGCGAGATATGTTATCAGGCCTTGGTGTGCAACTGGGATCAGTCCTGTGACTGAAATTAATCCTCCTTTTTTTATTGCCGGGCCGCGCAGGTGGCTGCCCAACTGCCAGGGGCTGCGGCGGCAGGGCTGCCCATGAGCCCCGCTATCTCACCCACAGCCCTTGAAGGCAGCGCGGCGCTGAATCAGGAGGCAGCGGGAACAAAGGGACCTTTGAGAGTCCAGCGTGGGGTGGCTGCCGCACCGTGTTTGATCCCTGCTTATCTCCTCTCCCCTGGCTTTATTGTCCCCCCGGGGTTCAGCTTTTACTGCTTCTCCCAGCACCGCAGCGGCAGTTAAACCCAGAGGTTTGCAGCTGGGAGTAAAGTGCCGGAGTGGCATGGGGGGCATTATAATGGGAAAGGTCCTTGGCACATCCGTGCCGCCGCGTCTCGGGGGGCGAGACGGAGCATCGTGGCCCCAGAGACATCACCTGCTTGGCAAGGGTCGCTCCAGCTCACCCGCTTTGCAGGGCATGGGGCACCATCCACTTTATTTCCCCTGGATTCCAGCTTTGATCCCAACCTGCCCATTTCCTGAGGTGTCCACCGAGCCCTTCACAAACATAGTGGTGACGCACGAGGCAGGAATTTATGAAGGGGGCATTAACTGATCGTGATCCAGGTTTGATCCCAAGTACCTAGATGCTGGGTGGGATGGGTCAAACAGGCAGAGCCCAGGCTGGGATGAGGCTCTGCAAGCTCCTCTTGTAAGCAGGGATGGGCATGACTGCTCCTACACCTGCAGCCCCACAGTGCCAGGAGAGACAGCCTGTGGGACCCACCTGGCAGCTAGTGGCCAGTTAAACTAGGGACTGAATAGAGGCACGCTGTGCTGATGGCTCTGACACACACACGGTGCGTTATTTTGCACACAAAACATATTCAAGTCTAAAACCAAATGAGAGGCTCAAAGGATTTCCGGGACAAATACAAATGTCAGATGAAAGATGGCTCAGCTCTGCAGAGCTCGGCTGCTGTCTGGGCTCTGGCTGGCTGTGGATGCTCTGGCTGTACAAATCCTTGGTGGAGACATGGGACCAAACGGACCTGAGAAGGCTCCCCTCGGCTAAGGAAAGGAGGTGCCATGGGGACCAGCATCTGCAGGGACAGGGCAGCCCAAGATAAAACGCCTTGCAACTCCTTGGAGGAGGGAAGGCCAGAGATGTGCCAGAAACAGCCAGAGGGGAAATTCATTCAGTCAGTGTTGATGGGGAGCACAACATAAAGCATCCCCAGGCAGCATCCAGCAGCCCGAGGGCTCTGGCACCCAGAAAGCCCCCTTTGCTGCCAGAGATGGAAGGGTGCCTCAGTCCCTCCCTGAAGCAGGGGCTGCACTGCGTGGGCTGGCTGTACCAGGTCAGGGAAGGGTCCCTGTGAGCAGGTCCTCTTTCTGGGCATGGTCTGTAGAGGATGCTTTGGGAAAATAGGAGGGAAGAGGGTGTGCCCACATGCCAGCATCCAGTAATCTGGGACTTCTGTGTTTTCTGGAGCTGGGGGCTGTTTTGCCAGGGGTGAAGAAATATCATATTCCCAGCCTGAATTCCCCAGCCCAAAGCAGAGACCCCAGGGCTCAGCTCCTAGGGCACTACATCCTGGCTCTGGGGAGCACAGAAATACTTCAGACCACCCTCAAAGGCTCCTCTGTGCCTCCTTCTGCAAGGTCAGATGAGGGTAGACTAAAAACAGATGTGGGAAGAGTGGAGGCACAGAGGTGAGTCTTGACCCCAAAAGCATCAGAAGTTCAGTCTGTCCAGATTCAGAGGAGGCTGGAAGGCAGCTTGCTTTAACAACCCACCCCCCTCAAGGGACTCACTCTTCCCCAGGTAAGATGCTGAGGACTGCTTGGTCTAGCAGGGACAAGGAGAACATAAAGTTTGCCCAAAAGCCAAATAAATCCAAACAGGGTATATCCCAAATGACTACCTATGCAGGGGACCGACTGCTGCAGCATGGTCCCTCTGCCATCCCCAGCTTCTCCATCTCAGTGTCTCCAATTCAGGATCAGTGCAGTGGTGTCCCTTAAAACCTTGTACAGACCCTAACTTCCCTGGAAACCCACCCTGCCTTCTGCCCCTGCATGGACAAAAAAAAATAACACTCAAACCCCTCTGTGGCGTTCTTATACAGTTCAAGCAACCACCAGTCCAAAGCCCAGCCCACACAGATGTGGCTGGCCACCTAACCTGTGACCTCCTCTAACAATACACCCTTCAGCAGCTACTACCCATCACCACCACTGCCCCCCATGACTTGTTCAAGATTTGGCCAGCAGACAAGATGGGGCGAGCCCAAACCAACACAGCTTTAAGGTCCACCTGACCTTCAGCGACCCACAGCAGCAGGTCAACGTGGACCTGAACGACCAAAATCTCTGTCCTCGGACCTGCTGTTAGCTTCCCTGAAGGGCCCTGGCTCCTTTGCCTGGGGACAGTGTGGAGGAAGAAGGTCTGCAATTTCTCACTGGGGAAGGAGCAAAGGGAGGAGGAGGAAGTGGACTGTCAGGGTATGAAGTAGGTTCCAGTTTCCCATGCAAAGACAAAGTGATGCCTTATGGCTGCTGGTAGCTCCAGCCTGTCCTGCCAGTGTTCTCCCCGGAGTCCTGTCCCCCCAGTCCTGTGGCAGGCTGTCACATCGACACGGACAGCATCCTCCCAAGGGATGCACAGCAAGTATCCCCCCAGGACTCACCTCCCACAGTCCATGCCAGCTGAGCTATGAACCCATCCCCATCACAACCAGCATCCCATAGAAAGAGTAACCCTTTGGGAAGGCTCTCCCCTTTATCCAGCTCCTACCAGAAGACCAGCGACTGCCTCAGCATCACACCTTTGCTTCCCAAAGGATTTCCTATCTGACCAGCCACCTCCTCCAGTGCTACATCCAGGATCAGAGCTCATCTCAATATCCCTTCAGCCTGGCAGGGCTTGGACCCCCTGACAGATGCCTGGCATTCAGCTGCAATATCAGTAAATAAATTGCTTGGGCTGGAGCCGGGAATGCCCTCTGAGTCTGAGGCCAGGAGCTCTACAAGGCAGCTGCCTCCTGAATAATTAGATAAAGCTTATAAAGAATTGTTGGTTTATTTGATACAGTTCCGTCTACTTGATAACAAGGGTAATCCTAGGTTGATATTAACCCACTTGGTTTTAATTTGGTTTGTTTAGCTATAGCTCACTTAATTTTGTGGGCTGGCAGATAAAGGAGAGGAAATTAGCACCCTGTCTGCTTTGGCGGTGTTTCTCCAGATGTCAGGGCCATCACCAGAGGCTTCTCCTACCCTGCCGGCAGCCCTTACCATTTTCCGTGGGGCAGCATGTGTAAGGACACTTGCTACCTCTGCTTGCTTGCTCCACTGTTGACCCCCAATTGCTGCTTGCCAGCTGTTTTCCAGCCCACGTTTCCTGCTGACGCCAGACCATTGTGAATCTGGTGAGCCTTGGAAGGCGTTGCTTTTTGAAGCAGTTTGGTACGACTTGTCTTGCCCGCTCTCCTAGCCCAGCACAGCCCATCAGCCAGCTCTCCACCACTGCGGGCAGGATCTGGCCTGGGCACCAAGCCATCAAGGTGGTGAGTGGGTGATGCAGAGAAGTGGTGTCCCAGGAAAGCCATCTGAGCACCAGGTCCCCCACGGGGAATCCTTCGCTCTTCCTGAGAGTCTGCAGCTGTATGTCACCGCTCGCCGCTCCTACAACTCTCCGCCAAAGAGGGTCTCTGCACTTGGCTCCCACCGCTGTGCTGTATTTCCACATTGATAGCCAGGGCAAATAAATCACAGCTCCCAGAAATACTAATAGTATTTGGCACTAACAGTACCAAATGCTCCCCTGTGCGGTTCAGAAGGTGCTCAAAGACCTAGGACAGGGACCCAGGCTGGGAGCAGCAGAGCCTGGGCAGGCAGCATCCCTGCTGGCTGCAGTGAGGGCATGCCTGCTCCTTTTCTCAGGCCTTCCCACCCAGCCCTCTCACTCCGCATTGCAGCAGAGGCAGCCAGGCACTGACTGCAGCTCTGCAGAGGCAGCTAGTGAGGGAGGCATGGCACCCACTTGCACCACAGCAGGAGTGGTTGCTTCTCTGAGCAATCCCAGCACCCAAGCCCAGGCAAGGTTCCTAAGGGTATCACTCCACTGTCTCAGACCGTCTCCCTGCCATCCTATCTCTCCCATACGCAGGTGAGAGCAGGGCGAGTGTGTGCAACACATCCCCACAGAGCTTGCGGCTTCAGTTCAGGGGCTATCCCGCTCCTTCCCCCACACTGACTGTCCCCAGGACACCAAACTAGACCGTGTCTGCAGAACATCTCTACACAGGCAGCTAAAGAAGGAATTTATTCCAGGATTTAGTCCTGGAATCCCCTATA
This sequence comes from Haliaeetus leucocephalus, assembly GCF_000737465.1. Lineage (NCBI taxonomy): Eukaryota > Metazoa > Chordata > Aves > Accipitriformes > Accipitridae > Haliaeetus > Haliaeetus leucocephalus. The sequence continues at coordinate 17,356,838 of NW_010972437.1, read as the reverse complement.
AATAAATCACAAGGGTGACCTCCCTCTCAGACGCCCCAGAACGCATCCTAGGAGGCTTTCAGACTCGTCTCTTCCAGCTATCTGTCCAGTGCTACCCAGGGAGCTAAACATGACCAGCACCATGGACATTTGCGCTCAATCACTCTGGAAACCTCAGCCAGGCAGGTCTGTCTGTCCGTCTGTCTAGGTTGGGTGTTGGGACAGGGGACCCAGGAACCACAGGCGGCCCAGGAGCCCTGTGACAACAGTGGGAGGCTCCTGCCCAGCCCACCACCCTCCTCAGAGAAATGAGGAAGGCCTGTACAGGCAGCATGTCCTAGGCAGGTGCTCCTTCCTCTCCTTGCGTACCCACGTCACTGTCCCCGTCCCCGCATCATGGCCAGCATGCTGGGGCAATATGAGCCCAGACACAGCCATAACATGCAGCTGGAGCCATCCCTGGTGACAAGGCACGCTGCAAAGGGACTTACTTTTGGAGCTTGCAGTGAGCCCACAAGAGGAAAGGCTGAGGACAGACTTGAGACCCCAAATGTTTCCAACGGACTGAAATAAAGATCTGAAGATGGATGAGAAACAGGGTCTGATGACACAGTCTACATGGTGTTGAGAAAACACAAAACAAGGACCAGGGGAGCAGGATCCCTGGGAGAAAAAGCGTGGAGAGAATAGACCCCAAGCTAAGCATAAGTCCCCCGAGTCAGAATTGATGTTTGTGGGGAGGTACAGGCAGGTAGAGCAGCTGCAAATGCACAAAGCTTCATCCTTCTTCTTCAGGGAGGCATCAGCTCAAGCTCTGCACCCAGCTTGGTCCCTGTGCTTTGAGACAGGAGGGCGTTTGGAAGAAAACCCTGAAAGCAGGCAGGATGGAAACCTGGCTCAGAGGAGATGGAAGCAGCTGGGCTATATAGTGGGGGAAAGAGAAGACTGAAAGGGACCTACATATCCTCTTCATGTGCAGACCAGGCAGGCAAAGAGAATGGACAGTGATTTGCTGTGTTTGAAGTGACAAATCTTGGGAGCAAGCTGGAGCAAGAAAAGCTTCACAGCAGGAGAATTGCTGAAGTACTAAACAGGACAGTCTGGGGAGAAAGAATCCCCACTGCAAAGGGCTCCGCAGAACTGGGAGCAAATACCTTTCAGCAAGGACATGGATTGGGGCAGCGGTCACTCTGATTTAAAAATCTGCAGCTTTGGTAGCTTTTGCTGCATCCTCGTTACACCTCCACATGTCTCCCTTGCTTCTACCCTGCTTTGGGCTCCCCAGGACCCAATCAAGCAATACTCGAGTCAGATACTGCTTTTCCTCCCCCTAAGCTACCATAGGAGTACAGCTCAGTGCTTCCCACAAGAACCATTCACATGCTGTTCCTGTGCATCCTAGCACAGCCCAAAAGCTCCCTCCACAAGCTGTTCTCATGCCTGTGATTTGGGATTTGTCTCCTTTCAGCAAGGTTTTGGAGACAACCAGCTCTGGAGCAGATGCTGCACTTGAGAGGGATGGGGCTGATGCACAAATGCAAATTTGATGCACGAATGTCTCTACATTATCCCAGCCAGAAGCTGCACTCAGGGCCACAGGGGCAGATGCAGTGGTGTCATCCCACTCTGGTGGGACACAACCCTGCGTGAAGCTACTGGGATGCCAAGATATACCGACAGACCCAAACCCGGCAAGGACAACATGGCCTCTGCAGAGGAGCTGGAAGGTGTTTCATCAACCAACAAATAGAGATTTTTTTTTTTCCTGCTCTTAATGACATGCTTGAAGAGTGCACACAGCCTGTAGCACTGGAGGCTTATTCTACACCCTTAGCTGCCACCACTGCTTCACAGCTGGACCTATCCTACAGTCCTGGGAGAGCCATGGAAAGAGAGACAGCCCAGGGAAGGGAACGGTCTCTTTCCCTTCAGCCTGCCCAGGTGTAATTTGAGGAAGGAGCAATGAATGGGATGTTTCATGTTAATCCTCCATTTTTGCACTATTGTTCACCCAGCCAGTTTATTAATTAACCGACTTACCCAGGCTTTTTTTTTTTTTTTTAAATGGGTTCCCAGGTTATTAAGACACTAAACTCAGCTAACAAATCCGGATACTCTGCCGGGTGTTTATTAACAAGCCACTCTTGCTTTATTGCCCACTGGCCCCATCTTTGCAGCAACCCCAAGCAACCCCAACCCCTCCGCTCACCCCAAGCACAGGGTAGGGTCTGGGTCACACTGCCAGGGGTGCCAGTGACAGCCCCCTGTGGGACAAGAGCCTGAAGTCAGCCCTTGTGCCGTCCATGCCTTGCAGGACCCTCCCCACCCGCGGCCCATCATTGCAGTGCAGGGTCCGGTGCCTGCCCGCAGCCCTGGCCGTGCCCACCGTGCAAGGGGCTGTGCACGGAGCCGGCACCCTCCTTGCACGCCAGGAGGGAGCGGGGCTGGGCTGGAGCCGAGCCCGCTGCCGGGCTGCCTGGTTCCCGCAGCTCCCGCCGGCACCGGGCTCACCGGCCCCGCGGAGCCGGCCCCTCGCCCCAACGAGCCGAGCGCTGCGGCGGGCAAGGACCCAGAGCCCCGGCCCTTCCCCGGCCCGGATCCTGCCGCGCATCCCTCCGTGTCCCATCCCCGGCCCCGGCGGGCGGCCGCCGCCGCAGAGACCAGGGCGGGTTCGTTCCCAACCGCACCGGCCGGGATTTATTCGTTTCCCGGTGCCGGTTCCGGCAGCCGCTTCTTTATTTTCGTTTCCTTCCCGCCGCGGCGGAGCCCAACGAGCCCGCGGCGGCCGTGCGGGGCCGGCAGCTGGGGCTGCCGCGGCTGGCCCGGCCCGGGAGCGGCTCTGCTCTGCCGGCGCCGGGGCGGGCAGTGCCCCTCGGGGTCGTCCCGCAGCACCGGGCCGGTGTAGGGCGAGGGATCGGGTTCCCGGGGCCCCGCAGCCCTCGGAGGTCTCCGGAGACCGGGTCTTGCCCCCCCCTTCCCCGCCAATGGGACCTCCAAACCTGTCCTGGCTGGGGAGCGGGTCTGGGCGCAGCAAGAGCCCCGCATTGGGGTCAGCCCCGAGGGATCGCCGCCCCCGCCGGCCTCTCGACCCCAACCGCTGGGGAGCCGCGAAGGGACGGCCTCGGAGAGCCTCAGCCACCCGTCCCCGAAGGGACCCGCACCCCGTCGTGCCGGCGGGGGCCCTCGGGGGTTGGAAGGGGCGACAGCCGCGTCCCACCCGACGGGAGGGTCGGTCCCCGGGTCACTCACCGTGGAAGTCGGAGAGCCTCGGCACCAGCATCCCGGCTCGGATCCAGTGCTCCAGCGGGAAGGAGCCGGCCACGGCCGCCTTCAGGTGCTCGGCGCCGGGCGGCGGCAGGTGGGGGATGCCGGTGTAGGCGAAAGCGGGGTGCTGGCCCGCCAGGGCCGGGAGCGAGTACACGGCGGGCGGGTAGAGGGCCGGCAGGGCGCCGAGCCCGGGGCCGGGGAGGTGCAGCAAGCCGGGCTTGGGAACGAAGCCGGCCGGGGCGAGGGGCGCGGC
>NW_010972437.1:17353074-17353276 GCF_000737465.1 Haliaeetus leucocephalus | reverse complement strand
GCTCCCGGGGCTCAGCCCCGGCGGGGAGGCGCTCCGCGCCGGCTCTTCAGCCAGGAGCGCCTCGATGCGGAAGTTTTGGGACTTCTCCATGGGCTTGTGCATGGCCCGGAGCCGCCGGGCCCCCCCGGCACCCCGCCGCTCCCCTGCCAGGGCACAGCCCGGCCGGGCAGCACCGGGCCAGCCCCAGCACCGGCGGGCATCC
>NW_010972437.1:17328218-17352895 GCF_000737465.1 Haliaeetus leucocephalus | reverse complement strand
GCCTGCCTCCCCGCCAGCCCCGGCCCGGCTCCCCGCCGGCCTCCCTCCTCCGGCTTCCTCATCCTCTGGCCACAGCAGTGGGGACATTCCGGGGCCTGACCCGGACGCCTCTGCCCCTTCCGCAGCCTCGCAACCCAGCCCAGCCCTGGCCCACACCCAGGGGATCCCCTCAGCCTGCAGGACCCACCACCCAGGGCACTGAGCCCATCGTCCTGATCCAGAGCCAATCTTGCTTTCCTTAGAGCCCCTCGGTGGGCAACCGGGTCTGCGGTTGCAGCAGCTGGAGGAGATCTGGGGAGACTAGACGGGCTTCGGCACGTGTAGGCGAAGCTCTGCTGGGCTCCAGTGCTGTCCTGGCTCTGTGGAGCCCCCAGGTGCTTGTGGGGCAGAGTGCCTGGCTGGGAGGACAGGAGAGGCACTCACTCACCGGCAAGCTCCTCCGCACCCCAGGGATCACTGACAATGCCCAGCCATGCTGTTTCCCATTGCAGAACTCTGGGCCAGGGAGATTAGTGGACCCGAGCTGGACACACACAGAAGCCACCGAACTCCGTCACCCATGTCTGTCCAACATGCCAACAGACCAGGTGCCTGAAGGCAGATTGTTACTCATTTTCCTGGTCTTATCTTTCCCAGACAAGTCACAGCTTTGAGAGTGGCACCAAGGAAGGGCAGAGAGGAAAGACTTGGCTGGTCTGGGAGATGTGGGTGAACAGGAGCAGAGCTGGCCCAGACCCCTGGCACTGGCCCTCAGGGAGAGGCACAGTGTGTGCGAGCACACCTGTGGCCTCTGGCATCGAGGGCCTGTGTCTGTCTCTGGGTCCCACCTTTTTGTGTCATGCTGACACAGTGAGACAAGCCCCTGCTTGTTTGTGCCTGATTATGGGTCGTGCTCTTTGGAAGGCAAGGCAGCCGCTATAAATATTACAACAGCTCAAGGGAGTTCCCATCCCTGTATTTCTTCCCCCTTCAGCATTTCCAGCACTGCTGTATTCCCTGAGCAAGAGATGGGTCCACCCCCCTGTATCCTGTGTCCCACAGAGGCTGCAAGCAGATGCCCAGGGAGGAGAAAGGCAGGGGCAGATGGGGCCTTCCTCAGCCTCCTGTACTTTATCTGCTCAGTAACCCCAGGGGGTGCCCATCCAGTCTGGTCTGGAGCCTGCTGAGCTCCCTGCACACCCATCACCCCACTGCAGGGAGCTCCAAGGGTCAAACATGTGGGACAACTTCCTCCTTCCATTGCCCAAGCCCAGCACCCGCAAGCTTCATTGGGCAGTCCCCAAATCCTTGTGCGGGAACAGGTGCACAACAGCTCTTTTCCAGCTGCCTCCCTCAGAGTGAAGAGGGCAGGAATCAGCCCCATGGACAGCCCAAAGCTGGATTCGCTCAGAATGGTATTTGAGGTGGATGTCACCCCACAATAACACACCCTACTGAGAGGGTACTGAAGGTAGAACAGCATCCCATTCTACTCCCAGCACCCCTGTGCCTGCTGCTATACCCTCTGTCCACCATCAGGGAGACTGTGGGGCTCCCTCCACCGCCCCCAATCCATCCCCCTCTGCTTTCCCAGGACAGAAGTCAATGTCCTTGCCAAGCAAAATGACCCCAAGTCCCTTCCTTCTCCCCCCATGTGAGCAGCCAGCCCTGCCAAGCAGCAGGCACAGGCAGGACAAGACTTGGGGAGGAATGGAACAGCCTGGCTCCCAAGCACAGGGGGAAACTGCAACAAGTATCCAGGGAACAGAGGGCACAGCAGAAGTAGGACAACTCTTCCGCTGCAGGTCAATAGCCTGCAATGGTGACAGCGGCAAGGGAGGAGCCACCGCTTCCTTATCCGAGTCCCCAGGACTGGCTCCAAGGATTGCAACGGCTCCTTAGCTTTGCACAGGGAACACGCCTTGAGACCCCAGGCAGAGATGGGGCTGCTGCACTGGGGCACAACAGAGAAGTCACCACCACAGTGACCACCATGGGGTGGCAGACAGGCAGGTAGCCAGCCCAGGAGAGCCTAGGTAACCCCTGTCAAGCCCTGAGACCATTTGTGGCTGTACCCACTGTATTGCAGGCAGTGGGAGCAGGGCTTGAATGAGGCTCGTTTGGGGGTCTGGGTCACAGCACCAAGTCACAGCCTTGCTGTCCTCATGGAAGTCCCCTGCACCACCCAAGGAGGCTCTCCAAAGACAAGCAACTCCTCCAAGGATCAGCAGCCCAGGCTGGTGCCCAATTCGCTGATCCCAGGCTGGTGCCCAATTCGCTGATCCCGGGCTGGTGCGAGTACAAGCAGCCAAGCTGCAGCCTTTGAATTGAACAAGCAAGAAAGCAGACCAGCCATAAAGCCTGGGTGGAAATATCCCAGTGAAGAAATCTAGGAAAATCATGGAGGGAGTTCCCTCCTCCAGACGAGTCAACCACAAACACTGGGACCCTGCAAGAGGGTTGTCCAGGGCTGGAGCAGCCGGCTCACAGCACATGCCATGCAGGGCAGAGAGCCAGAGCCCTGGGCTGTGCACAAGAGAGCCATGCCGGGCGGTGGCCAGCAGAAGGGGCGGGATGCAGGCAGTGATAGATGCCAGGGTGCTGATGAGTTCACAGTCTTCAGGGTCATTAATCAGATCAGAGCTGGATTAAGGTGTCCGAGGTCTGATTAGCTTCATTTCCCGCCTCAGGAAGGAGGGAACTCTTCCCCATCCATCAGGTCCTCTGGTGACAGCTCACCTGGTTGCTAACTAGATCTGAGAACTGTAATAAGTGAATGTGACCGTGGCCTGGCTACCTACCTCTGCCCAGCACCCTTCCTCCACAGGAGGGTCTCCAGAGAGGATCCAAGGCAACCCCAAACATCAGCCACAGGTAGCAGACCTCAGGATATCAGCCAGAGAGACAGCTTGTTCCCATGGCCTGGGGGTACAGGGCACTATGGCAGGAGCTGCCCCAGGAAAGCATCCCCATTCAGGAGGACGTGGAGTTTAAGAGGGGATGTTCCCAGCCAGCACTGTATTGCTCCCAGTCCCTTCACAGCTCACCCTGTGTGGTTACCCCAGGGCCTCCTCTGCTCACCCAGTGGTAGCAGAACCCTCCCAAAGTGACTGGCTCTCTGAAAAAGGCCAGCAAGCACCACCTTGCTGCTGTGGAAGATTTTGGTCACATCCAGGACAGAACTCCTGAGCCCCATACAGAGCTAGATGGACCAGCTCAAAGACCTGAACCAGCCAGGGTGTTTCTCCCATCTCCACATCCCTTGCTGGCTCAAGCCCAACCCATCATCATCTTCATTTGTCCCCTGCCTCATGCACCTCATGTTGACTGTGCCCTAAAGGTGCCTCCACATTTAACTACTTAGTCTACTCCTGTCCAGCACGTGTAGACCAGTGGGAGGTCCACGCTGCCCAGGCAGCATCAAGGTTCCTCAGTTCCCTCACCTCTCTGGGAGGGCCCTGATCACAACATCCCTCACTGGGCAATGGGCAGCACCAGGAGCATTCACAGAGCCCAGGGCTTCCTGGGACTCTTTCATTTGCCCAGGCATTTTGGGGGGATTTTCTGGATGTGCCTCAGCTGAACATTCAGAGCCTGGTCTTTTTTCAGCCACCAGAAAGCAGCAGTCACACCAGCATCTATGCAGGTGTACATAAGCCCTGCAAAGCCTTTTATTGCTGGTGTGAAGGTACCCAGCTAGACAAGTGGAGCTCTCTGCTGTGTCTGTAACCTCAAGTGGATTGTCTCCATGCAACTTCCATCCATGTGAGGTCAAGCAGCAGGATTATAACTAGGAGAACCCACATGGCCACCAAAGACACCCAGCTCTGGTGCACATGTTTTTGGCATCTGTAGGGACCCACAACACTACCTACAGCAGTTCACATACTTCCGCAAGCTGTCGCCAGCAGTGCGTGAGCTCTCAGAAATGAGCCATGGGGGTCACAGGTAGTGTTTGGGAAAACAGTTCAGTTTTACAGCCCTGCCACTTCCTCAGTGTCACCTTGGGAAGCAATGCAACATCCCTCAGCAAACCCAAGTGCCCCAAGATCAAAGTCAAGGGTGCCGAGGAAAATCCATACTCTGATAAAAAAATTACCGAGACCAGACTTTCATTTTTCTAGAATCAAGTCCTTATCCCAGACATCAGATAAAGACATGACCCATGCTGGGGCTGTGTCTTGATTTCCACCTAACCTGTCATTTCAGCTGTTCCTAGATCCACAATTTAGCACTGGGTCCTTCTGGTGGGTTTGGGTCACCTCCTGCCTTCAGTCAGTAGAAATTATCTTTGAGACAGTGCTGGAACCGGTTTGTCCCAGAGAGGTGGAAGGAACCCCTATTTCTGCCCAGGCTATAGCTTTTAAGCCTTGAAAGAGCTCCTTGTCCCCAGGTTGACTGTTCCCATTTGCTAAGCATTAACTACTCCCCAGGTCACAGCTCCCAGAGCTTTCCATCTTTAGAAATTACTTCCCTGTAAGAGACCTACAGTGCAACCACCTTGTTTAAAGCATCTCTCAGGAAGCAGTGGATCTTGCTGCTCTGGCCCTGGTGCCTCAGGTCATCTTGCAGCACTCTGAAGTTCCAAGCCAGCTAGTGGAGAAATACAGCCCAGAAGCATCACTGATGCTGGAAACACAGGCTGTAAGCCTGCTTGCATGCATTTTCCCAGCCATTCCTCCATGAGAGGGGCTGTAGAAGTGTCGCACTCTCATACGTGCTCCACAGCCTCCAGCCCAGAGCTGGCTGAGCCCCTGGTGAGAAGCACTGGGTGTAAGAGCCCCTGGTCTGCTCCAGTTTGGGGTGTCCCAGGTTTTGTGGGAGCCCTGACTACTGCCCATAGTGGGATGCTGCCCTTCACCTTGCAGCAGGGCCACCTGCTATCTCTGGAGTCTGGGAAGCCGCAGGAGGCTGGTGGGGAAGGTAAATAAACTGCCAGCCTCCTGGTGATTAGTGGCTAAATGAACAGTTGAAGTCACCTGTGAGTGGCCCAGGGCCCGTTAACCAACCAGATAATGGGTCTTAATCAGCCCTGCGGTGGTGGGAGCTGAGCCCAGCCTGTATCAGACCTGGCACAGCCAGCCCCAGGGTCTCAGGCTGCTCGGTGGCCATCCCCTCTGCAGAAACACTGGCAGAGGCATCCACACTGATGTTGTGGGAGCAGAGCAGTCATCTGCAGAGCCCCACAGAAATGCTCATAGGGCTCCTCATCCATTTTTAGGGGTGTCCCCCTGCTCTGGTGGTGACAGGAGACAAGTGCCAGGCAAGTTGCTGAAGCCATCTCCCTGCCTGCTTCCAGCGGTGCTGTGCTCAGTCACTGCCATGCCCTGTCCCTTGCCTGCATCCCATCCTGCGTGGGTCTGCCTGCTCCTGCCCACCCCAGGGACTTCCAGGCCAGCCAGCCACAGGCTCCTGAGGGCTTCTCCATCCTGGCACAGCAACTGCTTGGTCCGACAGGCAAGGAGCTGTCCTGGAAGGCAGAAATCCCCATGCCTCCATGGCCCTGCCACTGCCCAGGCTTGGTGGGGTACACAGCTCCCTCTGCCCACCTTACCTAGCCTTCACACCTCCCTCCAGACCGAGCCCCAGATACCTGCCCCGAGTGAAGGGGTTAACAGGCAAAGCAAACATGGCTTAGTCCCTCCTAGACAGGCCTCCTGCAGGGATTTCTGAGCAGCTGTTTATTTAGCCAAGCAATTCCTCAAATCCACAGCCCGATCTCTGATGGGACATGGCAAGGCTGAGCAGAAAAACGTATTAACAGCTCCCATCCTGGAGCAGGGGGATAGCAAACTGGCACGGGAAGGATTGCAGGACAGGGAGGGTGCCTGCCCCAGCAGAAACAGCCAGGGCAGTTCTGAAGTGTCACCTCTGATCCCAGCACACAGCCACTGTGAAGGGTTAGGGCACCAGCATCCTACAGGATCAGGCCATACAGCTGCAGGGGACAGGCAAGGGATGTCCTAGGGCTCTCCTCCCCTCTATTAGCTGCTGGCTCGGCTTCCTGGGATACAGCAATGCACTACAGAGGTGCTCAGGCTTGGGGACAGACGGCTTGTCCCATTGTAAACACAAGGCTTGGAGAGACAGAGACATGCAGTCAGCTCAGATCCGTTTCTTGCAAGGACCCAGGGTCTGACTGCTGCATTTCCAGTCCCATTAGCCCCTGACCCCTTTCCTCTTAGACCCTGAAACACCACAGCACACACACAGAGATCTCCTCCATCCTACTGCCCTCAAAACAAGCTCTGGCAGCACCTGGGCTCATCCTCAATGTCTGTCCTCACCTCAGGCCTTGGTTTTTACAGGGAGAGGCTAAACAGACAGAATCTCCCATACCCCAGCATCATCCAGGAAAGCAGGGAAGTGACTGAATGCACAACATCCCTCCTGCTGCTTCCCTGTGCCCCTACTCCCACAGCCCTTGCCCAGCACATTGTGTCCAGTGCCATATGTCCCTGGCACAGCCAGGCTCCCCTACCCCCAGCACCCCATTGCTGGGCACACCGGGGGATCCTCCAGCCCTGCCTTATTCCTGTCACCTCCAGGATCTTCTGGTTTTGCTTCACTGGGTCTTGTCCCAAGGCCAGAGCTGCTCCCTGGGAGGGAAGGGAGCCAGGACTGGGCTCTGGGGGCACAGCACAGGGATGGGTGCAGGGTGACACCCCCCCAGTAGCACAGCCTCACCTCTTTCCTGTTAATAGCCTTTCCATGGAGTCAGCTCCTAACCTGCTCCCAGGGTGACCGGATAAATCAGCTGCTCCTCCCAGGACCTTGGGCTCTAATTAATGTCAGCTCATTAACGAGATAACAGCCATTTATTACCCTGTCTCCCTGGCTGCTGATTAACACTTTCCCAAGGCAGGGGCAGACAATGCCGTGGGACAGGGATGGCCGGCGCGGGTGATGTCTCTGCAGTGAGACCCAGGCACACCTCAATAAGGGGGGGACAGATAGAGGGACAGGCAAACAGGACTGCAAAGGGCCTGAGCGAGGGACAGATGGGACAAGGGGGGGGTCAGGACACTTGGGTTTTCTTCCTAGTAGTATGGTAAGGGCTCAGTGGATTAAAGCCTTGAAGGAGCTGCCAAGACTCATGGGCTCCCCCCAGGTTGTCACTGTGGCCTCCAGCACATCCCTGAGCCTCCGTGTTCCCCAGGTGTCCCTGCCCCAGCCCATGGGGGAGAGCATGGCCAAGACCTAGAGCTCAGCACAAAACCTCTGCATCGCCTTGGCCCTCAGCTCCTATTTTGAGGAGCTGCCACACAGTCCCACAGCCGATGGGAAGCCACTGGCACATCCTTGCCTCTAGAGGCAAAAGCAGCCCCAGCTCCATCTCCCCGGGCACTGCTTATGCTGCAGAGCGGTGGGGCAGGATGATCCACCCCAGGGCAAGAGGGAGCCTTTGACTTGCCCTTGACCTGGGCCTGGGTACGGAGGGCAGGAGCAGGGGGGCTGGGGTGGGCACGGTGCCCCCGCCCAGCAGTCCAGTGCCAGGCTGCAGGGGCTAATGCTCTCCGTACATCAATCACGCTGCTCGGTGGCTCCCTATTAGCGGGAGCAGCGGCTGGTTAATCAGGCTGAGGGCTTCGGCTCGTTAAGCTGACACCTCCGTTGCGAGAGTGAGACATGGGGGCACGCAAGGTGCCACTTATTTATTTTCTTCTTTCCCAGGGAATATATTAAACAAATTAAATTCCTGGAGTGTTGGGTCAGCACAGCCAGCTCTGCGCTTGTCCCAGCTCCACCCAGCTCAGCTGTTGGGAGGGGACCATGCTCCCCAGCCTGCAGCAAGCCCCCGGCACCACTGCAGGGCTCCCCTATCTCGTGCCTCCCCAGTCCCTTGCAATAAGAGACAGCCCACCTATTCCCCCTATTTCCCCCCCTGGGCTGTTCTGCAACCACAGCTGCTTGGTGGTGCTGAGTGTGGTTAGGAGGGCAGGAGATCTTGTGGGAAATGCAGACCATGATTTTGTATGGAAAGTCCCCCAGGAACCTGCCTGCTGTCCCTGAATGGGCTTCTTTGGTCCTGCAGGGAGGGGAGTTGTGGTGCAGCCTCGGATGTTTTCGGGTCAGCTTGTAATGCTCCCTGCTCCAGGGAAAGCCAGGGACTGGTTTCAGCCATAGCGCCAAGCTTTTTTCTTTGCACTCTGGTATTGGGGACATCTGGGCTAGTGGCAGGTTGGCACTGCAAGGACCCTCTGCTGGTGGGAGTGCACTTATTCTCTGTAAAAATTGAGTCTCCATCACAGGACTCCAGGAGCTGGGGATTTAGAAAAAAACACTGTGCATCCCAAGAACAGTTTTCATGTCATGTGCATTAACATCACTGGCATTGGCCTCAAATCGTACAGAGCCGTGAGAACAAGAGTCTTTGCTGAAGCATTCCCCTGCACTGGACCCTTTGCCTGCTTCAGCATCAGTCACCCCTTCAAAACCAAGTGCTCTCCCTGCTCAAACCCCTTGAGGGCTGAGGTGCCATTTCCTTGCTGCTGGGCTGCTCTGCTCCACCCCAGCACCAGCTGCCTTTCAGCCCTGCTCCGGGTCTGGTTAGGTGACAGGCATGGATGGAAAACTGGCTGCAAATTAGTCATTAGTCCCCAGAGTTGTTCATTTATTGACCATTTGCAACTTTTCCCTCCATCATCACCTTTTCCCTCCCCATTCTTCCAGCAAAGTCAGTGGCAGCCTGTCCCTCTCTGCTGTCCCACCACACCCCATCCCACCCCATCTTGTCATCCCCATCCCTTCACAGAGCCCAGTCCTTTCCACTCAACTTCAGTCCTTCAAGCGCATCTTCATTTCAGGAACAGACCCACCTTTTGCTGGTGGAAGGGTGACTCCCTGGAGGTTAGTGAAGAATTAGAAATAATTTAATTTACCTCCCTGTTCGGGTGCTTTGATGAGCTGAAAGGCCCCTTGTCAGGCAGCGAATCCATCTTCCTCCAGCCTTACATCAAATTTCATTCACTAATTAGAAACTCCTGCCCCAGAGCGTGCTGCCCCCACCCCGTCCGCCCCTTCTCCCCACCAGCACCATTATGAAAATAAATCGTTCCATTAGCCGCATTGTTGTGGCTGTGGGGCCCAGCGCCGGGAGTTATTAGAGCAGGAAGGAGGGCGTTGGATTAAGACGCATGATTTATTAAGGAAAAGGACCCTGATTAGATTCTTACTCGTCCCCTGCACGTGGGCGCATACTCACACACCCCCTGTCCCAATGCCCGGGGCACTCCAGAGCCACTTGTGGAAGGTCAGTGCCCAATGTCTGTGGGGTTTCCCCCGGGGCCGTATCCTGCTGGCTGCTCCCATGGTGCTGGGAGCCCCCCCCCACCCCATACTGGGACTGTGTACGAGGTAATGGCTGATGCCTGCTGCCAGACCCCCTGCACAGTCCCCAGCCAACCCTGCCAGCCCTCCCTTGCACGGAGGGTGGGGGACCACCAGCATCACCCCCAGCTCTTCATGGCCCGCAGTGGGTGCTGGGTGCGTCCTGCTGAACAAGGAGGGGATACGGGAAGGGAAATGTGGGCTTTGGTGTGTTAGCTCCGTACCCCGTGCTGTGGGAGAGGGAGCCGGAGGGTGCCTCTCCAATGGGAGGGTTGGCAGGGCTTACTCTGGGTGGGGGGAGAGGGTGTTAGCCCCCTCCGTGGGTCCCAGGTGGTCTCTGCACCTGGGAGATGTAGGGTTGGCATGGATGCAGAGGCGGGCACTGCCCTGGGGTGCCCGTGTCCTGTGGTCCTCACAGTGCCCATGCTGTCACCATGGGCCATGCGCATGTCCCCTGGCCTGTCCCCGGAGGGTGACAGAGATCAGGGACACCTGGGTGCTCCAGATGCTGCCTGGAATATAAAGTATCCGGGCTGGAAAGAGAGTAATCTGGGGGACTGTATGGTGATGCTGGGAGCCCGGGGGGTGTCCAAGCACAACCGGTGAGGTGGTGGGCATGTGTCTGTCAGAGGGGATAAAGGCATCTGTAGGGGGTGGATGTGTGTGTCTGTCTGTCCGTGTCTGTACAGGCACAGTGGGCTGTGGTGTGACTCCCAGAGGCTGCAGCCTCCTAAAGCACCTCCAGCCCTGCCAGAGGGAAGCTACCAAGCGCAGCCAGAGGGGCTCTGGGGAGGGGCAAGCAGCCCCTGCAAAGGGGGGGCCCCCCAGCGCTGTCCCCACACGGGTGCCACTGTTGAGAGAGGGGCAGGAGGCGGGGGCGCGGGGCAGAGGGGGAGGTGGTGGAGGCATTTAGGGCACAGGATGGGCTCCACAGCCCACACCACGCACCCTCCTGGGGCTCCCGTGGGCCCGGGGCCAGGGCGCTGGTAACCCCCCCAACAGCTCTGCAGAGAGCGGGGTCCTGCCCCTGCCCCCGGAGCAGCAGCACTCCGAAAAGCCATTAAGCTAAATTAAGCTAATGCAAGTGAGAGTGGTAGGGTGGTACGGGCTCCCTCTGCGGGCACCTGGCAGCGTGCGGGGCTAAGCCGGGCTGGGCAGCCTCTCCTTGGCTTTTTTTTGGGGGGCACCTACGGGTCGGTCTGCCCTCGCCAAGATGAGGATCCCCGCAACCTGCTGTACCGATGCCCGCAGGCCCAGATATTTCGGGGTGACCCCCCCCATCACTGTCACAGCCCAGGCCATGGGGACCTGGTTGGACCCAGAGCTCCTGGACGATGGGGACAAACCACCTCCTTGCCCACAGATAACCCCCCTCCACGGGGAAGGTTTGGTCTTGGAGTCCCGCAGGATCCCCACCTTGCTGTCATCTCCTGCCCGCACCGCTCAATGGCGCGGTTCCCCACAAACAGGAGATGCTTTCGGGGTGCTCCGCTCCCACTCCCTGGGTCCTGACCGCTCCCCCCCGACCCCCCCACCCTTGCCGGGACCCCGGCACCCAGCGTGCCAGCCACGGCAGAAGGCCACGGAGCGAGGGACAGACGGGAGAGGCGGGGCCGGGGACAGCGTCCCCCCTTGTTAACAGCGCCGGACCCTGTAGCCTTTTCAAGGCTCTGAATAGGGGGTGGTACCTCTCCTCCCCTGAATTTGGGGCCGGGGGGGGTGCTGGCACTGGGTTAACACGCTCAGACAGGCCTGGAGCGGTGGGGGGGACACACGCTACCCCAGATGGGAGCATGTGGGGGGTTTCTCTTGCCGCCACATGCCCTTCCTCTCCCTCCCGCCCACCATTCACATGGTAATGAGGACAAATTGATGGAGAGACATCCATTGTGGTACCCTCCAGCCCGGCCCTTCTGCCGGCCACCCACCAGCATCCCCATCCATCACCACCCAGCCGGGATCCTGGCAGGAACCCCCCGCCCGGGACTGGCACACTGGGAGATGGGGCTGCTTCAGGAGCCCCCAGGCTGCCCTGGCTCTCCTGGGGCTGAGTGACAAGAGAAGGGGGCACATCCAGGGAAGAAAGAGCCCCCCCATAAATCCTGTCTGTCAACTGGACATCACTTTGTCCTCACCATCCTCGCCATGGGTTTTTACAGAGCTAGTGGGGAGTTAATGGGGCTTCAGAAAGATCCCAGAATCTTATTTATGGGTGTGTCCCCCTTCCTCTTGCTGCCCTGGGGACAGCCCAGAGCCAGCACCCCCCCACACTTTCTCTGCTTCCACCCCAAAGCAGCCCCCCAATACCCTGCAGCATCCTCCTAATGAGGCAAAGAGCTGTTCCCCCATATTCACTGATACCCTAAAAACCTGGGCCTGGAGATGGGCTGCCCACAGCACCATGGGGCACCCCAAAGGGCACATCCTCTCCCCAGGCATCCCCTGTCTCCAGCTCCTGCCACCGTGCCTGCAATGGCAGCCTGATTGAAATTTCACTCCATAAAGTGCCTTTCGAAAGCCTGACCCCACGGCCCCCCCAGGGACCAATTTGTCCTTCTCTGTAATAAGAACCTAATTAAATTAGCTCAGCCGCCTCACAGAGCCCTTAAATTAGCCATGGTGATGAGGGCCCTCGCTGACAGCCTGCTGCTGAATTGCTCTGCACTTGCCATGCTGTGGGGTCCAGGGAAAGCCTTGGGGGGACCCTGCTCCCAGCCCCCCAGGGAGACCAGGGCAGGGCAGCTTGGAGATGGGGCAAGGGGTGCACAGAGGTGCACGTGGGTGGGACAGGTATGGGGAGGCCGTGTGGGGTGCCAGCTGGTGGTCTTCCCTTCTGCTGGTATGGGGATGGGGTGGAGGGGGGGACAGGGCTGGCAAGGGGTGAGGGGACAGAGCCAGCAGTGACCAGCGCTAGTGACATTGGAAACCTCGTGTACAGGGTAGGGGATCCACCTTCTCCAGGAGCACTGGGTTAGTGGGCGTTGGGGTGATGGAGATGGTGGGGAAGGGTGTCCCAGCATGGCTGGGCACTGGGGCCAGACTGGGATGGAGAGGTGTCCCCAGCAGTCCCACAGTGGCTGTCCCTCCTACATCCTGCCCCGCTTGCCCTAGTTTCCAGGTAGCCCCAATGACAGCTTAGTCCCATGTAGGCTGGGTCACTCCCACAGCGACCGGCTGCCCACTTCCCCTGAGTATGGGGGACTGGGGAGGGAGAGCTCACCCTTTCTAGTGGGAGGTACTAGGGTGGCCAAATCTTGCTCCTAGAGAAGCGCAAGATGCCCTCTAGCTCTGCCTGCCCTGTTTATGATGGGCAGTAAGCATCCCCAATCCCTGCCTGCCCTCCCCACATCAGAGCTCGGAGCATCCGCCTGGGAGACGATGGATTTATTGGGCCGTGTCCCCAACCAGGAAAGGTACATCCAGTGAAGAGACAAAAATGCACCTGTTGTCAGCCGTGCTCGCGCTCTCTCATTTCTCCCTGGACAACAATCACCATAAAAACTGTGCTTTAAAATAATCTTTAAATAATTTCTGCTTTTTGTTTTAAAAAAAAAATCACCTCCTCCAACCAAACAGCTTTCCCCCTCCGCTCCTGTCTCACCCTGCACATGCCCACGCTGCCTCCCATCTATGGTACATACAAAGAGCAGATAAATAAATAAAGACGCGTGATGCTGCAGAGGGGACACAGATCACAGCCTCCCCCCCAGCCCTTCACCTCTGCTAACGTGGAGCCAGGGAAGGCTGAGGCTCTAGCTAGGATTTGAGGGGGAGACCATGACTGCAGCTCTGATGGGACTCCCCCAGGTCCTGGGAGCGGGTGAGCAGCAATGAGTTACCCTGAGGGTTTGGGGTGCTGGGTGGGGCAGGGAGGTCAGGCCAGGCAGGGTCTGGAGCTTGAGGAGCTTTTTAGCTTTGGGGTGGGAAAGGCATTGCTTTGGGCTGAGCCAGCTCAGGGAGGGATGCCAGGAAGGCAAGGGAGGGAGCACTTTCTCCCCGGCCACTTTCTTTCCCCCAGCTCCGGCAGGCTGGGGCTGCAGCCTTGCCTCTCCCCACCCCTGCTCCCAGCAATGCGTGCCCATGCCTGGCTGGCACTCCCACCCTCCTGCCTGCATGTTTGCCTCTGCAGTCCCCTCTTGCCAGCCAGAGCCCCCCATGCTGTCACAGTGTCCTCACAGGCATGCCTGGCCGGGTGGCTACAGTGATGACTTGGGGCAGAGCTCGGGGTCCCGCTCCCCAGTCTCTCGCTCCAGCAGCACTCATGTCACCAAGTCGGGGGTTTTGTGCCAGAGCCGTGCCAACCCCTCCAGCTCTGCCCGTGCTTGGGCACCCCAGGCATACAGGGGTTTGGTTTGTACCCCCTCCTCTGCACCCACAGTCAGGGCTAAGGACAAGGCACAGTCCCAGTACCTGGGTTGCCCTCCTCCCAGCTGCCATGCCCCAGGGGTGGGAATGGCATTGCCTGCCCTCCCGCCCGGGGTTCCCAGCAAAGGGCCCTGGGCCCACCCTCCCAAAGCCTCCCCACCGGGTGCAGGCAGGCTGGGAGCCCTGGGGGAGCAGCCTGCAGCCAGGGGGTCTCTCCTCGTCCCGCTCCCCCTCGTTTATCAGACCTCCGTTGTTAGCTAATTCTGCACACGCACACGCACATCACACGCACACACAAAAATAGCAGCATGTGGATCCAGCCGGGGGCACCCCCATGGCCAGGGGGCAACCCTTCATGCCTCCCCCCTTGCCCCCAGGAACAGGGGGTGAGGAGGGGGCGGTGGGCATGGAGGAGGCACACCGGGGAGCCCCGGTGCCCCCCAACTAGGAGGTGGCTGTGCCCCAAGCAGGCAGGGCTGGAGGCAGCTCCCGATGGGCACCCAGCTTTGGGAGGGGGTGCTGGCCCCCGGTGAGCCGCCCTGCAGCCACCACCTCCACCAGCAGCGCCGGCCACAGCCGGGGCGCACCCTCAGCTCTCCGCCCAGGGTACCCCCAGTGGGTGGAAGCTGTCGGGGGGCAAGAGCAGCCTGCCCAGGCGGTAGAGCAGCCCCGAGTACCAGTGCACACCGTCCCCCTGCGCCCCTGGCCACCCCACCAGGCTGTGGTAGAGCCGGAGCGGCCAGAAGGCCAGCTGCGCCAGATGTTGCTCCTGCACCAGGGCAAAGCACGAGGCCACCACACCGTCCACCACCAGCGTCCCGTGGCGCGTCAGTGGGGCGTAGGCTCCCACGTCCCTCCGGTCCCGCACCCCCACCACCTCGGCGGGCTGCAAGCCACCACCCCCCACTGCCACCAGCACAAAATGTCCGGGGCGCACGTGGCTGGCAAAGGTGGGGCGGAAGCGAGCGGTGGGCGCCGAGGCATTCTCGGCCACGAAGAGCAGGTGGGTGGGCGTCAGGGCCAGGCGCCGGGGCGGCTCCCGCGTCTCGATGACATGGAAGGAGGTGAGTGCGCGGGGCTCCTTGTCCAGGAAAGCCAAGAAGTCGCTGTAGGTGGGCCTGCCCGTCCCATCCATTGCCAGCACCCGCTGGCCAGGGCGCAGTGCCCACAGCGGTGTCTGGGCACCGTCCTCCAGCGTCGCCAGCGCCCGCCCAGGGAAGCAGCCCCCTGTCTTCGCAGCAGCCGAGTGTTCTGCATGGGGAGAGAGAGGACAGGAGGGTTACCCATCCATCAGACACCCAGCATCACCCTTCCACGACACACAGAGACCCTCCCAGGCTCTGGGGGACCCAGCCTGGCTTTGCCCACCTGGGGATAACCTTGCTCTGGCATCAACAATGTGCACGTGCTCCCTACACACCCCCAGCCACCAATCCAGCCTCCCTGAGTGCCTGCTCCCCCAGCCACTGTGTCACTAGGGGTGGCACCTGGGGGCTTGAGCCACACATGGCAGCACCTGCTCCCCACTGTGGTGCAAGGGCGCTGGGACTGCCCTGCAGAGCCAGGTCCCGAAACCCACCTGGCAAGGGGAGTGGGGCACAGCGACAGCCCCAAATGCACATGACAGTGCCAGGGGGCACCCAAAGCTCGAAAGAGGGGAGACAGAGCCCTGAGCCGGTGGCAGGCTGAGGAGCAGTGCCTGGTCACACACTGCATGCCCACAGCATCCCCATCCCCTGCAGTGCTGGGCCTGGGTACTGCTGGGGGGGATGCTACAGGGAACGGCGCAAGGGGCAGTGCCCTCCCCCAGCACCGCAGCACCCCTCCATCCCGCACTGCAGCCCTGCTCCCTTCTCCCGCCTGCTCGCCCCTGCACCACTGGTGCCAGCTGACCCCCTCTCTGAGCTGCAGGGAGATGTCACAGCCTGTGGCCATGATCGGGCAAAAGCCACCAGCCTCCTGGGCAGGGCTTCGCTAGCAGTTGTCACAGGGTAAAGCACCCCAACTCTCTGAGGCTTGTCCCCTGGGATGGTGGCATAGCAGTCCTACCCCTCCCCAGATGAAAAGATGCAGCAAGTCACCAAGTGTCACCAGGGGCCCATCCCAGCACTTAGCAGGGGAACCCTGGCTTTCCAAGGAACAGTGGTCAGCTGCCACAGCAGCCCCGGTCCCCCAAGCCCCAGCAGCCTCCATCTTAGTGTCTATATGATGCCCTCCCACCATCTGTCAGGGGCATCTCATCTAGGGTCCTGCTCCTGACCTTGCATGGTCCCAGCCTCGAGCTCCCAGTCCCCATCAGGGCCCTCTCCCAGCTCCCTCATCTAATCCCTGAGTGCCCTCCCAGATGGCACTGCCCCCCTCATCACTCCCCAGCTTTGGGCAGAGCCAAATCCCAGCCCCCAGGCCCATGAAGAGAGGCATCCATCTCTGGGACAGAATCCTTTTATTGCTCAGATGAGGTGCAGTGACCGCCCCGTGCCTGCCCCGGAGGCCAGGTCCCAAATCCTGCATCCTGCATCCCCGGGCAGGCGGCAGAGCCGTGGGGAGGGGCTGGCAGGAGGGTGAGAGGGACACCTGGCAGAAGCGGGGGGCACAGGCACTGGGCATGGAGGGGTGTGTGAGTGCAGGGGGAGACCCGAGGAGACGCAATACATACAACAGGCCATGGGGCCATCCGTACAAAAATAAAAGCCATTTACTAAGAGGCGGGGGCAGCCCGGCTGCCCTCTTTACACAGCTCTGGGCAGGGGGGGGTCAGGATATGCACCCCACAGCCTCCACCATGCACCCTTGGGCTCCCCATGGCCTCAGGGATAAATATGGGGGACCCAGAGCCCCAAGGAGCCACTGTGGAGCAAGGGGGCTGCAGCCAGCCCCCAGAAGCCCTCCAGTGCCTCAGGGCCCCTGTCTGCTGCCTGGGTCACAGCATCCCTCTTCAGTTGGTCCAGGGGAGCATCCCAGGATTCAAGAGCCTCTGTCCTTCTCCAGGGGCACAGCCCCACTCCTCTGGCCAGCCCCAAGGCTCTGGGATCATGGTCCTCGCTTCGGAGCCTGGCCCCACTCCTCTGGCCAGCCCCACGGGGTGCCCTTGGGCACGAGAGCCCTGGTCCTTCGCCCACGCTTTGTCCCTCTTCTTCGGGGGCGCGTCGCTCCCTCTCTGCGGCTCGGTTGCCCCACCTCCATCGCCGGCCGGCGTTGCGCCCGTCCTGGCATCGGCACGGGGGAGCGGGTCAGCGTGGGGGGGCAGGCTGGCGTCTGGGGGCGTCAGGCCGCTGGCTGCGGGCTAGGGCAGTAGGACAGGCAAAGTGCGGTGGGAGCCGAGCCCGGGGACGAGAGACGCGGGGCAGCGCCGGCGCACCAGTCCCGGCACCACGGCACGGTGCGTGGCACAGGGGTGTGTGGGCACGTCTGTGGGCATGTGTGGGCAGCCACAGCCCTCTCCCTGTGCGTGTGTGTGCTGGTGCAAGTGCTGCGTGTGCAGGCACGGTTCCCCGGCACGGCAGCCTTGTGCCGGCACGGTGCCGGGGGGTGTGTGTGTGCAGCCGCCGAGGCTGCCTCTGTGTCCACGCAAGCCCACGCACAGGCAGAGCCCTTTCCAGCCTGTCGTGACATGGACACTCAGGCGTCCGGGAGCAGCAGCACGGCCCGTCTCCTGGCGTGCCGCCGCCGGGTGAGCGTGGCCCTGCGTGGCCGGTGCCGTGCGTGGGCCGCTGCTGCCCTCTGCCGCACGCAGCCAGCGCGGCCGCTCCAGCGGGAGCTGCGCGGGGAACCGGGCTGCAGCACCCCGGGCAGGGCAGCTTCTCCCCGGGCTGGGGGACCCCACGCAATGCCCTCCCGGCCGCGGGCAGGGTCTGAGAGCAGCCGTCCCCCCCGCCTCACTGCACCTCACGGGAGGAAGCGAACACCACCAGCAACTATAGCACCCCTGACTCCAGTCCAGCTGCCTCTGCCCCCAGCACCCCCCCAGCTTTGATCCCCTCCGCAGAAGGCCCTGGGCAGCAGACAGCTGATCCAAGGGCACCCTGGCCTGTCCCTGCCTGGGTGTCCCCATCGCCAGCCCTGGCCAGTCAAGGCTGGATGGGTGCTGCTGCAACAGCAGGAGCTCAAGGGCAGCCGGTGGTGGAGGTGGGCAAGGCTGGATGGGGCTGAGTGTGGGCAGCTGGGCACTGAAGGACTGCAAGGGCTGAGGCAGGGAAGACAAATGCAATGGGCAGACTGGGGGGACAGGCTGGGGGAGAAGGGGATGTGGGGTGGGAAAAGGAGCGGCATAGAGAAGGTGGGTCAGGATGCAGGTCGTGGGAGCTAGATGGAGAATTTGCCCTATGGCACTGCTGGCCACAGGTGTGTAACTCACTCCCCACCTGACTGTCTGCCCCAGATAGGGAAATCAAGCTGCGAGAGCCAGCACCCCCCCGGGAGCACCCCACCCAGCCAGCCAGGCTCCCCAGGCATACCGCAACAGGGGGGCTGGCCCCAGCCCTGCTCACTGCTCCCCCCGGCCTTACCTGACTTGACGGAGCAGTGGATGTGCGCCTTGGACTCGTAGTAGACCCAGTCAAAGCCAGCCTCCACGGCCAAGCGAGCCAGCATGCCGTACTTGTTGCGGTCCCGGTCCGAGGTCGTGATGTCCACGGCTCGGCCCTCGTAATGAAGCGACTCCTCCGAATGGTGCCCGTCCTCGTCCCAGCCCTCCGTCACCCGCAGCTTCACCCCTGGCCACTGATTCATGACGGAGATGGCCAGGGAGTTCAAGCGGTCCTTGCAGCGCTGCAGGGCAGAGGGGCAGAGTCAGTAAAAGCTTTTTGGAGGGGGGGAGGCATTAGCTGCCTGGTTGGCAGGTTGTACCCCAGCATGCTTCTGCGAAGCCTCTCTGGGTCCTCAGACCCTTTGAGGGCTGGTCCAGCAGAGGAAGATCTGAGAACATGAGGTGTCTTGTCCATCCCATGCCCTCCAGACTCCCCGCAGTGCCCAATACCCCACCGTTTGACACAGCATCTCCCAAGGGCGTGCACCCCAACAGGGTACCCATCTCCTCCTCCATCTCTCCCCCAGTACCTGGCCCATTGGAGAGCCCATTGGGCAGCACAGCCTGGGGTGAAACACCCTCTCTGCTCACAGGACACCTGCCCTGTGCTAGCACTGACCCAGGGGCTCCCAGCTGACAGGAGGAGGATGCAGGAGCTGAGACCCTGCTGCCTCCTGGCTGGGAGGATACCCCAGGGTCCCCAGCACTCTGCCCAGGCACAAATGAAACAACCTGCCCAGTCCTCAGCACAGCTCTGCGCAAGTCCTGAGGCACAATGGCACAGCACCGGGCAGCCTCATAGCTTCATCCAGCCTCTGCTCACATAGGAAATGCCAAACCTGCCCAAGAGCTGGAGCAGAAAGGATGTGGGGTGAAGTCCCCTCCGCATCTCCCCACCACAAGGGCTGAGGAACAGCAGCAGATCCCAAAAGCCCCAGACCTGGTGGCCACAGAGGTCACACGAGCAAGGCAACTGCCCTGCCTCATCGGCCCCTGCTGCGGTCCTCCCCAGCAAGCAGAGGGATGCCAGCCCCAAACACCTGTGCTGCAGCCCTCCCAGCCTCACTCCGCGCTGCCTGCTTCCCCCAGCCACAGCTGCATCTCAGGGACGGACAAAGCACATGCGTTCTTGGCTTGCAAAAGTACAGCCCGCACTTCTGGTCCCTTCCCCTGCTGCAAAAGGAATGGAGGAGAGCTAGAAAAGGTGTCAGAAAAGCAATATGGGAACTTCTACACAAAACCAGGTAAAGGGACTAGGACTGTACAGCCTGGAAAGGAGATGCTGGGCGGTCCCAGAGAACACTATAAAATCAGGGCAAAGGACAGAGCATTCATGGTCATGCATGAGGCCAGTCCTGGGAAGTATTAAGTGAAACGACTGGGCAGCAGCCTAAAAAACAGCCACCACGGGGGACGTTTTCACGTGATGCCCAGCTCAGCGCTGGAACTGCCCACCACGGGATGTCGTGGGTCGTGAGACACAGTCATGGCGAGCATGAGCCAGGGCTATAAAACCTGATGCTGGCTACACCCCCGGACCCAGAAATGCCCCAGCACTGCTTCCTCAGGGAGCTGCCCCCTCAAAAACGTCAGCCCTCACCCTAGTTTCAAGCACCTGCTCCCGTCCCGGGGAGGTGGGCTCTGCTGCTCTTGGGGAAACCCGCTTGCACTTGGCAGTGTCCGGGCCTCAGGAAGGGCAGTGCCAGGCAGGCCTTTGCCCTGCATGGGGTGGGGGACCAACTCTGCCCTCGTCCCACGGCTCCCTGGGTGTGGGGAGATAAGCCAGGAAGGTGTTGGACAAACAGTTGCTAGGTAAGGGGAGGAGGAGGGAGGGGCGCGACTTTTGTCCCCGTCCAACACCACCGTGGTGCCACTTGGCACATGGCACAAGCAGCTCCCAAGGTCCCCAGCCACATGGGGACCCCGCAGAGAAGGGCAGTAAGGGGGCTCAGGGCTGGAGGCAGGCAGGGAGTCCTCGATGCCTCCCTGCATCCTCCAGCCATCACTCCAGGCATCCCCTTGCCGCTCCCATGCCAGCACCCTGTTCTGGGCACCCCTCCTGCCCTCACTGCCAGCCCTTCTGTCCTCCAGGTGCACCCTGCCCGCACACAAACACCGAGACCCTCCAACCCGTGTCCCCAGTCAGGGACACTGCCTGCCACCAGCCCCTGGAGCGAGGCCACCCTTTCCTAGCAAGACCCACCTGGGCTGCCTTGTCCCCACCATGTGCGTCTCTCCCAGCGCAGCCCCAGCCCAAGGGTCTCCCACCTTCCCCTTCCCGGTACGGGGCAGTGCCCAGCTGCCTGCCCGGCTGGGCGAACAGGGGCAGGCAGGTCCCCGGAGCACCCTGTCCCCGGGCTGCCGAGACTGTGCGGCTCTGCCTGTGCCTTTGGTGGCCAGCAGGTGTCAGAGCACGGGCAGGGAGCGGGCAGGGACCGGCAGGGAGCAGGTACCGATGGACAGGGGGAGCAGGCAGGGACAGGCAGGGAGGGTCGGGGAGGGAGTAGGGGTGGGGAGCAGACACGGGCGGGCAGGGCAGCAGTGGACAAGGAGCAGGCATGGATGGGCAGGGAACAGGCAACTGAGAAGGGACCAGGCAGGGATGAGCCATAAACAGGGAGCAGGCAGTGAAAGGCAAGGGGAAGCAGGTGGGGATGAACAGGGAGCAGGCACAGGAGGCAGGGAGAAGACAACAACGGGCAGCGATGGCCAGGGACGGGCAAGGAGCAGGCGGCAATGGGCAGGGAGCAGGCATGGGCAGCAGGGAGCAGGCACAGATGGGCAGGGAGCAGGTAGGGATGGGCACTGCCACAGATGGGCACAGGTAGGCAGGGACCAAGAAGCCCATGGGCATGGGCTGTCTGCAGGCTCTGTGCTTGCCGGGGGCTGAAGGGAGAGCTCACGTCCTCCCCACGCACAGCCCAGAGGGGCTACAGCATCCCCGGGGACCAGGGTGACCATGCCTGCCTGCGTGGCACGGTCCCCGTCCTGCCTGAGGGTGAACACAAGGTTTCGCAAGGTGGCAGCAAAGACGTGGAAATGCCACCTTGGCCCACGGGCCCTGTGGGGCCCAGGCTGGAGTGGGATGTCCAAGCTCAGCCATGTGGCACTGAGCCCTGGCCACAGCTCACCAGCCCCAGTGCCGTTCTGGTGCCCAGCCAGGAGGCTGAAACCCATGCAACAGGCATATAGCATAGTTTGGGAGAAAGGCGGGTGGTGACAGTGTGTGAGGTGGGGCACAGCTTGTCCCTGTAGTGGCACAGGTGACTGGGCACCCCCAGGTCACATGCAGGACAGGGGCCCATGCCACCATGCTGAGCTGGGTGGCCCTGTGCTGTTGCATGCACATCATGGTGGAGACCCTGGGGATGTTGGGCTGGGCTGAGCAGAGATATTTTCCCCAATGACCAACACTGGTATCTCCCTTCTTGTGTCCAGACTGGGGACAGGACCATCCCCTATGGGGGAAGCCAAACCCCTTTCGGGAAGGCAGCAGGTCTGGAAGGAAGGGCACAGCTCCAAGTGGGAGCACTGTCAGCAGGGACCCCAGGGCCATCTCAGGGTAGGTACACAGGACACTCAGGTGTGACCACAGTCTCAGCAGAGGGGTTGTGGATGGAGCGTGCTTGGCCACAGCTACCCCCATGTCCAGAGCTTGGCCAGGAGAAGAGGGGTTCCACTAGCATCTCCCCCTCAGGCGAGGTTTCTCCCAAAGGAAGCCAAGAGCCCTATCCCAAGGTCTCCATGAGAAATTCCTCACCACTGCAAGGATGGTCTCCATGCCAGTTGGGCCAACAGTGGCTGCAAGGGGTAATGGCTGGTGTAGGGAGAGGCTTGGGGTTGGGACTCCATGGGGGCAGGGGGCCCGGGACATTCCTGGGCCAGGCTGCCGGGGAGAGGTGAGGCGGGCTCTGCCTCCAGCCTTATCTCAGCACCTCCGAGTGGGACCAGCAAGAGCAAACACACTGGAATTCTTGAGGAAGATGAAACGATAAAGGGAAGGCGGGCAGAGAGCAGCACTACCCACCCCCCAAAGCAGGCGGCATCTTCCGGCTGCCTGGGACACCCAGACCCTTGGACTTGGGGAAAGAAAACAGGTTTGAAGTGAGTCAACAGCAGTAAAAGCCAGTGGACTGGGGGAAGGGACAAGGAGTTGGGTCAATGGCCTTTCCCAACACACAGCAACACAGGGCATGGTGCCAGAGCCAGAGCTCCCACGTCTGGGGGCATCTCCCACAGTTAGGGGCCACAGGACAAGCCCAGAGGGCTGTGGGATGGCAGCAAGCTACCAGAAGACATGCCACCTCCATAGCAATGGGGACAACTCCCTGCACAGCTGCCCGAGGCACCATGGTACCCATCTGTGCACAGATGTGTGGTGGCCAGGGACCCTGCTGGATAAGAGCCCTCATTTGGGCACCCCAAAAAGACCAGAGAGCTTCCAGGTACCCTGCCAATGAGGCAGCAGGACAGTGGGAAGTATGGGGCTGGCAGGTGGGACCCCTCTCTCAGGGGTGTTGCGGGGCACTGGCTGGGTTAGGCCAGTTAGGTTAGCACTCTCAAGAGCAAATGCAGCAGAAGCACTCTTCTGCCTCCAACTCGAGCAATATAATGTCACCCACTTCCCCAGTGCACAGACCAACGGAGCTCACTGCTTCCTCAAGCTGTATCCCTGAAGCTGTTCCCCAGGGGATACAGGCTCCAGCCCAGCCCCAGGGCTCCAGTCACCAGCAACCGCAACTCGTGCAACTCCCCAAGCTTGGTGCAGCTTCACATGGGGTCTTGGTCCCTCTGCTGCAGTCCCCAGCCTGAGAACCACCCTGGAGCGTGGCCCCTGCCCTCAGGGACCTGCCCCCAGGGCACACAGGGTTGCAGAGCTGTCAAGCCAGCACCCAAGCAGTTTCTCCTCCCACTGTTACCAACACCTCGGTCAGAAACCATGGCCAGAGCCCCGCTTAGTGCCCACCACCATGGCCACCCACGCTCACCCACCTACCAGCCCTAGAGCGGGGGGTGCAATGGTGAGCAGGGCAGCCCTGGCTGCCCCCTGCCTCCCCCAGGAGCTCACTCGGGCTGTAACCCAGTGCTGAGGCTGGTGGCCAGGTTTCTTAGCAAGGCCGTGCAGCTCCTTATCTGCATTCCTGAAACCCTCAGGCATTCTCCTGGCAATATTAAAACACAGAGTAACCTTCGTCCAGCATCACCCCCCGCTCCGCTGCCGTCCTCTATAGCCCCCACTCCTCCCTCCCGCTGGTCCAGGGCACTTGTAAACTGACTGCAACAGGGCATTTGCAACAACGGGTTGTCCCCGTCCCGGAGCACAGCAAGCTGAAGGCAGTCCCCATCGGGCACCCTTCACCATCCCACCTGAGATACATGGGAAGCAGGGGCACTGAGACACGGCACAGGGTTTTGGCAACAGAGCGGGGACAAGGTCAGCAAGGGTGCTTGTGGTGCCCAGCTCGCGGCTCTGCCTACTCCCCTGCCTGCCAGCACACCGGGCTCTGCTCTGTCCCTCGGCTCCAACAGGCAGGCTGCCTGCTCTGCCAGCCAGCAGGCAGAGCAAAGGGGCAAGGGCAGGATGGGTGCAGCGGGGCAGGGTGCTGCCCCGTCGGGGAACAGCGCGACACAGCGCTGCCGGCTCGGGGGTGGTTTGGCAGGATGCTGCCGGCTCGGGGGCTGTGTGGCATGGCTCGGGGGGCACCAGGGCAGGCTACTGCCAGCTTGGAGGGCAAGGTGCTGGCAGCTCGGAGGACAGCGGGACGTGGGTTGGGGGACAGCAGGGCAGGGTGCTGCCAGCTCGGGAGGCACAAGGGCACACCTCGGGGTGCAGCAGGCATGGGTGCCACAGGCTCCGAGGGGCAGCGGGGCAGTGTGCTGCCAGTCTCGGGGGACAGGGTGCTGCCGGCTGCGGGAGCAGGGTGCTGCCCCACCAAGGCGCAGCGTGCTGCCAGCTCCGGGTCCGATGCGCCCAGCCCAGCCGAAGGGGCAGAGCTTTGCAGCGCCCGGCGAAGGGAGATGCCCGCTCTGCACAACCGGCAGCCCGGCCCGGGCACCGGCATGCCCGGGTCAGGACGGGGGAAGCCGCAGCGCCGGGTTCCCCGCTGCTGCCCGCGCTGCCCCGGGAGAGCGGGGGCGCGGGGCGCTGCCGGGCGGCCCCGGTGCCCGCAGGTGCCCGGCGCGGGGGTAGAAGCGGGCGGCGGCGGGGCCGTACCTGGGTCATGAGCCGGTCGGCTCCGGTGTTCTCCTCGTCCTTGAAGATGATGTCGGGGTTGTAGTTGGGCGTGAGCTCCTTGAAGCGCTCCGAGTTACGCGCGATCTTGCCCTCGTAGCGGCCGCTGGCCCCCAGGGTCTTCTCGGGGACGTTGGGGCTGAACTGCTTGTAGGCGAGCGGGATGAGCTTGCGGGGCGGGCGGCGGCGGCTGCCCACCACCCTGCCCGGCCCGCAGCCGCGCACGGCCGGCGCCAGCAGCAGCGC
>NW_010972437.1:17297916-17327627 GCF_000737465.1 Haliaeetus leucocephalus | reverse complement strand
GGCGGCGTGGGCTCGGGGTGGCACCCCCGGGGCTCCGGCCCCCGCCGCGCCGCCTGCTCGCCAGGGGCCCGGGCCTGCGGGCGGGGATCAAACAGAGCAGGGAGGCAGCTGGTTGAAATTTAACCACAATATTCTCGCTCCCCATTGTTTCCAGGGAGGCCCGATATTTCCACAACAGGATTATGGCATCTGATTAACTCGCTGAGACAACAATGAGGGGCTGGGATGGGCTTCCCCTTCTAGCTGCCAAAAGGGGAAAGTAAATACAACACCCTGATTTCAGGAGCGAGGGCTTGCGGGGCCCCCCCGGTTCTCCCCCAGCTGTGTGCCGGGGAGGGGTCCGGCACGGCTCTGCTTGCACCCTCTCTGGCTCCCTAGGACCTTCCCAGGTGAGGCAGTGCCTTGGGATGCCCCCGTACACACAACGCTCTCAGGCATGTCCCTTTGCCAGCTCTTTAGTGGGCACAGGGTATGGGTCGCTCCTAGGGATATACAGAGAGGCCAGGCTGGAATAGCCTGGCCAGACGTCCAACTCTGGCTGCAGGGCTGTGCTGGCCTCAGCAGGACCAAGCAACCTGGGCAAGACAGATGCAGGCTGGGGAGCCAGCAGCACCCACGGGCTTGGGATGATGCTATCCAGTGGCCCCAGTGGACCATTTCCTTTGCAGGAGCTGCAGGCAAAGTGCAACTGGCCAGAGGTGTCTCTGTCAGGTTTTCAGATGCAGTAGCCACACTCCATCAGGTTTTCATACTGGTTTTGGGTACCCAAAACTGGTGCCCAGAGCCTCTGTGAAGTCCTGCCACTGTGCAGGATGGTGAGGCTGTCCCGCTGCTCCTGCACATGATGGAGCAAGAGAGTCTGGCCAGCTGCCTCGGGCTACCCCACTTCTATATCCATTCAGCTGATCCTTCCAGTGGAGCATCCTAAGGGCATCAGCAGAGAGAGCAGCAGAGACATGTCACAGCACCACTCCCCATCCCTGCCCCTGGCTTCCCCGGGCTGCAAATGGGGCAGAGTTTTCTGTGCATCACTGGCACAGGAAAATCAGAGCCTGGGCTAGGTCCACAGGGTCCTCCCGGCTGGTTTGTACTCCCACCAAAGGAAGGAGCCCAGCTTCCCACTTCGCTCATCACTGTTGCAAGGGTGAGGGGAACAGGGTCATCTGGGATGGCGCTGGGTCTGGGGGGTGCAGCACATCCCCAGAGAGAAGTGTCCTATGGCTGCCAATGACCCAAACCCAGACCTCCAAATAACCTCTGCAGCCTGCCAGCATGCAGTGTGCATGTCACACGAATCTGTCCCCCTCCCAGCAGCTCCAGGCTGACAGCAAGCAGCCTAGCCCTGCCCTCACTGGTACGATGTTCATGTCCCATGGCAGCCCAGGACTGCAGACAGGGAGCTGGCTTTGTCCATGACGGCAGCTCCTACCCATGCAGGGGCCCCGGCATCTTGCATCGGCTCTGGCCACAGTGAGCAGTGACAGCGTCCTGTCACTGGGTGCAGAGTCCGTCACCTCTCTGTGCAGCATTCCCAATGCCAGCCCATGTCCCTGCCGGGCAAAGCCCACTGGCACATGGGGCCAAATGGGACAGGAGCCCCAGGCACCATAGGGCAGGCAGGGCTGGGTGTGCGGGGAGGCGGCTGGAGGCTGCGACAGGGTCCGTCCAACCAGGGGTGAGGGGGAATTTCTGCCCAGGGAGCTGGTGGGAAGGGACGCCTGCTGCCGCAGCACTAGATCACAGGGAGGAATTACCTTCCAGTGGAGGTGGGAGAGACGCAGCGTCCGTCCCTGTATCGCACGGCATCTCATACAGCGCTCAGCCACTCTCAGGCACCGCCGGGACGCTTGGCCACCACGCACTGCATGTGGCTCCTGCCTGCGTCCCCAAGTCCCTCTTTCCTCTGCACCTTAGCTTTCCCCCCCACCGCATCCCTCTATCCCTGCCCCGAGCGGGAGGGCAGCATCCCGTAGACACCTCGCTGGGCTCCCGGGGCTGCCGGGGCCCGGGGGCACGGGGCTGGCACAGGCCCCGCAGGGCTGCCCGGAGCCGGGCGCTGCGCAGGGCGAGCGGGCGGCGGAGCCGGGCGATGCAGTCTAGGTGGTGCTATTTCTCTATTTTTGCACTGGACGGGTTTGCGATTTTCCTCTCCCCATTCGCTGCCTTGGTCGTCTTCTTCTCCTCTCTCTCGCTCTTTTTTTTTTTTTCTTTTCCTTTTCTAAAAATACTTGACAGCGATTGAAAGGTCCCTTTAATCGAGGCCACAGAGCCCTTATTAAGGGCACGGGTCGGGGTGCTGGGCCGTGCCCGGCATAACGGCTTCATTAAACCCTGCGAAAACTAATATTTATGGAATCAAATTTATGGAGGCCGAGGCCGAACTTGTGGCCTTTAATGTGTGTCGGGAGCTCAAATCCAGCCGGCTCCAGGGAGGAGGGGGTGGGGACAGGGAAGGAGACCCCAGTGGGACAGGATGGGACAATGAGTGGTGACACTCCCTGGAGCCGGCGGCAACCTGGGCCAGGGAGGCACCAGTGGCCCCACTCTGGAGTCTTGGGGGCTGGGGTCCCTGCGGTGGCCTGGGGGACATCGGCAGAGTTCTTTTTCCTGCTGATGTCTTCACCCTCCTCCTTTTATTTACCCCCTATCTGTGTTCCTGCAGCCCCACCTTCCCTTGCCCTGGGAGCAGGGCGAGTGGAGCAAGATCTGTACCTGCAGCAGGTCTTTACCCCCAGCCCATGCCTGCCGGGGTGCTCGCCCGTCCCTTGGGCACAGAGCCGCAGGGCTCCCTGGGGGCACTTTCTCTGCAGCAGGACAGTGCTCTTGAGCAACACCCCTGCAGCATCCCTGGGACTGGCTCCCCTGAGCTGAGAATCCTAGGGAGAAGCAGAGGCACAGCCTGAGTGCAGCTGGCAGCTGGGATGACCCTGGGTGCAGGTGCTGGTCTGCACCATCCGCTCCCCTATAGAGCCCACCAGCCACTGGCACAGTGGGATGGGAATGTCGTCTGTGTCTTCCCCCCCCCGCCCCGATGTGATATCCCCTCAGCCCCAAGGAGGACAGCTGAGCCAAAAGGCCTCGCTGGGGTGATAAGCCCTTCTCCTACAGGTCCTGGTGTGCACGGGGAGGCAGCATGAAGCCTGGGCCCAGCACAGAGCTGGGGGACCTGTTTTGGAACAGAGCAGCTCCCAGGCCAGGAGATGGAGCCCACATGGAGCAGAGGTTGCACCAGGGGACAACCTGGTGACAGAAGACACATGAAACACAGAGCTGCTAACCTCCTGCTGCCCCAGTCCTACCCACCCCCCAGCCAGTAGCAGGACCCTCCCTGGTGACAAGTGCCCATCAGGCAGACCAAAGGTGCCAAGGTAAGATGCTGGTAGATGGGAGAAGGCAGGATACAAGCCAGCTATGGCTGTCGGCACTAGCTCCCCACCCCATGGCTTCCCCTTCCCACCACCCACCCTGCCCCGCGTGCTGCTCCCTCAGAGAGGAAATATAAAAAGCAACTGGCTGCTCTCGCCCAGGGACTGGCCGGCCATGGCCCAGCAAAGGCCCTTTCATTCTCCTTCCACAGACACAGGGGCTGCTCCGGATGTTTTTGTTTCCCCCTTGCTGCCTGGGAGAGCAGGCAGCATGACTGCAGCCAGCCCAGCCGTGGGGAGCGGGGCAGCTGGGGGCACAGGTCCCTGCCCCAAGAGTTTGGCACCGCCGGCTGCAGCCTGCCTGCAGCAGTGCTGCCTGGATCTCTGCCTGCTGTTTTAGGACCTGGCTTGGGCACAGGAGTGGGGTCCCAGCCCCAAAGGAAGTGTGTGAACACAAGAGCTGGAAGAGGAGAGCAGGGGTTAATGGATGGATGGATGGATGGATGGATGGCGTGTGGAGGGGCAGAGTTGGTGCTTTGTGTCCAGGGAGCATCTGTAACTTGCTCCAGGGCTGCTCCCAGGCCTGGGAGCTTTCAGTATGTTAGTGGCTTGGTTGTCCCCTGCTCCTTGGAGGCCAGAGCATGGATTAACCCCGTATCACCTGCCCACTAACCCTGGGGGAGCTGCCTGCAAGTGGAGGGTGCCCCTCAGTCCAGCCAGGCTGCCTTTTCCAATCTACTGCTGCAAGGGCTTCATCTGGCTCCAGGCACCAGCACATGGCATGTCCCCGGTGTGGGACAAGGAGAACGTGGTCTCCAGCCCCCCCCCAGCATGCTGCCCCCTCAGTATCTGGGGGTCCCCTCATGTGCACCCCACCCCACATACTGCTGCTCAAGGTGAGGCACAGTACGGGCTGGGAGGTGCCCCATAGCTATGAGCTAGTGTCACCTCCGCACCATCCAGAGCTGTCACAAGCCCCTGGGACAGCAGGACTGGCCAGAGGGGGACCCAGCAGCACCAGGGCTGCACCCCTGCCTGGACATTGCTGGCCCAGGGGAGGACAGAGCAGAAGCAGAAGGAATCTCACTCAGACACAGCCCTTTATTGCAAACCCACACAAGAGCAGCCAAACCCCACAGCCCTCCCAGAGCCCCAGCTGTCCAACACCCACCCGGCAGCATCCCTCCCATTCCCCCCGGGTGCAGCACTGGCTCCACCATGAGGCAGTCTGGGCAAGCTCTGCACGAGGAAGAGGGAGAAAAGAGGTTCCTGAGACACCATTGAAGAAAGGAGATGCTCCATCTCCCTGGCTGGACACACCTTGGGAGGGGACCATGACCTGGGCAGGGTCCGCCAGGAGATGCAGGAGAGGAGGCAGAGGATGTGTGGGTGCTCTGCACTGCCTCTCTTGGATGCTGGGGGGAGCAGAGACCCTTGGGGTGAGTAGCAGTGACCTTTCAGCTGAAGAGCCCCTTTGCCTTCTTTGGCTTGGCCTTGGCCACAGGCAGCCGGAGCTTCTGAGCTGGGGAGGAGGCCGGCTGGAAGCGAAGGGGAGGCAGTGTCAGTCCCCCCTGGGAGGTCATGCAGGATGGGTGCGCGTGTGCAAGCAGTGACACTCCCATCATCCCTGTGGGGGAGTGCAAACCACACACACATGTGCAACCACACGCTCCCCAGCCAGGGTGCATGGGGTAGGAACCAAGCTGAGTTGCCCAGTCCTTCCTGGAGGGGCATGGGGCTGGGATGCAAGGAGGGAAGGGAGGTGCGGGCCCCATCCTGCCATTGGTACAGAAAGGCTGTTTCTAGAGCTGCACTCACCGTGGTTCCCTCGCTAGAAGATGCTGTTTCATCCTCCTGGGATGGAGGTGGTGGATGGGGGTGCCCTGTGGTTTCTGCAGCAGGTGTTGGGCCCTCAGTGTCCTCTGGTACCAGCAGAAAGAGATGCAATTTGGGATTGAGATGATGGAGCACGGGGCATTGCCCAAACCCACACCAGGAATGGTGCGTGGGTGGGGGAGCTCTGCCCATGGGGAAAAAGCAAAGGGGGAGACTGTTGCATGGGGTGAGCTGCACCCAGAGCCCTACTCCTCTTCCCCCGGATGGGGCCTCAGCCGCAGGGGGGCCGGGTGCTTCACATACTTCCCATCCCACAGCCACGGAGCTCCTCACCTGAGTGCTGCCGTTTCCGAGACTGCTTGGCCTCCTGCTGCGTCACTGCTGTGTAGAGCTGCTGCAGAGCAGAGGCGAACGCCTGCCCTTCTGCCACACCGCAGATCTGGGGCAAGCTCTGCGGGAGAGAGCAAAGGCACCATCACCCTGCCAGGAAATCACCTCCCAGCAGCCAGTTCCTGCCAGGATGCGCTGCCACGGTGCCGCAGTGGGGCAGAGAAGGGGCCGTGCATCCCTCTGCCCATCGGGCTCCATCTGCTTTGCCCCAGGGACCGTGGCACAGTTTGTGGGGCCAGCCAGTGCTGGCACTGGGCAGGACGTGGCTGCTCCCCAGTCGTGCACACACACGCACACACGCATGTGCGCACACCTGCTCCGGCCGGCCGGCTGCCTTCCCATTCAGAGGCAGACTGCAGAGGCTTTCGAGTCATTCATGAAGCGCTGGAGATAAGATCGCACGGGAAGGGCTGTGGCTTCCCGGGCTAGAGCATCGCAGGGGCTACAGCTCACCGATAAGGACAGCAAGCCCTGGGCAGGGGCAGGACCTCGGCCTGAGGTGGGGATGGGGACCCCCTGCCTGCCACAACTGCCTCCAGCGATGGCAATGTAGGCAGCACAAGTCATCCCCGGTAGTCCCATGGCAAGTGAGGGCAATGCGGCAGCAAGATGAGGAATGCCCAGGTTTGCTCCCAGGCTGCCAGAGCAACTCCTGCCTCCCTGCAAACATTTTTTCTCCATCCAGGCTTGGTGCGGGGAAGCCTCCCTCCTTCTGCCCACAACCCCCGCCAGGGCTGCGGGATGCCACCCTCGCCCTCCGGGCCATGCCAATATGCACGGAAGACCTCAGCTGGTGAGGCTGGCAGGCTGGGCAAGCACCACGCTCCACTGAGAACCTAACGCAGCACACAGCCAGCAAACAAACACGTGCAGGGATGGGGAAATGCATGTGTGCCCTGGAAGGGGTGGCTGCACAGGGGCGTGTAGGGCACGCTATGGGTGCACACGTGCAGGTGAGTGTGAGTATGCGTGCATGCATGGGGGCTGAGCGCGCAGCCGTGGGTAGATGAGTATGGCTCTGGGTGCATGCATGGCTGGTTGTGTGGCTGTGTGTGTGTGTGTGTGTGTGTGTCAAAGGTCTGCACACTAATCTCTGCTCCACTCCACACCCAGGCAGCAGGAGAACAAAGTGTAACAGATAAGGCTGGATCCTCTCTGGGCCAGAGGAGCGGGGAGGGGATGGGGACGCTCAGACCCACTCAAGGCCAGAGTCCAAAGCCTGG
This sequence comes from Haliaeetus leucocephalus, assembly GCF_000737465.1. Lineage (NCBI taxonomy): Eukaryota > Metazoa > Chordata > Aves > Accipitriformes > Accipitridae > Haliaeetus > Haliaeetus leucocephalus. The sequence continues at coordinate 17,320,813 of NW_010972437.1, read as the reverse complement.
CCCCAGCTTCCCAGTGGCAGAAAGGGCAGGCTGAGCCCCCCTTGCTGCTCCCTGCCAGATGCAGAGGGAGGGCAGGGCTGATGCCAGGATGGGTTGGCTGCTGCCCAGAAAGGCGCTTTCCCCACAGGTCTCATCCCTCCTGCTGGAGCCGTGGGCATGAAAGGCCCCTTAGCTGTAGGACACACATGGCACCACCGTCTGCTTTTTGCCCAGCTCAGCTTTTGTGCAGGGACCTCCCTGTGTCCCTGCCCACTGCCACAGGAGGGAGTGATGCTCTGATCCCAGCGCCCTGCCAGCATCCCCGGGATTGCTTGCCACTGGGCAAACACACCTCTCAGCCCAGCCTCTGAGCCGTGACCTGTGCTGGCCCATCACAAGGTCCCAGGGAGGAGAAGGGATGCTGAGCACCTTGGACACCTCGGGGATGCTCTTGCCCAGGGTGTCTCATCCCACGGGGCCAGGGTTGCACCCAAGGTTGCAAAAGCAGCATCCGAGACCGGGAAGGCGACTGCACTTCAAAGGCAGGAGAGGGGCTGGCAACGGGTGGCTGACACAGCCAAGATCAAAGGCACAAGCTGGAGTCATAATTCAGAGAAAAGCAAACAGCAGCTCCCAGGAAAGCCGTGAACGGTGGCGGAGTGAGCAAAGTGTACTAGATAGCACTGCGTGGGTCAATGCCCCGGGAGGGCGGGAGAGTCTGCTGTGGAGCCACCTGGCCCTGGGTGCCACTACCTTGCTGCCTATCCCCTCTCCCTGCCACCAAAGGGTCCCCAGGGAGCGATGCCCAAAGGTGATGGGGCAGGCTGTGCACCCAGGCATAGGGTGCTGCCCACCCCTCTCTGCTCCAACTCAGCCAGGACACAGGCTGCAGTGCAGGATGGCACTGGACATGCCCCGAGCCCTGGGGCTGCTCAGGCTGCTCCTCTTCCTAGCATCCGAGTGAGGATCTGGGCAGGGCAGCTCCTCTCTTGGTGCTCAGACCCAGCTGCCCTGAGCCAGCAGAGTGTCCCCGTGGTGTCTCTGGGGATGGGGCAGTGCTGTGGAGTGCCCACCGTGCTTGCAACCACCCGGTGTCCCCGAGACCAGCATACAGGCACCCGCTGGGGTGGCACCCTGGGGAGGTGCTGGGACAAGAGAGCCCAGTGCTACCAGTCCCGCAGGGAGGGATGGGCATCTGGGCTGGCACAGGGGTCTGCAGGTGCAGGGCACCCACTGGCCATGCCTTCGGGGAGGGCCCAGCTCCAGCAAGCCCAGGGTGGAATTTGAGAGTCACTGGCCACCTCCTGCCACTGCCCTTCCCGGCGGCTCGAGCCTGTGGGCTCAGAGCCATCGGGCCGCCGGAGCTGGCCCGCAGCGGGATGGGAGGGCCGCGCTTCACAGCCCCGGAGGGAAATGGGTTTATAACCAGAACTGGAAGCGTTTCCCTGCAGAGCTGTGACTCAGCAGGGAAGCAGAGCGTGCTGTGCCAGCCACCGGCCACCTGATGGCCCCGGAGGCTGAGAGGGACAAGGAGGTGTCCCCAGAAAGGGCTGGGTGGGGGACAAGCCCTGAGTACTGGTGACTTGCCCCTCCCTCCTTGCCCCACTGCCCCAATACATGCCCGAGCTGAATCCCGCTGCAGCCAACTTGTTGCCCCTGCTGCGATGTCAGCCCTGGCCTCCGGTGACTTGTTTTTCTCTGATTACCCATCTCTGGGATAAACATGATGCCTGAGGTCTGGGGAGCAGCACGAGCAGAGAGCTGGCACCCGGGGGAGTGCCGGCCGGGTTGCCCCACGCGTCTCACTGGGGAGCGATGCTCAGGGAGCTGGCACGGCTTGTCCCCTGTGTTATGACTACCTGGCCACAAGGCCAAGTGGGATGCCCTGGTATCAGGCGTGACTCAAGGTTGCGGCAGCGGCGTGGGAGGCACCGCAGCACACCCTGAACTGCGATTAGCCCAGCCTGGGGGGGGGCTGCCCAGTGAAGGGGGGGCAGGCGCCTGACCTTGTGCCAGGAGCAAGCCACGCTCACCAGCAGCCCCACAGCAGTGGGGACAGCTCACGGGGAGCTGGACTGCAGCCTCACTCAGTGCCCCTATCCCGAGGGCTCTGCTATGGGGCTGCACCCCAGATTGGGGGGGTGGCAGGGCTAATGGTGGGCAGAGTACTGCATCCATCTCCCAGGCATCCTCCCTTCGCCCACCCCTGCCCGGACTCCCTTCTCAAGAGGCCATAAGAGATGGCGATTTTGATGTGCTCTTGACAGCATGAGCAGAAGGGGCATGTCACCCAGCCTGGCACCGTGCCACCAATGCAGAAGCATCACCTTCCCCTGGCCTGGGCCGGGGGGGTGGTTTGCAGGCAGGCTGGACCATGCTGGGCCCCCGTGCTGGTGCCAAGCACCAGAGTCTAAATCGGTCGTGCTCAAAGCTGGGGACTGACCCTTTCATTATCACACCAGACGTTCGAAGCGGTTACCAACATTCTTCACTACAAACCCCACATTCCTATTTTTTAATATATTTTTAACTGGAAAACAGAGCGAACGGGGCCTGTTTGGAAATTACAGCCTGGCTGCTGTGGCTTGTATGTCAGATCTGCCCACATTCCCGTGGCCAGCCTCAGCACATGCTCCACAGGGGCACACTTAATAATTCCTGCCGGGGCTGGGAGCCAAGGGGTGTGGGCCGGGGGGGGGGGGGGGCCGGGCTTCCCTGGGCTCCCCCATCCAGCGGGCTCTGCGGAAGCGGCGTGGTGGAGCAGCAGCCCGGGAATGGTGCACTGGCTCTCCAGCAATGGGCATGGCTGCCACTGTGCTGGCACAGGCAAAGCCCGGAGATGCTGCGGCAGCCCGCGGTGGGCAGGGGAAGGGCTCCATGGCCGGGGCGTTCCTGTGCCTAGTGGCCAGGCTGCCGTCGGTGCTCTCCCCTGCTGCGAGCTCTGTGTGTGCTCCTGGGAACGGGGCCGGTGTGGCTCGCTGGATGTGTGCTGGGCATCTCTGCCCATGGTCGTACCAGTGTTGGTCAGGCTGGGGAAGGATCCACCCTAGGATCCAGGTAGCTGAGCACCGATGTGTGCTAGCCACTCACCCTGCCTCTGCCAACAGCAGCGGACCAAAGGATCCCGCCAGGATCTGCCTGCGGAGGATAGAGATGGAGGGGGTTGAACTGCTCCCTTCCAGCTGGGATCAAGGGCGGGCAAAGGGGCAGCTCATCTCCCCAGGATGGAGCAGGGCACACCAGTCTGGCCTCCTGCCCCAGCTCCCTGGTGGGGCAGTGACCTTCTCTCTCAGAGCAAAGCTGCCCCAAAGCACCCCAAGCTGCCCCATACTGAATGCCGATGCCCTTTCCCAGCTCCTCCAGCCCTTGGACCTGCTCGCACACGCTCACCCCAGTTTGCAGCAGTCCCTGGGGCATTGCGTACCCCAGCGGCGGATGGCTAAGGGACCTGCCCTGAGCTTGCACTGTCCCCATCATCCCCTACCACGCACATCCCTGGGGATGCGCAGCAGCAGCAGCTGGGAGAGCTGGCGGTGCTGCCAGCCCGCCCGTGGAGCAGGCAGGGGCAGGATGGCCAGTGCTTCCCAGGCAGGGAGCCAGGCTGAGCACACCTGGCAGGAAGCAGCGGTGCCGGCAGGGGAAGGCAGCCGGAGAGCTGCCGAGAGGTGAAGGGGTCACCCCGGGGAAGAGCGGGCAGTGAGGCCGGGACGGCAGAGCATCCCCGCTCGACCCAGCCCAGCCCGGCATGGCCCAGCACTCCTCCCAGCACTGCTCCGGCCCTGCTGTGGGCAATGTTTTCCTTTCCCCCTGACTTTCGGGGCCTTTCCAGCGAGCAAATGTCAGGCGCATAAAGAGCGGCACTGTGAGCGGAAGATGGAGCGAGAATGCCTGCCCGCGTCCCTCCGTAAGTGCTGTCTCACACTTCATCAAGGCAGCCTTTGCAAGCGAGGCACCCGCTTAACAACCAGCAGTCTATGCTGGCCGGCGACCGCAGCAGCCCCGCCGCTCAATACCCTTTTCTTTTCTCCTTGTGCTGTTTTCACGGCTTGGGTTACAGCTTTTCTCGCAGACACTGAGCGGAGGGGCGCAGTGGCAGCGGGGGCTCTGCATTGTGCCGCCTCTGCGCTGGGGTGGATGTGGGTCCCCCCCAATGCAGGGATGCTGGGGGGGTTCCTGCCCTGCCCACCCGCTGCTGCTTCCAGCTCCCAGGGATAAATCCCAGGGAAAGGAGGGTCAGCAGCAGCGCAGAGGTAGGGCAGGAGGTTGCAGCATCTCCTCCCTAGCTACACGAGGACCAGCCCACCAGGAGCAGCCTGGGGCTTGGCAGAGGGCTGGTGGGGGCGAGGGGCTCCAGCCTCCAGTGGGCACAGCCCCTACCCCATCACACTTGGAGAGGGGCCACCCCACCACGCTACCCAGCAAACCCATGGGCATCTGAGCCCTTCCTCTACAAAAGGGCCAACAAACTCCCTCAAAAAGAGTGGGGTACAGCAGAGCAGCCCTTGCTAGAGGCATGAGCCTTGCCTCCCCACCTGGGTGACCCTGCAAGAAGCTGGGCATGGCTGCCTAGGGGCTGGGGACAGCTGCTGGTGGCACCCCCAGCTCCACCCTGACCATGGGCACCTGTCCTCCCAACCAGCAGCCTGTGGGGCAACAGCAGGAGAGCCTCTGGGGCAACTGGCATTGGGAGCTGGGCAAGGAGGATGCCCTGAAGAGTGGCAGGTCCCAGCAAGCCAAGACTTGTGAGGACTTGCTGCTGGCTTCCAGGAAGGCAGAGCCACAGGCTGATGGCACCTACGGGCATGACCTCTGCCAGCCTGGCCCACCACTGACACGGGGTGCCTTCTCCAGGGGCCAGTGCAGGAGGGGAGGGCCTGAGCAAGTCCAGGAGCAGAAGACATGGAAACCTGGTGGCCAGGGTCCCTCCTGTCCCAGGGGGGCAGCTCAGGGACCCCTCTTCTCTGCAAGGAAGCTGGGTGGCTCACACTGCCTTGTTACTGTAGGGTGGCTCGGTGAATATGGACACATCACCCAGGCTTATTATTGTAGGGTTCCTCCGCAAAGCATGCCAGCTCATGCAGGTTTATTATTGTCTGTCCAGGAAAGCTGGACACATCGCGCTGGTTTGTTATTGTAGGGTTGTTCAGGAAGGCCAGCCAGCTCATCTCAGCTTGTTATTATTGCGCAGGGCTTGCGGGGGGCTGGCCGGGAAACTTCCTGCAAAATGGGGTGACGGAAAGCGAGCCACACCTGGTGAATCACAAGGATGCTGTGTGGCGATAAGGAACAGCAAGGGGTGGCATCCAGCACCCCAGCTCCACCCGGTGAGGACAGGGCACAAACGTTCATGGGCACAAATGCTCATGGCTCCCCTGGGACCCATGGGGCAGTGGGGCTGGCAGAGGTGGCAGGAGCATGGGTCAGGGCTGGGGACTGGCAGAGCGGCCTGCAGACCCCTTGAGAAGCAATATCTGGGGGCGACAGGGGGAGACCCATGGGGATGCTGCACCCAGTGTGTCCCTAAACCTGGCATGCAAGGGATTAGCTGAGCTAACAGGGCCCAGAGAGGAAGCTGGGGCTGAGCCAGGTAGGATTAGGGGCTTTGGGGGGAATCTGGGTGCGTTCAGGACCGGGTTGAGCGGGAAGCAGCAGCCGCTCCACCCCGGCGGCTTTGCAGTTCCGCCCAAGCACGGGCGCAGCCGGAGGGGCAGCCCCTGGGGACGCTGCCCCATCATCACCCAAAACTGCAGCAGGAAGCATTGCTGCGTGGGGCAGGGGGGCAGCAGGGCTTGCCCCCCAGGCTGGCTCAGGCAGCTCCCCAGGCACATGGCCCTGGGAGGGCTGGGTCTGACATGCCCCAGCGGCCCTGGCACTACCACTGGCCCAGCCACTGTGTCACCATCACTTCCCCTTGCTCTGCAGCAGCCCGTGTTTCCCAGCCCTGGCACCCCGCTGCTGTCCCTGCAGGCAGTGCCCAGCTGTGCTGGGTGCCCAGGTGTCCCCCCAGGCAGTGCCGGTGCCCAGGTGTCCCGCGGGCAGTGCCCAGCTGCTCAGCGCAGATGTTGGTCCCCGGCCAGGCAACAGGATTGAGTGTCAGGCGAGCTCTCCGTGCACAGCAGCAGCAGCAGGAGGCCAGGCTGCCCTGCGAGCACACAGCCCCTTCATTCATGGCAAAAAATAGCCCCCCGGGGTGTGGTCCAGCCTGGAAAAGCCCCCTCCAGCCCTGGCCAGCCCATGTTTATTCAGTATGGGGGGGGGGACGCATTGCCCTCCCCCTGCCCGTTGGCCCTGTGCACCATGTCCCTGCCAGAGCGGCTGCTCTTGGACGCGGTTCCCCGGGTCCCCCCCCGGCCAAAACACACAGGCTGGGGCGGGGGGAATGGCAAACCCCTAAAAAGCGCTGGGTTTGTCTCCAGGCGGAGCAGCCCCCGGTGATGTCATGAGAGCTTGCAAGCGGCCACATGAAAGGGACTCGCTGCCCAGGAAATCCACAGGTCCATGCTCCGCCAGACAAACCAGCGATTCTTCAGTGGGCCGGGAAGGAAACCTCGGGGAGCTCGAGCCAAGCCTGCCCCTGCCTCATGGACAGAGCCTGCCCCCAGCCCCATGGCCCCCTGGGGTCCCCAACCCTGCTCTGCAGTCCCCCCTTATCCCTTTCTCAGCATCTACAGTTCACAGCAGCCCGATCCCCGCACCCAAATTGGTACCCCTGGGTACCAATCCCTGCCCTACGGTCCCCAGGGCACCAAGCCTCACCCCGTAGACTCCCAGCATCCTAATCCCTGCTCTGCAGCCTCCAGAGACTGGACCCCTGCCCTACAGACCCCAAACCCTCTCTCTCCACTGGCCTGGGAGGCAGCACCCCCATTTCCGTGGTGATCCGTCAGGCTGGGAGCAGCAGGTGATTTAGGGCCAGGCAATGCTGCCACCAGACAACAGGGATGTAGCAGGGCAGTCAGGGGATTCTCTTTCGTGAGGGATTACGCTAGGGACAGCTGGGAACACACAGACGTGCCCCCCCCCCAGCCCCCTCCCCAAGAACCAGCCGCATCTCACCCCACTCTGGCGGGCACTGCAGACATGGGCTCTGAAACCGAATCCGCTGCCCAGGGCCTCCCCTCCCCATTTCCCACAGGCGCAGGACACAGCGGCTGGAGTGATGGGGAGGCTCTGCCTTCCTCCTCCTCCCCACACAGGAGACACCTTTGGGCTCCCATCCAAGCTCAGAGGCCCAGCTCTGCACCCTACTCTGCCCTGCATGTCCCAGCCCCACCATGGATCCCTCGTCGCATGGGAATTGGCGACAGAGCTGCCTCCTCTGCCCCATCACCAGCTGCAGCCCAGAAGGAGCCGAGTGACAAGTGAAGATTAGGGCAGTTTTGACTTCACGCCCCCAGCGCCTCCCCTGCACCATTTTAGGAGGCTGCAAGCATCCAGCCCGTCCACCTTCAACTTGCCCACAGAGACACTCTCCTGCCCCACTTGCTCCATCTCTCCCCACACAGGCACAAGGTGACGAGACCTCTCCGCACCCCCAAAGGTGCCTGGGGGCCAGCGTGTACCCCAGCCTGTTGCTGCGACACATGGTGACACCGGCTGGGAAATCCTCTGTGGAGCAATGGGCGCAGGTGTCTTCGCAGCACAGTGCTGGGGTGGAGGGCTCTTTGGGGCCAGCAGAGCGGTGACAAAGGACCCTGTGACTGAGACCCCGCTGCCCTCAGCAGACAGAGGTTCTTTGCAAAAGAGCTGGCTCCAAGCAGACCACAGCCTGGGGCATCTAGGTTGTGGGGCATGTCTATCCTGCTGGTACCCAAATCCACCCATGACAGCGCTGGGCTCATGGAGGGGACAGGACCAGCGGAGAGGAGACAGGAGCCCCCAGGGTCAGCGCAAGGCTCGCAGGGCTGTTCCCTCTCCCATCTGGGACCGGGGTGAGATGTTTGCTCCTGCTGTCCCTGTCCCAGCAAAGAGAGGGGACTCAGTCTCTGGGACTGTCAATCAGGCACCTTTCACCAGAGCTAAAAATGCACTCTCAGAAGGAAAACAAAATAAAAACACAAAACAAAACAGCGAGGTGAAAAATTCCTTGACATTTCTCTCCTGCGAGTCCCCAGGGCCGGCAGAGAGGCGAGAGCCCCCGGAGTTTGTCAAGCAAACACTTTCACACCCTCGGCCGCGCTCGGCACGCTGCCGCTGGAATGCCAAATATATATTTAAGCCCTGCTCATCAAAGGAGTCTGTTCGGAGTTGGTCTCGGGCAACGTGCATGTGGGTTTGGCCCAGAGAGAAAACCAGAAACGCTAAGAACATTTCTTGGGGATGGGAGACAGCTTGCGCGCACACACACACACACGCGCGCGCGTGTGAGATAAATGACAACCTTCAAGGTCGTGTGGCTGTAAGGTCGTGGGCTGGGCACGAGATACCTGCCCGCTGCGGCACTCACCCTTATCAGCTCCTGTCGCACCATGCACCACGGGGGGGGGGATGTTTAGGCTGGAGGGAGGCCAGCAGCCATTCTGCATTCCAGCGCACTATAACTTTGTCAAAGCTAAACGAGCTCAGCCAACAAAGCCAGGGTCCAGGGAGATGAGCGGGAAGCGACACTCTGGGAGAGAACAAACTTGCAGGGACATGGAGGGCTGGCTGGGGCTGCGCACCCCGCAAGGAGGTGATGAGTATCCTCAGCCCAGGGCACAGCACCATGCAATAGGGAGAGGCAGATACAGCGCTCTTGCAAGTCCAGTGTTGGTGCTTGCCAGGGTGCCACAGCACCTCTGGCTGCTGCACGGATCCTGCTCTACCTCCCCTGGCACTAGCTGCAGCAGGCAGCCAGGCCCAGCCCTCCTGTAGGGCATTGCTGCTCATCTGCTGCCAAACCACCCCCGGCCCCTTGCTTTGAGGAGCCGAGGGCAGGGGGCTGCTGGCTGCGTCTGCCCCATAGCTCCTCTTCCCAGCCACGGCTTTGCTGGAACGAGCTGTCTGGGCGCAGCAAGGAGAACTTTGGGAGGGGAACTGCAGGCAGCAAAGGGGAGAGCCTTTCTGCATGGACCACTCCTGTTCCTCAGCTCCCTCCCTTAGGAGCATCCCCTTGGTTTGCTGCAGATGGCCCAGGGACTTAACACCCATCTCACGGACCACCTCAGAGTCAGAGGTGGGGGAGTCTCTGCCTTCTTTCTCTTCTGCGTGGGGTTTGCTCCCAGCTATGGCAGTGCCCTGATATTTGCAAAGCCCCGGTGCTGGCTGCAGGGCAGGAGCTGAGATGCTCCTGCCCCATTTCTGAAGGCAGGTCTGGGAGCTGCCACACGTGGGCTGGAGGGCAAGGCAGGAGCAACATCTCCAGAGATGATGGGCTGGGCTTTCCCCTCTCTGCCATTGCTCCAGCCAGGAGCAAAGAGGTTTTAGCCTAAATCTTGTACCTAATCCCAGCTGACAGAGCTGCAGGTCGGGGTCTGGCCAGGGGCTGGAGCCGGCCGGCGCAGGAGAGATCATTGCCACAAGCAAACAGAGCGCGCTGGCTCTGTGAAATCAGGCATTATGCGCCTGTCGCCCGCGGCAGGACCAGCCCATCAGGCTGCCAGGGAGCCACTCTGGTTACGGCAGGGGTAATCCCAGCACCGGTGGGGCCTGACCCTGCACAGCCGTGCCCCCCAAGCCGGGTTCATCTCCAGGTGAGGGGAGGGATTGCTGGGCCATGGGTTGGATTTCAGGCACCTGCTGCTAATAAAACACTCTGTCATGGCACCTTTGCCCTCTCAGCCCTTGGAGAGAGGTATGGGGTCCCTGCCGTGCTGCCTGGGGGGCACAGAGGGCTGGGGGAGCCAGGACCTGTGGCCCCAACCCTGCCCCACGCTGTGCCCCTCCACCCGGGCAAGCAGACCTCCCCTTGCCACTGCAGCCCCATCCATCTCTGTCCTGCCAGGTTCGGCCACTGCATCCCGAGTCACTGCTCATTTTCAAGGGCAGGGATCCCAGCCTGTGCCGGGAGCATGTTGCACCGAGCCCCGCCACTTCCCTGTGGACAATGAGGAGCAAAGATGTCCCCGGCTACGGCGACCACTGCTTTTTCCAGCCCCCTGCCCACTCATCACGCCACTCTCTCCATTCGGACTTGCCTTGCTGCGAAGGGTTCACCCACCCTTTGCCATCTCCAGACAGCAAAACCATGCCCTTTGGCTAAATACAGGGTTTTCTAAAAGCCTCACCATTTTCTTTCCTATTTTTCTAGGTGTTTTCTTCCATGCAGCACTGTAATCATCAGCACTGGAAAACAAGGTACCCAGGGCACCTGCTTGCGGCTCCCCTCTGCTCATGTCAAACCTCATCTGTTTGCTGTCACTCTCTGCTGGACGACCATCACCTTCCAGTCTAAAAATTGGTTTATCTTTAACCTTATCCATAATAACATGCTCCAATATGTTGTCTCCTATACGGTGCCAGGCTAGAAAATCCTCCTCCATAACTTAAAGCCCTGCCATCTCAATGGCCCTGCTCTTTGCCATCCTTAAAGATATCAGAGGGCTCGGCAAGCTGGGCTGTGCTGGCTCTGGCCCCTGCTCTCCCTTGCTGGACCCCAGCCTTTGGTGGGGCTGCTGACTGGCTGGGGGTCCAGTTTCCAGAGCTGCTGAGGCACTGTGCAGGAGGACCTTCTCCCTCCCCAGCCAGGTCTTTCTGCAGCCTCAGGAGAACGGGTAACCTCTATAGCCCCCCCCTGCACTGCCGCCAGCTGCCATCTTCTCAGAACACGAGCCTGTCACCGGCACATGCAATAATCATACTCGGCGACCTGTTTCTTTGCTCCCCAACAATCCCAGCTCCTCCAGCAGCCCCAAAACAGGAGGAGAAGGGTCTCCCTGAATCCCCTGCCTCCAGGAGCCGAGCCTGGGAGAGAACCTCTCCGAACACCTGGAAACTCAAAAGGCATGTCTCAAAGTAGACATCAGAGCCAAAGTGAGGACTAGGCTGCTCCTTGCCCTGCCTGGGCTGGCTCCTGGAGCTGGTACCCACAGCCCACTGCCTCCTACCAGGCTGCACATCTGCAGCCTCCACCCGTGCAGGAGAGCAGGAATCAATTACAGGGCTGGCAAAGGCAGGGCTGCTCCGGGGCTGGTGAGCAGCACCAGCTCCAGCGGCCGCAGAGCATGTGGCACGGCACTGGAGGCAGCCCGCCGGCCGGCCCCACGCCTGGGCTGAGCGCAGATGTGCCACTGGCTCATGGGGAAGAGGCAGGGGAACCACTTGAAAGCCATGGCATGAAAGCGCTGGTAAACCAGGGCCACTCCTCTGCTCCTCTGGCTCCGCACACTATTTATAGTGCTCTGGGTGCCCACCCCGGGGGAGTTCAACCCCTGGGGTGAGACTTCTGCCAAGCCAGCTCTCTTTTCTGCTGTGAAGCTCCCCGGACCCCCAACAAGGTCCGTGAAAGGTCTCAGATAGCTAAGATGCTCTAGGGTGGTCTGTCCCAGCTGGACCTAGGATCCAGCCAGCCACAGGAGCTCATGGCACGGCCACATCAGCCTGCACTGGAGGAGCCAGCTTGCATGCAGCACCCCTGGACAACCAGCACGTACAGCAGGAACGTATAGACAAGCCCCACCACATTGGTCTGGAGACAAGGAGAGAGCCAGCCAAGCCATGGTTACTCCTTGGAGAACCACCATCAGTAATCCCAGGTGGATGTGGCCAGGCTGGGGGGAGATGTCCCTGCTCTCTCCAGCTGGAAAGGGATGGCTGGGTGGAAAGGGTGTGGGGAGGTTCCCCCCCCAAGCTTGTAGGCTGGTTTCCTTGTTGTGTGGGAGGATGTCAGGCCTCGGCCTTGTGTCCCAGCACCCAGCCCTCCTGGGCATTTGCAAGGGCCTTTTCAGTCACCACAGGCAGAGGAAATGTGATTCTGCCAACCCACATCTCGTGGGGGCTGCTGGAGGGCTTCGGGCAAGGTAGGCAGCAAGGAAGAGCAGCAGTGCCATGCCCTCAGTGTGTCCCGAAGCGCCGGCCCCGCATCCTCTCCTCCTGCCAAGCGGCATGCGCAGGCACAGCTCTGCGCCCAACCCCAGCTCCGCTGGTGGCAGCGTGGCAAGAGCAAGCCACGGGGAGGGATGCCGGCATCCCCTGTGATGTGGCTGGGGGGGCACAGCCATCAGCAACCACAGAGCAGGGGACAAGGCAGACCTTCTGATGGTCTCCGCAGCACGGACACTTGCCATGTGCATGTCCAACACACACAGGCTCGTGGGGCAGGACAACCTCCACTGCAGTGGTGGCAGCTGGGGGATGAGCCAGGCAAGTGCCTGAGCACCAGGTCACACAGTGACAGCCAGGATGAGGACCCAGGCACTTGGGGGAACACATTTGACTGTAGCCCCATGCCTCCTCACCACCCCGAGCAGAGGTGTGGGGGCTCCCGTCATCTCCCGAGGGCTGCAGGGTGAGGATACTGCCCGCACAGACCAGATCCATGGTGACCTCCGGGGCAGGGGGGTAGGACCGCGCCGATTGGGAGCAGGTGGCTGCTGCTGGTGCTCCCCCGGCCAGCAGCCAAGGAGGAGCTAAATTTATTCCACCAATATGTGGGCAGTGGGGGGGGACCGGGGGGCTCCTCCAGCCCATCTGCCCCATGCACGGCGCACATCCCACCGCCCTCCTCAGTGCTGGCGTGGCCGACCCTGCCCTGACACCAGTGACGGGAACAGAGCCCTTCTGGACTGTCTCTTTGGCACCCGCGTGTCCTGATGACTGGCCCTGAGCGGACCCAAGTCCTTCCTCCCCCGACCACAGAGGGGAAAGTTTCCAAATTAAAAACCTAAAACTGGCAACAAGGTGCCCATGGCAGGAACCTTTTAAACTGGCCATTAAAGTTTATAAGTTAGACGGGCACCAGGAGCGAGCGGCGGAGCTGCAGGAAAACAGCCGCCCCTCCTTGAGCAGCCTAACCACGGCTGTCCCCAAAGCCACAGGGCTGACGTCACAGCATGACTTCACCTCCATCACCCACTGCCTGGCCGGCCCCAGCCCCGTGTTTACCCCTGCCCGTCCCCGCTGCTGTCCCTCGCAGCCCGCTTTTCCCTTTGAGGTCGGTCGGCAGCCCCAGGGCCTGGCGAGGAAGAGGAAAAGAGCAGAGAGAAGGAAACCAAACCTCAGCGCCCACAAGGCGGGCTGCAAAACACGGAGCCCCAGCAGCCACGCTGCGGGGACGGCGGGCTCCGTCCTAGCCCTCCTGCCTCTCCCTGGCTGCGTCCCCCCTTCTTGCCCCCAAGCTGCTGTGCCTGGGGTGGGAGACTGGGAAAACTCCGGTGGCTAGGGCTGTGCCTGCTGTTATTCTCCCATTTTCCCACAGACGACACATTCTGTGCCCTCGGCAAGATGGGCTGGGGTAGGGTATTGGACCCGACTTAGTGTCCTGTCCTGCCCCGGGACGCTGGGATGGACCATGGCTGCCTGAGAGGACCCAGCCTCTGTTGCGAGGGATGACATTCTACGGGCTAGGTGAGATGCAATGGGGTGGTGAGAGGCACAGCCTGTCCCCAAGCCCAGCTGCGAACATGTGGCCAGCCCTGGGGTGAAGCACAGCATGGGGTTTCAGCCAGAAGAGCTTTAGGAGTAGCAGAAACAGAAGCCTTGGGTGCCTGGGTGCAGACCGGGACAACACCGTTCCCCTCTCCCCTGCCAGCGTGGGGGCACTTCTGCTCTAGACCTCTCAAAGAGGAGCCACCAGCCTCAGTGAGGTGTTGCAGGTGTGTGTGGGACGCAGGCTTGCTTTGCACAGTGAGGTGGGAGGGCGGATGGGGGGGATAAAAACCCCATGGGTAGTGATACTGGAAGTGGCCTGGAAGAAACACCACAGTTGTTTTCGGAGTGGCTGTGCATGGGGGCCAGTGCCGAGCCATCCGAGCCCTGTGCAAAGCCAGCACTGCACGCTGGAACCAGCCTGAACGATGCACGCAGCTCAGAGACGCATGTTGCCAGAACATGGGTGAGAGCCACAAAAGCCACACGGGTTCAGGAGGGGCAAGGCTGGGGGCTGCGCGGCCGCAGAGCTGCCTGCAGCAAGCCCAGGGCACCGGTCAGAACAGGCTGGGAAAGCCACCGTCCCCATCGGCTGCTGTTCAGAGCCTCACAGGGCACATTTTGCCCACTGTCACCTCCTGGAGAGGTCTGCGGGTTGCATTTATAGACTCGGCCACAGACCCTGGTCCTTGTCCTCAGGACCGCACAGTGCTGCCGCTGCATCCGGAGCATCTCCAGGAGCAGGGAGCTGTGCCAACCCCCTCTGCGTCCCGGTGAGTCGGTGCATGCATGCAAGCCGCTCGCACGCCTCCCCATAAGCATCGATCAATGGGGAAGCGCACACACACGCGCGCGCGCACACACTCACAAGCAGGGCAGCCTCTGCAAACAACTGCTTGTTAAGTTAAAATTAAACTCTGCACAAATATTGACCTTTGGAGGGGACACAAACTCTGCCGATATATTTACCAGCTTTATAAATGGGCCTGACCACAGTGCCCTATATGCTGAGCTGGAGGAGATGAGGGCTGTGGAGGTGCCCAAATGAGGTGCATGTCCCACACTCCCCAAATGAGGCTCTCTCCGGACAATGCCACTTGTGCCCCCCAGCTGCCCCCCACCCTCCCCAAAGTCCCTACTCCAGCCTGAAGGAGGATGGATGGTGGGCGTGAGGATGAGCTGGACCCACTTTTCCCCTCAACTTACAGTTTCTTGGGGGAGCAGCCAGCAGCTCATGGACAGCCCTGGAGCACCCAGGGGAAGCTCTTGTACTTTCTGGGCTTGTGAAATTGGTCCAGCACAGCAGTCCTGAAGGTGCCTTTCATCTTCCAACCCTTCCAAACATCTGCATTGACCAAAGCCTCACTGTCTTGCAGGGGCACCCACTGCCAAACGCCAGCTGCCCAGCATTCGGACGGGCTGCTCCACCCACGAGTCTGTGCCCCCTCTGCAGAGTGCCCAGCACATCCTGGGGGCTTCCCATCTCTCAAGGGGAACCCAGAGCTCAGGGCTCAGTCCTCCATCTGGGAAGGCTTTGGAAGCTGCAGAAACATCAGCAGCTTGCAGCCAAGGGCAAAAAGGACCCAGCGACAGAAATGATGCAAAGAGAAGGCACAGTACAGCTCTGTGGTGGGAAGTCACCCCTTGCGAACCCACCAGAGCTCTCAGAAGCAGCCAGCATGCCCAGCTGAGCATACGGGGGAATGCAGTGGGACTGGGAAAATACTTAGGGCAAGGTGTTTCCCCAAGGATGGCTAAACCAGCTTGGCTGTTGTAGGAGAAAAGGCAAGTTCCTCTCACAGCCTACACCTAGGGTAAAGCACGGGAGGCAAGTTGGAATAAAGGGTGACTTTTGCAGGCAGAGGGTACAAATGGGGTGGCACAGGAGGCAAGAGCATTTCTCAATGATATTAAACTCTTCAGGGCAGTCAGAAAAACTGCTGAGTGCAACAAGTTGCTGTTGAATGGCTGGGCAATGAAGGCAGGCATGAAGTCAGCGCTGATGAATGTAGCACAAAGGACAAGGGGAACAACCCCAGCCATGCGGTGCATGGTGCAGGGGAGACATTCCTGTGTCAATGCAAGGGGAACACACCAGCTTGGGGCTCAGCCAGAGAGAATAGGACCCTGCACATCCCGAGGATACCAGGCTGAGGCCAGCATGTCTGGGACCATCACTGCCCCTCAGTCCTTGGTCAAAGAGGATGACAGGACAGCGGGTACAGGGTTCGGCTGAGCATGCACCAGCGGGCAGCAGTGCTCAGCATGCAAGAGGGATGATGGAGAGTGGATTTAGGAGATGGCCCTGAGGATCTGAGCGTGCAAACCCAAGGCTATGCATAGCCAGGAGGGGGGTGCAAAGAGGGTGTGCACGCAGCAGGCACAAGTCCTGCGCCAAGAGCAGTGCGTGCACCGGCTGGGCGGTGGGAGGAAGGCTTGTGCCCACACCAGCTGACTGATGCCTGGCCCCAGGGATGCAGGGAGGAGAGCACAACACATACAGCAGGGGATGCCCAAGTTCCAGCTCTCGGAAATACTGAATAGAGTCTTATTCAGGCTGATGTAAAACACTGTTAAAACACACAAAAATCCTTTGAGTAATGGGCGAGCGGGAAAGAGGCATCTATAATTAACAGTAACTGTTCGAGACGGTCGCTGCCCAGAGACGTGTACTGTGCAAAACCACTTGAAAAGGCCTCGTCTGAAAGGCGAAGCCTGGGGTTTTTCAAGAAGCCCGTCATGTAACGATCCTGGCCCTTCCAAAATAATTCTGCCATATTAAAAAAAACCAAAACCTCAGCTTAATCGCCCTGCAGCTCTGGGACTGGAGAGCTCTGAGAAGAGGGGAAGGGAAGCACAACCGGCTTCCAATTAGAGCCTCGTTAGAAAGGAAAGCTGGGGAGCTATTAGAGAGCGGGCCGGGAGTGAGCTGAGCTGAGCTGAGCCAGCTGCCTGGAGACCCACTGCAGGAGGGGCGTCCCCATCAGCCCTGCCCCCTCTCCCCCCCCCTAGGTGGGTGCTCTGGGACCCCAAGGGTGGCATGGTCCCAGCTGTGGGCACATGGCCTCAGCAGATGGAGAAGAGATCGCTGCAGTCACACGCCTAAAAGCCCCCTGGGAAGTCCTGGCCCTCCACAGGGCAGGGTTTGGGGATGCTCATGGATCTGTTCAGGGAGCACAGGGAATGGGAGGAAGGGGAATTGGGGCTAGAAGGATGCTGCAGCTGGAGAGGGGAAGTGAAGCAGGGGTCTATGAGCTTCACTGCCTCCTCCCACCTTTGGAGGTACAGAGCTGAGGCCAGAGACTGCCCCAGCCTGCGTGTCCCCGTGACACCAGGATGGGGCTCCTGGCTCTGCCAAGCCCTGGATTGCAGCCGTGGGGAGAGAGGACAGTCCCACTGTGACTGCATCCATCCTCCTGCCCCGCAGGCACACCTTGCCACCTTCCCTGGCACCTCAGGTCCCCATCCCCTCCCATGCAGACCAGTGTCTCCCAGTGCCCAGCATGCCTGCAGCTCGAGGATGGCTTGTGCAGTGCCTACAGCCAGTTACTGAAGCACCAGAGCCCAGCCAGGTTGGTGTGAATGCCAGGGCATCATCGCCTGCAGCACAGGTTCAGCCACAGCATCCACCCCAGGCCGTTTGCTTCATCAGCTCTGCCTTTAATTGTGCCCGCCAGCCCTGCCTGCCTGGCCCAGGGCACCAGGCACCCGCTCGCCTGCCTGCAGCCCAACTCCAGGGCCAGCCAGTCGGGAGGCTCGCTGCCCAGAGCAGCCTCCCCTTCCCATCCCACAGCCTGGGACCCATCCAACACAAAGTTAATTTCTAACCATGGGTAACCACCAGTGCCCGAGCTGGGATGATTTATCCCCTATCTGCCTGGGTCGGATTTATGAGCCACACATCCCCTAGGCTACGATAAAGGCCATGTCTGTGCTCCTCCATCCCCCCCCTTCCCGTAGCCCCTCCGTGTGGACTCGCTGCCCCCCCCCCCATTTACAAGCCTTCCCCCAGTACGGAAACCTGACAGCCCGCAGAAGAACAGTAAACAGCACAGAAAATAGCACACGCTGGAGGCCAAGGAGAGACACGCTGGCCGGGGAAGCCACAAATGGTTCCTGCTTTCAGGACCTGTTCAAGAAAACAGAGTGGGACGTACCCTGGGCTCCCACCAGCCTTCGAAAGGGGAGAGGGGAGCTGCTATTAATAGCTGAGCCAGGGCACTGCTTGCATGCAGGGCTGGGTTGGACGATGCCACAGCCGTGACTGGGATAGCTGAGCAGCAAGGAGCGGTCCCTGTGGCATCAGCCAGAGGCAGCGCTGGGTGGGAGTGGGCATTTGCCCTACAAATGGGAATTCACATGCAGGGTGGAAATTTCCTCGGCCCATCAGTCCAGCATGAGGCCAGGAGAACCGGGAACTCAAAGTGGGGCCAGGTGCTGCTATGTTTGCCCCTGCCAAGCAGCACTGGGCAGGGGGTGCCAAGGGAGGGCTCATCCCTGCACCCGCTTGTTCCAGTCCATCCTCTGCTGGCAGACGGTGCTCGGCAGCCCAGCACCTGGGCACACTGTCATGGGGATGCCCCAGATTTGCACTTAAGGCTGCTCCAGGGTCTGACCATGGTGGTGATGAAGGCATGTGTCACCTGGCTTCTTTTTAAACAAGGTCTGAGGCTTCTACCCCTGTGCTGGCAACATGCTCAGCCCCTGAGCAGCACTGGGCATTACTGCAGTGCTGGCAGCCTCCGCAGCATGTCAAAATGTGCAGAGAGCTGCATGCACCTGGATCTATTTTCTGCCCCTCTGCCAGCCACTTTGCCAGAGCTCGGATGCTCTGCGTGCACCACGGCAGTCAAGATGCTCCTGCCCCACCAGCCAGGATGGCATCACCCTTTGTACCGCCACCAAGGGCTTCCAGTCCCCGCAGCCAGCCAGATGCGCAGCCCAACAGGTGGACAAATGGGCCGGCTCTTGGCGACCTGGCCATACAGATTGTGGTCCTGAGCTGCACTGAGCAGCCCAGCCCAAAGCAGCCCCCCTGTCAGTGGCAGCGAGCTGGGGAGGGAGCAAGGGGCAGCAGTGACAGCCCTGGGGTTTGCAGGATGAGGCTGCGAGGAGCAGGATGGATGAGGCTGGAGGCAGCATCCTGGCTCTTGGGGCAGGCACCGCCATCCCCCTGCCCTCTGCAGCGCTGATAGCGGCAGCCCCGGCAAGGGAGAGAAGAGAGCCTTGTTCTGGGGCCAAGACTAAGGCGATTCAGTGCTCCACTCCCCTGAGGTTTCTCGGGTGAAACCTGGCTCTGTAATGGCTGTGTCTGTAAAATGTATGGAAATGCCCATAAAACCTGTATCAAATGCTATATGGATATATATGGATATATGGAGAGAACTATGAAATTAGGAGCACGTGGGGAATTGGGGCAGGACGGCTCCCTCTGAGCCGTAAAAACACACAAGTGAAAGGCAGGGGAGGCAGGAGTGCCGGGAGCCACGCAGACAGGCCGGCACGGCCAGGAGCCAGGGGAAGGGCACCCCGGCTCCACGCTGAGTGGCTCTGCCGAGACCTGCGCCCACAGAAAGTGTCCAGGATGGAGGGACCTCTCTGTGGGGCAGCATGGGACAGACCCCTGCGCAGGGCTGGGGATGCCTCGGCAGGGCTCCGGGCATGGCCAGGGGGGCCTGGCTGCCAGGACACCCCAGCAGTACCCCTGAACCAGAGGCAGCTTGAAGATGAGCTGCCAAAATGATGAGCGGGAGGCTGGAGAGGGGAGATGCATAAAGGTCTCTGCTGTGGATGGCAGCAGCCCACTGCAGTATCGATGTCTGAGAGCCATCAGGGAGCCTAAAGTGAGGGATGAGAGGACAGGGGAGAGGTGTAGAGGCAGTGGGAAAATAACCACTGGTCCCAGTTGGGAAAAAGAGCCGGCACCAGCTGAGTGTGGCAGAGCAGCCAATGGCAGCCCTGGAGGTGCACCAACCTGTATATCCCTTCGGGGATGCCCCCTCCCTGAGGGAGAGTGCCAGCGTGAGAAGACGGCACAGCACCAGCTAGAGCAAGCAGCTTCTGGTTTTGCTCCAAGGGCACACACCAAATGCAAAGCACATGGGCAATCCCAAACACACAGCGCTCCTGAGATGGGCCCACAGCACAAGGAGCTCTTCGCGGGACTCTACTTGCCTGCTGGGCTTCATGCCCTCCTCTGCAGGGGTAGTAGCGGTGTGAGGACATGGGCAAAGAGACACGCTGAGCAGCAAGCAGAGCCTTGCTGCCATCAGCATCCCATCATATATAGCTGCCACGAGCCAGCTGAGCTTCTATGATCCTACACAGCAGACTCCCCTTTTCCTACAATCCCATCACTTTGAGCACTGAGGTTTTAAGAAAATCTCTAATATCAACAGGTTTTACAGCAAAATCATAAACAAACAGGCAAACAGAGGGCCCTTGCCAAGGAGTAAGCAACAAATGATGAGAGAGGAGGTGAGCCATGGCAGTTTGCTGTCACCATTGACAACGTTTGCTCCCTGTGCCATGCTGGGCAGCACCCAGTTGGCTCCAGTCCATCTTGCCTTGCCGCAGCAGGGGCCAGAGAGCTGGGACCCCACACCCAGCCCTCCGCTGCTCCCACCAAAACCTTTCACTCCTTGTAGCCTTCCTAAAGCAGAAAATAGGCCCAGAACCCCCAAATTTGGGGCTTAATCTCATTCATTTTCCCTGGTCCACTTGCCCTGAGAGCGGTGAGCATGGAGGGACCTGTGCAGCAGGGAAACCCAGGGCAGGCTCCAGACCCAGGCACGTCCCTGCTCCTAACCCCCATGGAGCTGATGCTGTGGCAACGGGGGAAAGCTCCTTGGCCGCTCCACCCGGCATCCCTGCTGCGTGACAGCCCCTGCGTGGCTCCCCGCTGTGCCGCTAACCAGCGTGAAAGCACAATGCTGGTACCAGCCCCGCTGCCCAGAAGCATCCCTGTCACAGAGGCTGCGGCCAGAAATGCAATGCCAGGGCTGCAGAGAGGCAGTGCTCGGGACACAGAGACGCCGGGGTTGCAGGCACGCAGCGCCGGCTCCGCAGCCCCACGCAGCCGGCAGCAGCGGGCCATCAGGCGGCCGCTGACCGGAGGCAGGGCGCCATCTGCCGCGTCCCTGTCACACGCCAGCCCACGGCGTGTCCCCAACCCCGCCAGCGCAGAGCCCCCCCCGCCGTAGGCAGGCAGGCGGGCGCGGGGCACCGGGCCCAGCTGCAGGCAGGGAGCGTGCTGCCCGCTCTGCTCTCTCCCCTGTCCCCTTCTACCTGCCGGCGTGACAACCAGGAGAGGTCACAGCCCCGCGCAGGGTGGGTGCAGGGCAAGGTTTGGAGCCTCTGGGGTGCAAGGGCAGCCCACAGCGTTATGGGGGGGTGGGTGTGTGACAGCGCTGAGGTGTCCTGGGGGGCCGCAGGGACAGCTCGGAGGGCCTGGGCAACCTCTCTGCCGCTCTGACACCCAGGGCACCTATTTCGCAGCAGTGTGGCGGGGATGAGGATGCAAATGCCTCCAGGCCGTCTCCTTTGGGCTCCAAGCCCCTAGTGCTGGGGCTGGAGGGGGGAGTTTGGGTTGTCCTACAAAACAAATCCGGAAAGCAGGGCAGTTAGGTGGGCATGCAGGGGGACATCGGCAGCAAAACAGTCAGAGGGACAGAGAGGAGAGGGCAAGGGATGGAGGGGACGGAATGGAGCGTTACAGGGATGGAGGTACCTGAGACCCTCCTGGCACTCTGCTCTGCATCACCAGTCTCAGACCCTGCCCAAGGGCTTCCAGAGGCACTGGACAGCTTTTGGGGGACAGGTTAAGGGGTGCCCCACCAAGGCAGGGGTCCCCCACCAAGGCAGGGGTTGCCAGGCAGGGACAGGGCTGCAGGGGCTAGACACCGTGGCAGGCTGCAGGGGAGAGAAGGGACACTGGAGGATCCCTGTGCCCAGGTGTTACCCATGGGTATGCTAGGCTTCGAGCTCAACTGAGTGGCCACAAAACAGGACAGCACCCAGGGAGAGCCGGTCCCCAAATCCCCACAGCTCACCCTGCACCAGCAACCGTGGCCCTCGCTCAGCCCTAGCCAGTGGCAGGTTGGCACCTCTGGCTCTGCACGGTGCCACCTTCCCAGGCACCACGCTGCCAAGCAGGTGAAAAACATGCAGGGGCCATGCAGTCAAGGGATGCGACATGAATATGGATGAGGCCGAGTGGGCTTATGAATATTAATGCCCTTTGTGGCTTTCAGGAACATCAACGTGGCACAGAGATCTAATATTACTCCTGGCCACGCAAATGCAGTGATATCCTCATGTCAACCCTGCCAGGACCGTGCCAGGCATGCCCCAGCTGGCAGGGCCAGGGTGGCATGCCAGTCCCCAGCCCATGTCCCCAGGTTCTGTGCTCCACCTCTCTGGCACCCCCGGGGAGTGGGATGGGAGCCCTGCTCTCTCTGCAACCCTGTGGTCCTGGAATGCAGGGAGCAAGAGCCAGGCAGGCAGGGCTCTGCGACTGTGCTACCTGTGCTGTGCCAGGCACGTGTGACCGCAGTGACCCGGGAGCCAGCTGAGGGACGCTGCCTGGGGAGCAGAGGAGTGCGCCCCGCAGCTGGGAAATTGCACTGACTGGCTCCAGCCCCTATGGACAAGGGGCAGCCCAAGCTGGCAAGGTCGGCATGGGCCAGTAATGCTTTAAAAAGCATCATTATTGAAGGTTACAGAGCCAGAGGGAGGATTCCCCAGGGAGCTGGGGGTGCCTGAGCATCCTTCCAGACATGCCACCAGCAAGCTCAAGGGGAGGGCAGGGCAGGCAGGGCCCCGGGGAGGCACAGGGATGGCAGGCGGGATGCGACTGCACTTGAGACACACACCTCCTCCCTGGCCTTGGGGAGGATGGGACCTGGGGAGCGGCTGCCCTGGCGCTTTCCAAGGACCCCGGGCCAGAGAGCTGCCGGACTAGGACCTGAGGACCAGCCACGCTGAGGGCCACGGGCATCTAAGGATGCTCCCCCAGACCCGTCCTTCATCCCTCTGCCGCGATACCCATCTGCGTCTCCCCCCAGCAGCCACACCTCCCAGGACAGCACTGCTGCCAGCAGGGACACAACTGGGAAGGATTTCAGGGGTGTAAGACTTTTGGCTTGGCAGAGCATCCCCACCGCATCCCCCCCCAGCTCCGTGCTGGAGGGTGCCCTGGGCCACCTGCGTCCCCTTGGCGAGGCTGGAAGCCCCGGGGCGAGCGCGGCAGTCCCTGGGCACGGCGGCAGGCTCCCGCGCTCGGCCGGTGCAGCGCGAGGTCACACCCAGGCCCGTGAACCCGGGCAGGCACAGGGGAGACCTTCTAGTCACACAATTACTATATTATGTAGCACTAATAAAAAAAAAAAAAAAGGGGGGGGGGGGCAGGGGCTGC
>NW_010972437.1:17281196-17297715 GCF_000737465.1 Haliaeetus leucocephalus | reverse complement strand
TGGGGAGAAGGGGCCACGGGGGGGATGCGGGGTATTGGGAGAGCCGCAGGGGCTCTCTGGGTGGGGGAACAGGGCTGGGATGCTGGGGAGAGGATGGGTACAGCAGGCACAGGGTGTGGGGCACAGGGAGCAAGAGGCGTGTGGCCCAGATGTGGCCAGAGCTGCTCGCAGGATGCAGGGCCCCGAGCATCCGCTGCGTGCAGGATGGCAGATCCCTTTGGAGACCTGGAGGAGCTTCCCAAAGAAAACGGGGGGAGTGGGGAGGGCTCCCAACTTATTACAGAGCAGGGTATAAACAGAACAAATAAATATAGAGCTGCTTTATTACAAGGCTGGCCAGCTCTGGTGGCTGGCTGATTACAGGGCAGGCTGCTCCAGCGCTACGCAAGCCCAGACCTCAATAAAGGCCAGATTGGAGCTGCCTTTTGCTCATTGACAACTTCGGCGCGCTCCCGCCGTGCCGCTCAGCTCCAGCACGCCGCTGGCTGCCCCCGCACCCTAGCACGGGGCAAAGGGGAAAATAAAAGCTTAAACAAATAGTGAGTAAGCGATGAGCAGGGGCAGGCGGGATCAGCAGCCTTGCAGACAAGCACTAAAAATACAGCTTATTTTCCTAAGGAGCCAGCAACTTCCAAAACTGGAGATTTAAACAAAAAAAAAAGGAAAGAATAAAATGCCATAAGAATTATAAATCCATGGCGGGGGTGGGGGAAAGACCCAAGAACAAGGAAAGAAAAACACAGTGATGAGTAAGACACACACATGACATACATAAATACACCAAGGCGGAAATGCATAAGCCTCCTGCACACAGAGGCACACGCAGGCACACGCAGAGGCACACGTGCGGGGCCAGCTCCCGGCTCCCCACTCCCGGTGGGGATGGAGCCAGCCCGCGGTCTCTCCTCTCCTCTCCCCGGGGCTGAGGGCATTAACCTCCACACACACACACACACACACACGTCTTTCCAGGGCTCGGGCTGAAAGGGCACTTTGTCTCCTGGTCCCCGGCGCTCTCTACACCTGGGCTCCCAAGCCACCACCGGCGAGGTGGTGGCCGCTGTCCCCGAGGGCTCCCACGACCACCTTGGTGCTGAATCCCTTGCGCCTGGCACAGTCCATGGACCCTGCGGTGGGGCAGAGGGTCAGGGCACAGACCCAGGCGGGCCAGGAGCCTCCTGGCCAGCAGCCGAGGCAGCCCCGTGCCCGGGCAGCCAGCCAGCGTGCCAGCCCCCGGCATGCCCGCAAGAGATGAGGGAGGGATGGAGACCAGCACGTCCGTGGGGCTGCGGGTCAGGAGGCTTTAAAGGAGTTGATTTAGTATTGTCCCACCTGCCCTGAAACAGGCACTTGAGCAACGGATGGAGGTTGCCTCAGGTCATCGTAGTGCTGAACAGAGCCCTTGTAGCATGGGGCAGGAGAAAGGGGATGCTTTGGGATGAGCCGGCTCCCCTGGGCACAGCTGGGTGGGACTGCTGTGGTCCCGCATGTCCCCCATGCACCGCCCTGCCAAGGAGATACTCCCCCAAACACCTCCCCACAGTGATGGATGAACATCAGCCTGACCACCAGCCCCACTGACGTCCTTACACTCTCTCAGCACCACTGCACCCTCTCCAGGGCACGAGTTTGGGAGAAGGGGCAGCGCTGAAAGGGAAAGCAGGCGGTCCTGGTGCTGCGCAGCCTTCCTCGGTGGTTTGCAAGGGTCCCTCCCCTGAAGGTATCACCGTGTGCCCCAAGGGACCCCGGCCCCCTGCCTCACACACTGCCCATCCTGCTCTGCAGCAGAGCCTGGCCACGGTGTTCTCGGGGAACTTGTATGGGGCAAAGCAAGATACAGCAGAGCCCCAAATCTCCTTCCACACCCTGCACAGGACAGCAGCACGCGGGCCACGCCAAGCACCTGCCACCTCTGCATTTCTTCTGCCTTC
Organism: Haliaeetus leucocephalus; assembly: GCF_000737465.1. NCBI lineage: Eukaryota > Metazoa > Chordata > Aves > Accipitriformes > Accipitridae > Haliaeetus > Haliaeetus leucocephalus. The sequence goes on along the minus strand of NW_010972437.1, from coordinate 17,295,784 downwards.
ACCACCCACCATTACCTGCACAGGCAGGTCCCTGGCCGGGCACACAGTGCACGGCACACAGTGAGCCCGGGGCCGGCCGGGGCCACCACGGCAGTCCCTGCTGCTGTCCCCCCCCAGCCTGGGGAGCGGAAAACGGATCTCTGCAAAGGGCAGCTCATGCGGAAGCTGTTCGCATCCCGTAGTGTGGGCTCGACGGGTGAGGAGCAGGGCAGCTCCCGGGTCGCCGGGTTATCGGATGATAACAAGCCAGCACAGCCCGAGCACGCGACTTCCAGCAATGCAAGGCTGCTTCCTTTGTTTTGGGAAAACAAGAGGGGAACGAGACCTTTTCTGGCACGTTCTTGCCTGGCCTGAAGCTGTCCCCCATTTGCACCGGCTCACAGAGGAGCCGTCCCCTCTGCCCCGCTCCTGGCAGGAGGAGGGGGCCAGCGCCAGCCCTCGCCCTTTTCGCCTTTCCCACCTATGCAAGGAGCAGGGCTGGAGTCAGTGACCCGCCGAGCGGGGCCGGACGGCCGCTCCTTGCATCTGGTGGGCATCCCGGCTGCCTCCCCCAGCCTGGCTGTGCTGCGGGCTCGCAGCCCTGATGGGGACCCCCCGTCCTGCCTGCACAAGCCCATCTCCCCAGCACCCTGAGAGGGCGATGCTAAGGCTTGGGGGAGCCAAGACACCCATGCTTTGGGCTGTGGGGACCCTAGCATGGTAGGGTTAGCTCAATGTCTCCCCCATCCTCAGATGTGGAGCTGAGCCCTGTATTGGGGCAGGGGAGTGGCACAGGGTGGCACGGGGCTCGGGCAGCCATTCCCACCTTCCCCTCTGTCCCATGGACCTGCTCCATCCCTGCAGCAGTACCCCCTGCTCCCTGGAGAGCTGCGGGTTTGATGGCGGTGTGGGAGACCCCCACCCCTTCCCCAGCGGAGGAGGAGGAGGAGGAAACATAATAAGAAAAATAAAATTTATAAGCGAGGCAGTAATTACAGTGTGGCTACAAAAGGCTGCCTCCTCAGGGCCATCATTATGTGGCTAAATTTAACGCCCCGTGCGGCTGCTCGGGGGGGGGGGAGCCGCGTCCCAGGGCTCTGAGCATCCACACAGACGCCGGCTCCTGCTACCTTCCCTCCGTGCCGGCCAGGGCAGCACAGCTGAACGGCAGCCAAGAAAGCCATAAAGCAGGTCAGAATTTTTTTAATAGTCTATTTACCAAGATGCTGTTTTTACTGCCGAGGTTTCTCTCGTTTTATCTCTGGCTTTTTTTTTTTTCCCCTTGCTCTCTCTTTTTCCCCTGACTCCTGAACAGACTGGGCTGTATTTTCTGTTTTAGGTTCCTCTCTCTCACTTGCTCTAAATACTATTTTCAGAACTCTAATTTTATACGGTATGTCCCTTTTTTTTTCCCCCTCTTTTTTTTTTTTTTTTTTTGGTAAATATTTGCCATGACTAAGCCAGGACACATCCCGTTTAAAAGGCTCCCATCCCACAAAACATCAGCCCTTTAATGACATGAATCTCATTAGCTCTCCCCATGAAAAGAGGTATAGAAAGGGAGCATCACTCAGCCCCTCTGAGTTCCTGTATCTGCACAGACATATATTTAGCCGTGTGTACTGTACAGTCACAGGAGGGGACAGTCTGGGCACACGCACACCACCTCATTCAGCCAGAGGGACCCAGAGCAGGGGCCCCTGGGACCAGTGGGTTTTGGGATATCCGTCTGTCTGGGATGGGGTTAGGAAGGGCTCTGGGCCCAGCGGAGCCGGAGCCGGTCCCCAAGAGGTGGCGGCTGGGCACAGAGGAGCCTCAGAGCCCCTCCAAGCTGGGATTTGGGATCCTCTGAAGGACCTTCGCCAGCGGGGGGGGGCTGGTTGTGTAGAGCCCACCAGTGCAAGGAGCAGGGCTGCAAGAGGGGCCCGGGCACTGCCCTCTCCAGGTCCTCAGCCCCACCGGCTGTTTTTGGCACTGGGCAGCAGACACTGGCTGCACACTTGGAGCTTGACCCCAAAGGGCCAGCACAGGGTCCCAGGAAAGGTATTGGGTCCGACAGCCCAGAGAGGTTTCATTACTGTGGTGAGGATCTGTCTGCACCCACCTACAGACACCCAACACCGGAGCTGGCAGAGCATCTGCAGCCTGGGTGCAAGCACAGCATCAGGGCTCCCAAGAGGTCAGGCTCTTCCAGCCTTCCTCCCAGCAGAGGAGGAGGCTCTGTCTCCATCCATAATGGCATCTTCTGTTGGGAAACCTATCCATCCACAGTCCCATGATCATCCCTATTTCAGCAGGGTCTTCCCTTCCCCAGCATGGCCATCCCTTCCTTGGTGTGGTCCTTCCTTCCTCAGCATGGTCATCCCTTCTTTGACATTGTCATCTCTTCCTCAGCACTGTCATCCTTCCCTCAGGATGGTCACTGTTTCCTCTTGGTTTGACAGCTGTCTGGTACCAGAGGGTGAAACCCCAGGAGATGCCACAGGCTTCCCCATGCTGAGATCTCACCCACAGAGCCTGAAGCCAAACACAGCAGGAGAGGTCCACGGAGAAGAATTTGCTCTCTCTTTCCCAGATCCTCTCTACATTTTCCCTCTCATTTCTAGTCCAACCAAGTTACGGTGCTATTCCTCAGCCCCACCACACCCCTCCCATGCTTGCATCAGGTGAGCGTGTTAACACGACCTCCTCCTCTTCCAGAGCTGTCCCCTGCAAGTCAGGTGTGAAAGCTGTGCAAACATACTGCTAAGCCCGCAGCATGGGGCATGGCTGCACTCACCGCATTCACATGGGTGCTCCTCCACATTTTGGGGGAGACAGCAAGAGAATAATCCCAAGAAGGGCTGCAGACGGGCAGTGCCGTGCAGAGTTCAGCGCTGCTGCAGACGTTGCACTGACTGAGCAGCAAAAGCTCTCCAATCCATAAATAAACCTGGGGGGATTTTACTTCCCTGCTGTTTTCTTTAAATTGCTTTAAAGATTTGGTTTCGGCAGCTGAGGACACCCAGCATTAAGCAATACCACCAGCTCAGGCAGCAGATGCCCACAGTCAAAAGATAACACGCCCACGCTGGCTGCATGCACAATCTCTGGTGTGGGACCCTCTCCTTCACAACGGGGACACATTTCCAAGCCTTTCCACAACCCGGAGAGCAAGACACAACTGGAATGGGAGACTCACACCTCCCCAGGCGCATGGCTCCCAGAGCTGAGGCTTTCTGCAGCCGTGCCGGGAGCTGGAGCCCGTGTGCCGGGCAGGACTCCATGCGCGCATGGCCCGCCGAGCCAGGCTCCCCTCCGGCCCCCAGCAGCCAACATTAATTCATTAACAGTCCCATTAACACCCAGCTGTGGTTTCCCCCCAAACTCAGGCAGGGACCCGCTCCCCTGTGACAGCTGCTGACAGGCCAAGTTTCCACCTTCAGCCCTTCTGGAGTCCTGTATAAAAATAAGCGGGGCTTTTTTTCAAAAGGAAAACTGTATTTCCCCTATCCGCACGCCCGCGTACACGTGCAGGACTCGCAGCAGGAATTTGCTCCAATTTCCCCCACCCACAAACACATCGCCTTTGGCCAGAGACCAAACATGGGCATTTTCAGCCCAAAATATCAGGTTTTTCAGCACCCAGAAGACAAGAAGCTGGCATGACCCTGAGCTGGGCTAAATAGGGTGCCCGCTCCCTGGCCAAGGGGTGCTGCAAGACCCAGCAGTGGTCCCGCCGTGGCCTCATCCAGCAACCCCAGCAAGGCAGCTGCCAGTGCATCCCAAGGAGTTGCCCTCTTGACATGGCCGAGCAACCTGTTTGGGATCTGGGACCCAATTTCTATTTTCCCCTTTTCATCGTCTTTCCCAGACAGCCATGAGCACCAGATGCTCCAGCATCCCAAGGAGATGCCCAGCCCAGCACCCACATGGGACTTGCTACCCAACATCTATTTTCTCCTTTTCTACATTATCATCTTTCCTCGACAGCCGTGAGCACCAGCTGATGTGCAGGAGGCAACCTCCGACCCTCCAGAAGCCCGGGACCATCCCATGCCCCAGAGGGGCTGATATCCTTGCCCTACTGCATCTGGCTGCACACCGGGCTCTGCAGCCTGTGCTCTCACTGAGAAACTGGAGACCAGGGAGCAGAGACCTCCATGAAATGCAGCCCCCGCAGGATCAGAGCACTGCTCGGGGCTGGCTGGGCGTGCTACCTTGGGTATGTCACCAACGGGGTGGCTTCAGCTCCCTGGAGAGGATAAAGCAAGGGCCACCTATCTCCCAAGGTGCCTGGCCGCTAGCAGAGCGCCCTGCATCCCTTTGATCCAGAGGTGTTCACCTCGCCAAGAGCCCTCTAACTACTCCTTCCTTTAAATAGCAAAGCTCACAAATGCCCTATACGGCTCCATGTCTATACGTTGTCTATGTATTTGTGTACACACACACACACAACACACAGAGATTTATTCGTGTTTTCAGAGTGGTTCAGGATACATTCCAGGACGAAATTCCAGCCGGTGCTGGAGCCAAGAACATCAGTGGCCCCGGCGTTTGCTGCCCCCTCTGCCTGCGCACACACTAAATACGGAAAGGGAGAGGTATAAATAGAGAGACTAATACATGAATGGCCCTGTTTCCTTATGCAGATACATAGGACACAAAGGTCTGAGCGGAGTGGGAGCAGGCAGCCTCAGGAATCTGGTGGCTGTGTTCCTGGGTGCAGTGTAATCCCTCCCTGGGTGCTGCTGCCTGCCCAGATGTGCCCAGCTGTTCAGTACCACCTCTGCATGGGCTGGCATGACTGGTAGAGGCTATGGGGGCATTGGCCTGAGGAGTAGGGAGGGAGAAGCTCTCAGGAACACTGAAAAAAGCTGCCTGTGGATGTCACAGGAGAAAAGGCACTGCTGGGGGCATGGGGGGACCTGGAGAAGGGCTCAGGACATGCAGGGACATGGTCAGTAAACCTGGCAGCCCATTTTGGGCACAGCAGAGGTGCAGGGAGCTGGGGAAGGCAGCATCAGGGGTGCAGGCAGCACCATTCCTCTGCCCTGCCTGTGGCTGGTGAAGCCGGTGGGGATGGCGACACCCCAGTCCCGACCCCATCAGCTGGGGATGGAGAAGCCGCCACGTCCCTTGCTGACACAGAGCAGTGCCTTTAGAGCCCCATCAAAGTCCACCTTGTTCTCCTTCCCGAAAGGTCCTTTGCTTACACGAGCTACTGCCACATCCTGAGCTGAAGGGCCAGGACGGGTGGCTGCAGGGTGCAGCGGCAAGGGGCAGACCATGCCCTATGCCTTTCCCCTGCCAGCCATCCCCGCATCCCCCCTTTGCCCTCCTCTAACCCAAACACAGCCCCAGCGAGCTCAGCCTAGCGAGGCTGGGACCCCAGATGCCTGCACGCTCCCCGCTGCCCGCTGCCCGCTCCCCAGGGCCGGGCAGCTGCCTGTGGCCACAGGGCAAATAAAGCCCAAGATGCGGGAGCGGGGCCGGGAGTGGCGGTGGGGGGATTGCTGCTCCGCTTTCCGGAGGGGGAAGGGGCTCTCCCCCTTCAGTGCTCCCGTTTGAGCTGAGGCTTGGCACTGGCTCAAACCACTGCTTGCTGACACGAGATCAATCATCCCCTGAGCTGAGCTGCTCCTCGGCAGCACCGTGCGGCCAGTGCCCGAGCACGGGCTGGGGCCTCTCCCGCAGGAGTGGGGTCTGGCCCCTTCTGCCAGATGGCCTGCGACACCCCTCTGCCTGCTTGCAGCGGCACCTGGCACGGCACGGCGTGGCGTGGCATGGCACGGCATGGCACGGCACAGCTTTACATGGTATGGCACAGCATGGTATGGCATGGAAAGGATGAGGAAGACTGCCTGCAAAGCAAGACCACATGCCACTGCAGAGTCAAGGGCCATGCAGTGCCCCAGGGAGGGTGGCTGTGATGGCGCTTGTCTATCCCTCCATCCCCAAAGAAGCCACCACATGATGCTGGGCTGAAGTGGGGCTGGGACCAAGCAGGCAGCTGCCCATACTTGGCCCATGTGCCACCCACCCTCCGCAGTGGCAGTGCCAGAGCTGTGGCCAGGCACAGCTGCAGTCACACGGGGTCTGGTTGTGAACCCCCACACATCCCCAGCAGGACCATCCCAGCAGGGCTCCCGGGACAGTAGCCGCTGCTGTCGCGGCGCATCCCTATGTCCAGCAGATGCAAAGGCTGGAGCAATCACGGCCAGCCCAGCCCCAGCCTGGCTGCTGGGGGCTTACTCCTTGCCCACAGTCTGGGCACTATTTTGGGCAGGCTGCTGCCCCAGGGCACCCATGCCAAGTCTGGTTTTAAGCAGCGTGCATCTCCACTGACTCACTGCTTATGCAAGCAGCCTGTGGCTGCCGGCAGCAGCCCAGAAAGCATGCCCTGGACGGGCCCCCCTCACCTGATCGGGCTTCAGCAAATAAATAAATAACGCCGCAGCACTGCCCGCCACGTGCCTCCACCGCAAACACCACGGGGGGATGGTGCCCATGCAGCAGTCGGCCCCCACACAGCGATGAGCACCTGTGCTCTTCCCCAAGTGCCCCACTGTGGGCACAAAGCGCTGGCCCCTGGCCCCCGTCCCCCATCCCCTTCAGTCATCAGACATGGCACTCTGCCCCTTGCGCCCGTCGGTGCTGGCATGCACACTCCTGCTGTTGTGAGCGCGCTTATGCGCTGGCACATATGCTCACGCTGAGCAGAAGCGACCCTCTGCTCCTTCTGATTGCAGCAGCGTGCAGCTCCTTGCGTACACACGTGTGCAGGGCAGCGTGTGCCCCACTCCCCCCAGCATGACCGCAGCCCACCACTTTTCCAGCACGGGACCCGGACCCCAGAGCAGCAATGAGATGGGGTGACCAAGGCTTGTTCAGGAATGAAGCAAGGACCCCACAAGCGGCTCCAATCCAGAACAGGACACAGGCACCCATGGGTCTCACTTAATGAGAACAGCACAGATGCTTGGCTGCACAGAAATGCTTGCTCTGCTCATCCAAACGTCCCCGAAAGCCAGCCCCATGCTGCCACCTCTGCCCCGACCCAGCCTGCCCAGGGCCTTACAACTTTTGCACTGCTCAGCCCTGCTGGCAACAGCCGCCGGCTCCTTCCCCAGCCGCGCGCCCAGGGAGCCCAGCTCGGCCGAGCGCCCGTGGCATCTTCTCCCCCAGAGCCATACACCCTGCGTGCGAGCAGCCCATGTCGCACCCACGCTGCTGGCCCCGCTCTGGCCCGGTCGCAGCTGCAAAGCCGCAGCTACCTTGCACTAATTAAAAACATCCCTCGTTGGAAGGAGCCAAAGGGCCGCTTCTTCCCCGCCGCACCGGGCTGGCGCGGGTTTGAGGGATGCCGTCCCCGCCCTGCAAAATGCACGGCCCACCGCCGCCTTCGCCCTCGGCCAGACTGCGGCAGCTCCGCTCCCCGGGGCTTATTTTTAGTGCCTGTTAAAAAGGACAAGCAGGGCGCTGGAGGCAGGCAGCGTGCAGGCAGGTGCCCAGCTGGACCCCAGGACAGCGATGGCCGGTGGCTCCGGCGGGTGCCCTGGCCGCCCTCCACCTGCCCCGCTGGCCCGTGTCCCCTCGCGGGAGGGGGACGGGCGCCTGGCCCCCGTCCCAGCCCCGGTGGGGAACAATAAGAGGGACGCTGACCCCCGGGCGCCCTGACGTCAGCCGGCACCGCCGCCAGCACCGCCGCCAGCCCTGGCCCCGGGGCTCCCGCTCGCCCTCGGCCGGGGCCACGCTGGAAGCCGCCTGTTTGTTTATCTTCCTCTCTGGCGTTGCTTGTTTTGATGGCACATCCTCCTCCTCCTCGCCGGGCCTCGGGGTCGAGCCGTGAACCCGCTGCGTCCTGTTTGCCGAGGTCCCGCGCTCAGCTTGCGGAGGTGCGGAGCAGCCGCCCCCACGCGCGCCGGCCGCGGCAGATAAAAATACGCAGGGCAAAGCATCCTGGGGCACGGGGGCCATATTTGCACTGATGGTATCGGTGACTTTGTCCCCAGCGTACCTGTCCCTGTGCTTCCCAGGGCAGGGGGCACGGCACTGCATGGACCCCCTGACTCTGCACCCCATCGGGGATCTGGACCACGGGCTCTGGCAGAAGCTGTGTCACGAAACGTCAACCATAGCCAGGCCAGGGCAAGCTCTCAAAACCCATGGGTGGACACCCCACGCTGCCCTGCGGGGTCATCTCTGCAAACCAAAGGGACAGCTGGAGACAAAATACCCCCAACCTGCTAGGTTCTAGGCTGCTGGGAAGGGTGCCGGGGCAGCCCTGAGGCGCTGAGCCCTCTTCGGCCGCCTGCTCTTTCCCCTCATGGTGTGAACCCCTTGGGCTTGCCAATAAAAGCTGCCGGCTTTGCCTCGGCTCACGCGCGGCTGCCGCTCTACCTCCAGCTCTGCCCAAGCCCAGGCAGCTGCTCAGCAGTGAACCCTTGCCAAAAACTGCGTGTGTGAAAGCGTCGTTTCCTAAACGTATAAATATTCCCAGGGCTTTGCTGGAAAACTCCCCATGATTAGTTAAAATGTCCTGGACAGCTGAGTGCACACAAACCCAGGGAAAGGGCATGTTTAAGCCGAGAGGCAGTGCAGCTCTGCCCTGGGGGACTGGCAGGTCCTTTCCTCTCCACGGGGTATGCGGCAAATGTTTGGGAAGCGAGCAAAGCTGTGGAGTGATTTCCCGTAACCCGCCAGCCCTGTGCCACACGATCACAATCCCTTTCCAGCCAGGAGGTGCTTACCGCTACCAAACATCCACAACCTGAAGCTCCATTTCCCAGAGGGAGAGGCTGGAATGACCATCAGACCTCTCCTCCTGACCTCCTGCCCACTGACGTTCAACCATGCACATCCCAAGACTGAGCCCAGCAACTTGGTTTTCTTCCAGGCGGGCTCCCAGCCCCCTTTTGGAGACATCAAGATATGGAGGATCAACCAGTGCCCTTGGGAACGTGCCCCAATCACTAATCGTCCATGGGAGCAAACCCAAGTGCCTCTGTCCTAGCTCGAAATTGCCTGGATCTGGATCCGGCTCCCGGTGCCTGGCTCATGCTCTGCTGCTCCCCGCGAGATTAAAGAGAGCCCTTCACTAACCAGCATTTTCTCCTTGTAAAGACCCTCACGCACTGTAATCAAGGCGCCTCTCAATTTTCTCCCTGATAAGCTAGACGGAGCTCTTCCCTTCCAAGTTTCTCAATGCCGGGCTCTTTCCCCAGCCCTCAATTCATTCCTGTAACTCCATGCTGATTGTCTGGCATCTTTTTGAAAACCCAGACACGGGAGTCGGTCGCCGTGTTCCTGGCTCCCTGTGGCATGTCCCAAGGGACCCCAGCCCCTCATGCTTCTCCTTTTTGAAGCTGGAAAATGGAGTATTAAATTGCCTGGGGGCTCTGAAATACCTGCCCAGAGACAACGAGATCATCCAGCCCACCCTTCTGCTGCAGGAAGATGGGGGACAGTGGGGTGAACAGCCAGTTTTGGTAGTGGAGAGCTGCAAAGCCATGTTTGATGTTCCTCACTAACGCAAGACCTGGGAGACATCAGGAGGAACGACGGGGTACCGCATTCAAACCAAAGGCAGCAGCTGCTCGCATCTCATGGCTCATTGCTGCAGGATGGTACATGGGCCAAAAGCATCATCAGCAGGTTTATAAAGCAATGGTATGAATGCAGAGAGGACAGATCCCCCCAGGCAGACTGAATGCACAACTGCATCCCTCCACCAGCCTCTCTCCCCAGGCCAGTGCTCAGACCTGGCTGACAGGGGATGCAGAGAGGGAGCATCTCCCAAACCTTCCCATTCCCCGTCCGGTGTTCCAGCCCCAAGACACTGCTCCTGGATTGTTCTTGGGACACACAGCACCAACTGCCCTCCCATCTTTTAAGGCTCTGCCAGATGAGCTCCCCACCAGCTGCTTTCGCAAGTCTCTGTGCAGGGCTACCTCATTCCCCTCCTGCCCACCCTGCACCACCAAGCACCTTCCCCTGTGACCCACACCCTACCAGCTCTTGGAGGACTCTGAGTTTCAAGCCTGACGTTCATCTTTAGCAGATGTTGTTCAGCTGACCCTTGGACAAAGACATGCCTCATCATCCCCCGATCCTGACACATCCGCCTGCATCCTTCCAGCGACAGCACCGAAACATTTACTGACTGCTTCTGCCATGTCTGCTCCAGTATCAATCATTTTACCACCTCCATCTACTAATAAGCTTATCCCGTTGCTGGGAGCTTGGGGTTTTTCTCCTACTACACTAAATAAAACTGTTTCCTTCTGTCCTTCGCCATGATTTTTCCCTGATGTCTTTAGCTTCTGTTATCCATTTTCTACACTTCATAATTTCTAATTTATATTGATTGCTATCTACTCCCGCTCTCCCATTTGTTATAAACTGCTCTTTTATTTCTAATTGCTGCCTTCACTTTGCCACTGAACCAGAACGGGCTCTCGGCCAGCACTGCCCTCTTTCTTGATTGTGGAATTGTGGCTTTTTGTGGTTCTGAAATTCTTCTGAAAGAGCTCACCATTTTCATTCACATTTTTCTATCTAAATGTTTCCTCTGAGCTGATTTCACTCATAATTTTCCCCCTGCTTTGGGAAATTAGCCCTTTCAAAGCATGAAGGATATAAATTACTGTTTAGGAATGTCTTTTCTTTGCCCAGGGTGAATGTAATCTGGTCATAATCATCGGTCCCTAGGCAACCTCCAAGTTGCAGTCCAGCAGTGAATTCATCTCTATCCATCATAACCAGGGGGAAACGAAAGTTGCCTGCACTGGATGCAATGCCTCTCATATAAGAGGGATCATCTCTAATTTTTAGAAACTCTGCAGATGGTTTATTGCTGGCTATGCAAGAGCATCAGCATGTGTGTCACAAAGCGATGTCCTCTCAAAGCCCATGTGATACCACAGACACACTGGCTGAACTCCCTGGTCCCCAGCAGACACGGCTGCTCCCCACTCCTGTGCCTTCACAGTGAGCACAGGAACACTCAAGCATCCTGAGTCTTTTTGCATCAATGAGCATCAGTCATTTCTGATCTTGCCATATTGGTTTGAATCATTTTAGTGCTTCTGTGATTATTTCCAGTAATGAAAAAGGATCAGAGGAAAGACTCTCTCCTTCCAGCCCCAGTTTCTTGAAGCACATGTCTGATTTTGGAGCCAAGCACGCCAGGAGGAGAGTGGTGGGCACAGCACAGACAACAGGCTGAAAGGCACTTGTCCCCACAATGTGCCACTGCAAAGCCAGCCCTAAAAGCAGCAGATGAACGAAATGGAGCAGATGGCTTCTCCTCGTTCACCTGCTCTCTGCCTGCTGTCAGCAGGAGTGTTTCAGGTCCACAGTAAATGCGGGAGACAAGTGAGGAAGCCCCAGCGATGGCACACTCCCGTGGAGCAGCCAGCCCGGCTCGCACCCCTGGCAACTCCCTGGCAGTGGTGAGAGGGTGACAAAACACAGTGCCACGTCCCCATCCAGCCATGCCAGGCCTGCCCCCAGCTCTGCTCGCCTTTAGACCAGGTGCAAGGACACAAGGAGGGCCTCGGGAGAGCCAGTGGGCATTACCCCCTTCCAGGCAAGTCCAGCCATCCCCACCAGTGCCACCTCACAGTGGGGCTGCTGGTGCCGGCTCCCCACCACCCCTTTGCTGAAGGCAGGAGGACTTGCACTGCTCCTTACCTCAGCCATGAAGTTCTGCTGAAACACTGCTTCCTGGAAAGGCTCTGTCTGCAGGCGGTCTGCAAGAGAGAGCAGGGATGAGCCCATGCAGGTCTGGCCAGCCCTCCCACCCCGGCTTCCCCTTCCCCTGCCTGTGGGGCAAGGGGGCTGCAGGGGAACAGGATGCTCCAGCAGCTCATCCCAAAGTCAGAGGGAGAGGTCAGCGGGCCCCTTCGGCTAGGGACACATCACCCAGTTAGCAGAAGGTGCAAGGACCCCAGGGAAGTGGGAGAATAAGATTGCGCCTGTTGATGCACACAGCAGTCAGGTAGCAGAGCCCAGAGCACATCCACACTTGTCCCAGCACCCTCATGCACAGAGGAGCAGGGGACAGTGGCAGGACATGCTCAGCGCCATTCCCAGATCTTACAGCTTGAAAGAGCTGCCTGGGTCTGAGCACTGCGGGACAGGGACAAACCCCTGTTATAGCTCATTCTGCCCTGCGCCTTATTCAAAACAGTAATTTTTCCCCATCATTGCTAAGATGTTGCCTGGCCAGATTTGCTCAGCAGCACTGGGGCAAAGCTTCCTCCCAGCTTCCTGCCCTGCACAGGCAAGGGACAAGTGAGGCCGCCTGCCCACCAGCATCAGTCCCTGGACCCAAAGCGGGTTGCCCTGGCTGCTCCAAGCCCTGCAGAGCTGGCATGCAGCAGAAGAGGGGAACGCGGACAGTTGACACAGCTCTAGTGCATCTGCCGGGCAGATCCAGGCTCCTGTGGTGGGGCACCTGCCATGGGACAGGGTCTGGACCACATCACCTTCCTGGCCATGATACACAAGTCAGGGTGGACCCCCATCAGACCACACATCCTGGGGGGGCAAGGTTCCTGGAGAAGGGATCTGGTAGGTATCACCTCTGGCAGCAGGACAGAGCACGGCACTAGCAAAGGACAACTCGAAAAACAGTGCTCAGTCAAACTCCATGGGCGGAGGACAACCCTCCCCCCAAGGTGGCTCCCCCAGGCAGGTCCTGATCCACATTCTAAAAGAGGGGGCTTCTGCCTGCCTGTCCTCCCCGATGGTGACGCAGGCTGGGCGCTGGAGGGGGGCCCACGTGCACGGCTGTGCATCCTGCGGCGGGGAAAGCTGGGAGCCCCTGGTTGCTCTCCAAGCGCTCGGCAAGCTACCGCACTTGGGAAGGGAGCCTGACACCGCTCCAGGGCCGGCCCTTGCTGGCATCCCCACCGGCTGGGGAGCGGCCAGGTGCTCTCGGCAAAGCGGAGAGCCCCTTGGCGACTCCCCAACTCCTCCAGCTACCGGTCAATGGCCATTCCTCCCCCAGCTCTCCCCAGGGGCTGCTCCCCAGCCTTCTGGCTACCGTCTCACTGCCGGTGCAGCTGAACATGAAACGCAAGCCTGGCTGCTTAATAACTGGAGGGAGCAGAGCACACCAGCCCTGTGCTAGGGAGGAAACTCACTCCCTGCTCTCTCCTCTCTCTTGGCCCCTGGCATCCCTCATCACCTCTGCTGAGAGTGGCCCCATTCTCCCTGTAGTCTTCGATCTCAGCATCCTTCTGGAGCAGCAGGAAGGTCAGCTTTTGCACCTGGTACTGCAGCGCCAGGCTCATCCGAATCAGGGGCCTCACGAGGTGACGGGACACCTAGGATGGAGGAGGGACATTCTAGGGAAGGTCCAGGGAGGTGCACAGTTGTCCATAGAGCAGTAAAAGCAGGGCAGCCAGCAAGGCCCTAGCAACAGCTGCACCCCAGGTCACACAGGGCTCCCCAAGATACCCCACATCTCACTCAAATCCAGTGGGAAGTGGTCAAAACACGTGAGCTGGGAGAAGGGAGGCCAGATGCTGCGGGACACATCCCTTCATCCTTTCACTGCTGGGGGCTGCAGCAGGGGAGAGCTTGGGTGGGAGAGCCCGATGGGGACAGGGTGCAGAGGTAGGCAACATTCCACCCACCATTTGGGGTGCAGCAGGAGACAGAGAGCCCCCCATGTGCCACCCGGACCCTCCCCACAGCTCTGCGCACCCCCTGGCATATTCCTATGCAGGAAACAGGCACGGCTGGGTAAAAAAACAGGACCCAAGGTGTCAAACTGTGGCTCAGGGAACAGGAAAGACCTTCCCAGAGAGGCAAGATCAAAAGCAGAAGGGATCCCAACATGCAGGCCTCTCACAGGCTGCAGCTTCGCAGCGCATTGCAGCCTACCGTGCCCACCCTTAACTTATGGCTGCACAAGGCCCATGCAGAGCCCTGGGCATGTCCCCTGCCCCAGAGCCAGGCTGAGTCACCCTGGCCCATCAGGCACACAAAGCAGCCTCCTGCCCATCACCTCCCACAGCCCTTAGGAGGACGTTTGGGACCCCCCTGCCCCAACATATCCCTTGTCTTTGTGGCTAGGTTGATCCCACAGGTGAGACAGCAGCAAAGGCAGCATCGCTTGCGAAGCCTTCTCGCTCCTGCGGTGAGCCCAAAGTGGGGTCCAGGCTCTGCTCACCCCCAGGCACGAGCCACAGAGGTGACGGCCATCAGCCACCCAAGCGCGCAGAGGGCACCGTCCACTGCAGAGCCGGGATGGGGCAAGCAGCGGTTTGCCGGGTGAGCTCCATGCCTGCCTCGCGCCCCTGGCCAGCTGCTGAGTCGAGCTTAGCAGGGCAGAGCTGGTCCCCATTCCTGCACCCACACCGGCCACGCTCCGAAGTCCTGGGTGCCTTGCAGACATCCAGCACGTTTCCCAGCAAAATCAGAGGAGCAGCTACCAGCTGGGAGCTCCGGCTTTGCACCTTCTCAGCTCAGCCTCCACGCTTCTTGCCCAGGGAGGGCCAGCAAGCCCCAAGCCAAGCCGGGACCCCGAGTTTATTTGCTCCCCAGTTGAACCTTGAAAGCGAGGACAGACACCCCTACGGCAGGCGGGGGGGCCCGCCCTCCCCCCCCCGGTG
>NW_010972437.1:17263604-17280980 GCF_000737465.1 Haliaeetus leucocephalus | reverse complement strand
AGAGCCCGTCCCGCCTGCCGGGGGGTCCGGCGGAGGTGCTGCCCCCGACACCGGCCTCCAGGGGCTGCTTCCCGAAACCCAGAATGTTAGGCAGCCCCGGGGTAAGAGCAAGCTCTTAAAAGCCGGGGAGACCCCCGCTTTAATTCCCTTCGAGCGACAGACCACCTGCGGGTCCCTTGGGGGTAACCCGCCGCTCTGTGCCGCACTTCACGGCGCGCACCAAAGGAGAACGGCATCGCTCTGCTATGCGGGGCGCTGGCAGGGCATCGTCCCAAACTGGACGTCTCCTTGCTGCCCTGGGAGCAGCATGGGCTGGGCTGACCCTGCCTCGCTGCAAGGCACCAACCAAGGTGCCAAAGTCTCAATGGGAAGAAACAAGGACAGTGAACCTCGGGAGGGCCAGCAGGCAGAGCCACGCACCCTACAGCCACCAGCATGGCCCGAGACCACCCAAAAACCTCCAAGCATTAGGAGACAATCCTTAATTTTGGCTGTCCCCCTCCCCAAACTCTCCGCAGCTTCGCTCACCATCTCCACGGGAGCGGGGCAGCAGTGGAATTTCCAGTAGAAGGGCAGTCCTGACAGCATGCTCTTCACATGCAGGCTGAGGCCACCAGCAGTGTGGTGGCAGGAGAAGGAGGTGGTGGTGTCCAACTGCCCTGCCATCAAGGGGGACATCAAGTCACACAAGTGGTGCAGGAAGGAGGACACGTGGACCGTCAGCCGCTTGTTCAGCTCCTGGGGAAAGGCAAGGTTATGGTTACAGCAACACCCCGGGGAGCTTGGCACTGGGAAAAAAGCAGCAGAAATACCAGCACAGAAGGAACCAAACTACTTCTGTGTGTCCCAGCACTGCAAAAAGCCATCCCTGGGCCTCAGATTCCAGCCCCGTGACAAGACATTCCCCACCAGTTCTCCCAGACCAGCTGAGCTGGGAAGGCTTCCCTGCCCCGCCAGCCCAGGAGGGTCCGCGTGGTGGGCAGGGTGCAACGGTCTCCACTAGCACATCTGCCCCGCATGCCACCACGGGTGTCACAGGCTGGCCGAGAGCTGTCACAGCTCAGCTAACCTGCCAGAGCTGGGGGATGGCTGCCACCGCATGCCCACCCCTCCTGCCACCAGCTGCTCAGCACAGCTACTCCATGACAGAGGGTCCTGGCAGGCAGGGGTGGCACGTGGGGGCCTGGGCACACGTGCTAGGGTGAGAGGATGAGCCATGGCCCCATATGGTTTGGGGGACGTGCTGACAGGACACCCCATGGAAGCCTGTGCCTGGCTATGAATGTGAACAGGATTCTCTCCATCACTGGTGGGAAGGCAGCTGTGTTTCAAGCTCCTCCTTAGTACACTGGTCCTAGAGAAACCAGCTGCCCATCCAGCCCACAAGTGAAACAAGTGTGCCAGCCTCAGCACGCAGCCCCAGGGGACATGTGGCTACTCTGGGCATGCCAAATAGCCTGGCCCACTCTCCTGGGAGGAGGGTGCTCAGCCAACCGGGGTGACAGTGCTTGGGCAGAATCACCCGGGGACTTCCCAAGCCGAGTATTTGCACTCAAACCCTGTCGGATCCAATGGCCATTGTGTCACCAAGCAGTTTATGCTGGGACATGAGCTGCTGCGAGGAGAAAAGGAGGTCTCTGGACTTTCCAGACACTCACCTTGGACCTTTGTCCCACAGCCTCGGCGTCTGCACTCTCGTACCAGACGCTGCTGAGGTCGGAGATCAGCAGGATGTAGCCAGTATCCCTGAAGCACACTTTGGCAAGAAAAGCGGATTCGCCAAAGCAAACAGAAGCCCAGGGCTTTGTCAGAAGGCTGCTCTCCAGCTCCTCGGAGCCCTCCATCTGCAAGAGAGCAATCAGGTCTCTGCCTCACCCCCCCACCCAGGAAGACCCCTGTCCCTGGGGTGGCCTCACAGGGACCCTCGGTCCCTGCCGGCCCCTCCACGATTCCAGCCCCACCTCGTGGCCTGGAGGTGAGGATGCTCAGCTAGCTCTGGTCACACACATCCTTGCACATACATGCAGCTCTGCTGGGGTGGGCATTTTGGGGAGCACTGTGCAGGGCAGCTCCTATCCCAGCTCACAATAAGCACCCCAAATGCACCAGCAGATGCACAGCAATGTAACTGCTGCCTCCCCGGCATTATCCAGTGCTTGCTGCCATTAATACAGTGAGATCTCTACATGCAAATTAACATTTAAGCTGCCCAGCTTGCACCAGGACGGGCAGCAGGACGCTGCAGCCCTCCTCCTGCTCGGAGACCCCATCCCTGTGCTCCACGCTAAGCAGGCGCCGTCCCCTGCCTGCACTGACGCGGGCAGCAGCCCCCGCCGCCCGCCAGCACTACTGCTTCCCGCTCCTCCCTGCGGCAGGCTCTGCGCCAGCCAAAACACTCGGGGACCCGGTGTCCCCGCAGGACTGGGGCTCTGCGAAGCTGCGGAGTTACCCGAGGGCAAGAGGAGCCGGCAGGCCAAAAGCTGTCGGGGCGAGGGGCTTTGCAGAGGCGAGCGATGCCGGGCCGGAGGCGAGGGCCAGACTACGGCTCCCAGCATGCTGCTCTCTTCCGCGGCATGCGAGAGGCCGGGGCACGCTGGGATGTGTAGCGCCATGCGCCACAGGTCATCGGCACGGGGAAACGGTTGTGGCCATGGCTTCCTCACGGCCCAGGGAGCAACTGCTCCTGCTCCCTCGCCTGCTGACAAGGTGGGGGACCCAAGCTGGCACGTCCCTCTCGAGCTTCCCTGATCGTCACGGGGGGTGCCACGGCCAAGACACTGTGCAAAGCAATGTGGATTGAAATGCTTTAATGCTTTGTTTTGCACTTGCTCCTGTTATGAAGTGTCCTGGCACTAGTGCCCAGTGGGGGACAGCCCTCGGGCTGCAGGCACGGTACAGCCTGGAGAAGCAGCAGCAGCCGGGGCTCTTCCTGTTCCTTAGCCCTGGGTGTATTCCTCAGCCCCAGCAGCCGCAGCGTGCCTGTGCAGGCTCAGCACAGGGCATGCACCTGCACTGCCGCTCTTCCGGGCTTGTGCTGGGACTGAGCTGCTGCACCCCAGCGAGCCCTGCATAGCTGGGGCTGCAGGTGCCTGTGTCCCCCATGCCCGGGGACTGGCTTCACAAGACACCACAGAGTAGGTCTGTGCCAGCCTGGCAGGGGCCATGGACACCGTGCACCCCTCCAGCCCTCCAGCCTCCCCCACACTGAGTACAGCTCCGTCCTTGCCCTGATGACTGGCCCCCCCACCCAGCACCCACGCGCTGACGGTGATCCCCCACTTGCACCCCATGCGTTGAGGCCATCCACCCTGCACCCACAAACTGGCCCCCCGCACCCATGCAGAGCCCCTGAGCCCCCCATTTCCACCCTATTCACACCCCCCCCCCACTCACTCCCTCTCCCCACTGTATGGGCTGAGGCCGCCCTCGAGGGGTTGCCTGGGGAGGGTGATCATGCCAGAGGGTTTGCATCCCAAGGGAGTGCCAGGGGAGGTGGGAACAGGCAGGGGCTTTGAGGTGCAGGACCCAGGCAGGGTGCAGAACAGATTGGGTTGCATGGCCAGGTTAGAGTGCAGGAGGGTTTGGGGTGCAGGACCCAGTTGGGCTTTGGGCACAGCTGGAGTGCAGGGACAGGCTGGGGGGCTGGCTGGGTGAGGCCAGGCTGTGCATTGCACCCTGTGCCCACTGGTTTCACAGGACCCAGCTGTGGGCATCACGGGCAGCTGAGGAAAGGGGACTCACCCCTGAGGACCTGCACACACAGTGGCACCACATGCCTCTCACCCTGCAGCCATCTTTGGGTGTTCCTGGGCGTTGGGGGGGCTCCTTGGGACTAGGTGAAGGGAGCAGCCACAACCTGGAGCTGTGGTCCAGCTCGAGCATGCCACTTCCATGGACTGGCTCCATCGTCCTCCCAGCCCAAGTCCATCCTTCCTTCCAGCTTGTACCCAGGGCCAGCATCATGCAAGGGCTGCAAAGCCCCAGCCTTTCCTACCCCACTGCTAGGCTTTTGCAGGCCAGTTCAGACTGGTGGAGGCAGCACGGGGAGCTGATCTGCTGTAAACGGACTCTGGTCTGCTGTAAACACTGGAGTAGCAAGCAGGGTTGGTGCAGACTCCACTGCAGTCGGCGTAAGCAGCTGGCAGCAGGAAACAACCCAGGCACTGAGCTTAATTGTGGGGGTCAAAGGCAATGTTTTCTTCCAGAGAAAACTGCTGCTGGCTGGTTTAGCAACAAGAAAAATACCAGGGCTGGGGGGGGGCGGCAGTTAAGTGGTAAGTGCTACTGGGACCAACCCACTGCAGGTGAAAGGGGGTTCACTGTTTTGGGGAACTGAGCTGAGCTGCACTCCCAGCCTGGGGTGTGCCAGAGCCAGGGCGTTAGTATACACCTGGTGCCATGGGCATCAAGGCGCCATGGGCACAGCTGGGACTCGGCAGGGAGGAGGTGAAGAGCCAGCCCTTCCTGAGCACGGTGCCAGCAGGTGAGCAGAGCCTGGGGTGACAGCGCTTTGGGGCTGGCTAAAGCATTGGGCCCTCCCCCAGCCATGTCCACAGGGTGATGGTGGGCTTTAGGGGCACCCACATCCCCAGCTGTAGTGACACCAGGTGGCCATGCCCTCTGTGGTCACAGTCCTCAGGGAACCAGGGGAGGGTGGGCTGGCATCTCCCAGGCAAATCCTGGCTAGAAAGGAAACCCCTGGAAAGGGCAAAGTTGGTTGAAGGTTTTTATAGCTCTCTCCCAAGCAGGGAAATGAGGTTCATGCTGGGAGTGTGGAAGCGCAGGTCCCTCCAGTCCACCTGGGCTTCAGAAACAAGGAGCATAGTGGCTCGCAAGCTGCCTTGGGGGCACAGCCCGTCCCCCATGAGGTGTCCCCGCACCATGGGGTCAGGGCCCAGTGTGCCATGCGGGCATCTCCGTCTCGCTCAGCGTCCTGGAGAGCTGCAGCTCCCCGGAGCCGCGTTTGGGGAGCAGGTGCATGCCTTCCCCTGGGGGAGCGGACCCCTCCTCAGTGGCATGGCTGCCCTCCTCCTCTTCCTCCTCCTTCTCTTCCTCACTCCCCGGGCAGAGGAAGCAGCAGGGGAAGGCTTTGCAGGAGGATGGCAGCAGCCCCCTCAGCCTGGCGGGGAGCCCATACGCCTGGCTGGCTTCGCCCCTCTCTCCATAGGGTTGGTGATCGCCTGCCCCAGCTTTCTGTGGTGCCAGGTCCGAGAGCAGCCCTCGCTCCTCCAGGGTTCCTGCAAGCAGGGTGGTGCGCAGTGAGATGGGAGCCCTTTCCTCTGGCTGCACCCTCCCGGTCCACAGCAGCCCCACGGCTGCCTGGAGGCAGAGCTAGTGGTTTGGGGACAGTCCCATAGCCAGATCCAGCCCTCAGAGCAGGAGCTTACATAGAGAACCTAGAGCAGCCCCTCACCTGAGACCGTGTTCTCCAGGAAAAATGACAAGAAGCCAGTTAAGAAGACAGGCACCATGAGCAGGGAAAGGAAGAGGAGGTCCAGGGGCACCCAGCCTGCAGGGACAGGGCCAGAATCACCCAGGATGTCCCAGCCCAGCAGTGGGGAAGGGGCAGGAGCTGCCATGGCAGATCCAGGAGTTGGAGAGTGAGCTGCCTGCTGTCGTGAGCCAACCCAGACTTCCAGGACATCGGAGACATGTGGTCATCATGCCATGGGGCCCAAGGCTTTGCCTTGCCTGGGGAATGTCCCCGCTACCTGTGGCCAGGTGAGCCGGACCCGTGCCGAACCACCGCGGCACCAGCAGTGCCATGAACATGGTGAAGCCGACGATGAAGATGTTCCTCCCCGAGTCGATGTCCGCGTACTGGAAGTAGGAGATCCCCGTGCCCACAGCCACAGCATAGGTGACACAGAGCACCCCTCCTGTGAGGAGCAGGAGTCAGGCAGCACCAGGCAGGCTGCAGGCACTGCAGTGCAGGGGAAGGGCAGGCTACCCACCATGAACTGCCAGCGGGATGCGGGTGAGGAACCCTGCCAGCCTCGGGGACATGCCCAGCACCACGCACACCAGCGCACTTACTTGCACTGAGAGGCGAGAGCCAACCTGGCAGAAAGAAGGATGGGAACATGAGGATGGGGAGCATCACCCCCCACTCTGTTGCCCCCCATCCTGCCATACAGACCAGCCTTTCCCAGTGCTGGCTCAGTGACAGCCTGGGTGCTACAGGTCCCCCACACCTCCTGCTCCATTGTCTCTCCATCCCTTGCCGACCTTCCTCCCCCCACCCCGGGCATACCTGCGTGAGGCCGGTGGTGCAGGTGTTGGCGATGCTGGCGGCCGTACCCCCCGGGGTGCCCAGCAGCCCTGCCAGGAGGCTGCCCAGCCCTTCTGTGCAGAGTCCCCGGTTGCAGGCGTCGGGGGGCAGCCGGGGGGCTCGCAGCAGCCTGCCGCACAGCACATAGCAGCCCACCGAGTTCATGCTGCAGCCAATGGCCATGGCGATGCCCACTGCCAATGCCTGGGGGGTGAGCAGTGGCCACCCCCACTCGCCTGCAGTGGAAGGAGAAGGGACAAGTGGTAGAGGCCCTGGCCGAAGGCAGATGGCTGCACCCAGCCCTGCCGCACCCCACCTGCGTAGGGGATGTGGACCCAAGGGGCATGGAAGGTGCTGTTGGCCCAGGACAGCTGTGCCATGGCCAGGTCTAGTGATTCCCAGGGGACGTGGAGGTGGCTGAGGATGGCACAGACGATGCAGACACCAGCAAACGGGAGCAGTACCTGCAAGGCAGCAAGGGGACCCTCAGCAGGGGACCCTTCTCTCCTACCTGCCCTGGCCAGCACCTCGTCTGCTGTGCCTCAGACAGCAGGTCCTTGTCCTGTCACCTCTCCCAAGGAGCCATGCCACATCTCCCCTTACCACTGCGGGGAACGTCTCAGGCTCTGCTGCTCCAACACCCTCGAGCACAGGTCCCCTGTGCTCCCTCTGGAGCACCCATGCCCTGGGAGCTGCACCAGGACTTCTCAACCCTGCCTCTGCTCCCAGCACCCAGTTCTGCTCCAGGGCCACCACGTCTCACCTAACCCCACACCAAAGAGTCAGGCTCGCAGAGAACCCTGAGCACAGCAGAGGGAGCAGGGACAGACAAGCCACAGTACCGAGAATGTGCGCAGGGTGGGGACAGATGGCTCTATGGAGCTGCCCCAAGCCTGGGGCCAGGCGCAGAAGGGCAGGCGGCAGGACCCCAGGTGCTGGGAGAAGGTGACAGCAAGGAGCATGAGCCTAGGAAAGGGAGCACAGGTCACCATGCAGCATCATGGCGATGGGGCCCCAAACATGTGCCATGCACTATGGGGATGCCCCATTCCTGTCCCCATGGTGAAGGGAAACCCTGGAGGCTGCACACCAGTGTGGTCCCCGGGCTCACGTACAGCAGCGCTACCCCCCAGTTAGTGGAGCAGAAGAAAGCGGCCTCCTTGTATGCGGACAGCCCAATGATGGAGAGGCTGGGGGCCAGGACCATGGGCCCACAGTGCCGGGCTGCCCACCCGCACACGCCAGACAGTCCCAGTGCCAGCTGAACCAGTCCAGAGACCAGCACAGCTCCAGAGACCTACAGGAGAAAAGGACGGGACCCATGGGGCAGGATACATGAAGAGCAGCCCAACACCTTCCCTTGGCCACACTCCCACCACCCCAGTAGCATCACTTGTTCCTCATGCTCTGCTCACCCCAAGCCCAGGGGAATATATGTACCGACATGCACCACGATCTCCATTGTCTTTGCACATCCCCTTGCGTCACCCTGATTCATGGCAATCCCCAGGAGGGCTGGAAAAGGGACTGGGGGTGCAAGGATGCAGGTGACAACTGGGGCGCTGGTGGAGCAGGAGGATGGGGACCCCAGCCCAGCACAGAAGCACCCACCTCTCGCAGCGAGGCAGCCCAGCTCCCTGCAACGGTGCAGTGCGGTGCAGGGCACACACTGGCAACAGCTGTGCCTGGAAGGGAATTTCAAAGGGATGTGATGCACGTG
Source organism: Haliaeetus leucocephalus (assembly GCF_000737465.1). Lineage (NCBI taxonomy): Eukaryota > Metazoa > Chordata > Aves > Accipitriformes > Accipitridae > Haliaeetus > Haliaeetus leucocephalus. Next base: position 17,272,989 of record NW_010972437.1, on the reverse strand, counting down.
GACACTGGGTTCCTGAAGCTGGGTCCAAGAGCACACAGGGCAGAGGCTGCTGGCTGGAGAAGGGCCAGGATGCCAGCATAAGCCCTGACCCTGGGGAAGCAACCAGTAGGGTGCTGTGCACCATCACCAGAGGGGCCAGCAGGCAGGAGCCCTTGCTACCCCTCATCCCCACTCAGTGCACCGGGCACCTTGTCACTTGCCATTCCCCTGGCATGGGCATGGCCCGGGCCCCATGGGACGCAGGCTCCAGGGCTGTACTCACCATTCCTGTCCGTGCTGGCACTGAGGGATAGGTGAGAGCTCAGCACCATGGCAGGGACCAGGTACTCGAAGGATGGAATTTGAACCAGTGGCAGCCTGGGGAAGGGGACAGCAAGGGCACATTAGGGAGGAAAGAGGGGACAGGGCTGCTCCCAAAGCCCTGACTGCCAGAGGAGTGAGGGATGAGAAGGGAAGGAGATGAGAGCCCCAAAGTTGGAGGTGGTCACCCCATATCCCAAATGTGCCCTAGCACATCCCAAGCGGCAGCCCATGGGATGTGCGCAGAGGTCAGGGGCTTTGCCAAAGCACACACCCAGCCCCTGTGTGGGGCGCGGGCAGCACAGGCACCAGATGGTCTGGAGAAGCTGCATATGGTGTTGGAGCAAGGCAGTGAGGAGCTAGACGGAAAGCACAGCAGTTTTGCGAGAGGAATGTGTGAGAGAAGAGGATGCAGTGATGGCAAGGAGAGGACAGCAGTGCAGAGATGCCGGGCAAGGGGTTGACCTCATGCTCCTTCCCACCTCCAGCAAATCCTGTCTTCCCATAGCCTAGGAGGGGCCATAAACATGCCCTGCCATGGCATCACCCTCCTCCTGGTGACAGCTGCATCCCCTTCACCCCCTTTGCTCACCGGCTCCCCAGGGTGGTCTGCAGCACCGTGGAGATGCCACAGGCAAAGAGGCTGCGTGCCAGTAGCTCACTGGTGGCCTGGGCATGGGATGGCTCCTCGGGCAGGGTGGGTAGCAGGAGGAGGTGGAAGATGCAAAGCAAGGAGGCCTGCACGGCCAGGTGCTGTGCGGGGAAGAGAGGAGTTGGTCACGACTCTGCAGCGCCTAGAGCTGCAGCTCCCTGTGCCCAGCCCCCCTGAGTGGATGCACACTCACTGATACGCCCCAGGCAGTGCCCACCACTGCCCACTCCCTTCCCAGCACACCCTGGCCAGAGCCCCACACACCCTTTGCCTGGCAGGATGCAGCCCCTGCCCTGCCACCTGTGAGGATCCCAGTCCTCTCCCCATCTCTCTGGCTGCTCACCCTCGTCCCCCCTTACTTGAAGGGCTAAGCAACAGCTCAGCATCCAGGAGCACATCTTCTGTGGGGAGCAGGATGAGAGCACAGGGCTCCAGGCACCAGGCGCTCCACAGTAGCCCCCATTCATGCTGCTGCCTCCCTGCAGCGCTCCCTGTTTGCAGTGCAGAGGGGGTGGGCAGGATCCCACCCCCCCACACCCCCGAGGGCTCCTCACAGCCCACACACAGCTGAACTTCCACCTTCTGCAGGAGCTGCCCCAGGGTTAGCCATTAACTTGAGTTGGTAAGTAACCTGCCCTTGTGGCCAGGAATGCAAGTGTCACCCTGGGTTGTCACCACAAGGGCCAGGTGACAGCCACCCACGGCCAGGACACTGGACACTGTTACAGTGCCAACTGCCCACAGCCTGGATCCCATCCCTGCCTCTTGTGGTACACAGCAGACACCCCTTCCTTCATGTGCTCAGAGCATCCCCACCAGCAGCATCCTCCGGCTCCCGTGTGCCCTGCCCATGCTTTTTCCTCCCCAGCATGGCATCCCCCTGCACTCCTGGTCCAGCCCTTCCTCACCATCAGGCCCCAAGGAACCCGTTAAAAGCTGTGCAAACCCCCACAGGTCCTGCCATTCCCCACTGAGGGCACTGTGCTCACACCATGAGGGTCTCTGATGGGTGTCTACTATGTCCCCTATGCTCCTAGGAGGAGGGCACTGAATCCTGCCACAGGAGAAGGATGCCAGGGACAAGAACTGCCCTGCTTGGCTAGGAAGACTCCCAAGGGAGCACAGGCAGGGGATGCTCGTGTTTTTGTCACAGGGCAGAGGTGGCTGTGCCAGCAACCACAGCAGCGACCCTGCCAAGCCCTTGCCACTCAGGGCTCACTCATTAACTGGACAGACTTTGGAGAGCAAAGAACGGTGGAGACCATGCATTCCCCACATTCCCAAGGATGAGGAACCTCCTCTCTCCCACTGCCCCTGCCTCCCCCAGGCACCAGACCCGATGTCCCTCCTGTCACCAGAGAGCTTGGTCCCTCTTGAGCCCTGCAGGACAGACCTCACAGTGCACCTGGGCTCACTTGCAGCACCTAGGATTTGCCCTGTGCAGTGGCTCAGAGAACAAGCACAGATGCATCCATGGAGCACCATACTGGGGCAGGCATGCTGCCAGCACAGAGCAGCTCAGCAGGACAAGGCAGATGCACAGCAAGAACTACTTTTATTGGAAGAGATTTGCATCTACAAAAGAGTGAAAAACAGGTGTAAAATCCACAGTAAAAAGAAGGGGCACGATGAGCTGGGCTGGTCAGCAAGACAAGGTGCCTTCTCCCCACCCCGAGGAGCAGTCAGGCACTGTTTGCTCACAGCCACAGACAGCTGGGCTTTGGGATGGGGGTCACAGAGCACCCCAGTTTCAGAACACCCAACACAAGCAGGATAAGGAAGCTCAGCCTTAACCACACTTCACCACCTCCAAGCTCAGCAGGGCACAACCTTTCCCTGGGGCACAGCCACATCAGGATCCCCTCGTGGTGTGACCCTTGCGCCTCCCCAAGAAGTGGCCTGGCAGCCCCCAAGGGGAACTGCTGCTTATGGCCAGACAGCTTAGGCTGCTCACTCCCCCCTCCTTTGACCTCCTCTCCCCTCACCCAGGCACCCCACCTCCTCCTGGAGCACCCCACCACTCCACTGGGGTCACTGCCCCAGCCCCTCCACCCTGCACACACAACCCCAGCATCCTACATCCCACACACCACCTCTGCCCAGCACCACAAAGAGCCACCCGCTCGCTGTAGGAAGAGGTACAACATCTCCCTTGCCCTAGCACCCCCGCCCAAGGGCACCCCATTTCTGCCCTCCAGCTAGCAGCTTCCCACCCCAGCACTCCAACAGCAAGCCAACTCCGCCCCAACCTGTCCCAGCAGCCCCCAAAGTGAAGGATACCCCTGCCCTGGGTGGGGGGACACAAATGCTGGTTTGGAAGTAACACAGGGGCCTGCAGCCCCATGCAGCCCCAGGGATCAAGGGTCCTAGCAGTGCAAGGAAGTGAGTTGTGCCACACTAGGAGGGAAGGGGAAAGGGGCTGCTGCCCTGTGCTCCTAGCTGGGAAAAATGAAGCTCTTGATTCTACCAAGATCCATGGCAGTGTGCAAGGAGCACTGCCTCAGCCCCAGGGGGTGCAGCCAGTCCTTGCGGTTGGGGGCTGCATCCCATGCGGGGCCTGCACTGGCTGAGCAGGCATGGCAGTGGAGTGCTGGAGGAGCCGGAAGCATGGCGAGTCCGAAGGTGCCAGGCTGATGGGGGGCTGCAGTGGGGGCAGTACGGTTAGACCTCTCACAGGTGGTGGGTACTCTCCGGAAGGGGCCTTGCGGGGTGCTCCTATGTTGGGCTAGATCAGGTGCCTTTGGATAGGACAGAGCCGTCATCACACTGCTCCACAGGTAGAGCGCAGTTGCTGTGACACCCCCACGACATGGCTCCTTGGTCGTCTCGTTCTCCCCCGGGCAACGGGTGCTGCTGGCTGGGGAGACGTCAGGCAGCTTGGGCTGGGGCTGGTCAGGGGCTGGGGCTGGCTGGGCATCCAGCTGGCAGCTGCCCTCCTCAGAGAACAGCGCAGGCCGGGGGGCTGCAAGGCTGACACTCCTCATGCACACAGACCCGTGCACCACTGTGACGGAGGCGAAGACAGCAGCGAAGCCGGTCAGGTACACCACGCCCAGGAGGCAGGCCAGCTGCAGAGAAGCCAACTGTTAGCCCAGACCCCCCAGCAGCACCCCACAGCCAGCCATGACCCAGCATGGCCATGCATCGACCCAGCAGCCACGATGGCAAACAGCATCACCAGCACCAGGGCTGGATGGATGCAAGGGAGCAGGCAGCCACACTGCTAACAGTGGGTGGCACACAGCCTGTTCAAAGCAGGGCCTAAATATCACAAACCAAAATGCCCCAGCTAAAATGTAGCAGTTCCTGTTTAAATCCCCAGCCAGCACCCAGTTCCCTCCATGCCACCACCATGACCTTGCACCATGACTTGTGGGGCTGCGGTCCAGCACAGGGCAGACTAACCCAGAACCAGGCTGCAGTGCCTCAGGCAGCAGAGCTGCAAATCATCATCTTCTGGCTTCTGACAGCTTCCCTTTTCAACAGGGAATAAACCAAGCTGCTGCTCCCAGAGGAAAAGAGGGTCCTGCTCCAAACTCATGGCCTGCTGGGTCCCACGTTCTTGCCAGTAGCTGCTGTCCCATGCCCTTACCTTTACCACTTGCTGGTAGAACTGGCCCAGCACATGCTGCCACATGGACTGCTCCATGAGGACACAGAGATCCGTGTAGGTGAACCAGCCACGCCACATGCCCTGCTTTTCTGCCACGCTGCAGGAAAAAAAGAGAATGGTGGATGTGGCACAGACCTTCCCCATCAAAGAAGCTTCAGCCCAGGCAGGCTTGGAAAAGACCCTGCACAAGGTCTGTGGAAGGGAGCTGCAGAGCCTAGCAAAGGCTCACAGGTACCCCAACCTCTTATTTCACTGCAGCAGGGCTAGCTCTGAGCAGGGGCAGAGGCAGGGCTGCAAGGTAGATGAAAGGCTCACCCCTACCCCACAGACCTACCGTCCTTCCAGCCAGCTCAGCACTTCAAACAGCTCCCGGGGATCTGTGTAGAGACTCCAGTCCTGTGGGGACAGCAGTGAAAGGTCAGCGCAGTCTGGGCAGGCCACCCAGCACCCAGACACATCCTTCTCTATTCCTTCATGGGAGTACGTGGGGGAAAAACAGAAATCCAGACTCCCCTCAACGCCTCCTTTCCCCCACTCTGTGAAATAGCTGGCCGCAGCGACAGGCCCACTTACAATGGCACTCAGGAAGTTCATCTCCAGTGTGTTCATGGTCTGGACGTCCACCTTTCCTGCTGCTCCCCACTCGTCGTTGAACACCTCCTCTTCCTCACCCTCATCATACAGGTACTTACTAGCAACCATCTAAAAGCAGCACAGAGGACAGGATCTCAGTCCCCCCTGCACTCCTCCAGGCCTCCCTCCAACCCAGTGACCCCCCCAGCCCACACTGCTCACCATGGAGATCAGGAAGAGGTCTGAAGATGAGATCTGCTGGAGGTATTCAGGGTTCCGGTGCCGGAGTCTCTCAATGTAAACCAGTGCCAGCATCATGGAGCAGGGCGAGATGCAAGCTTCCCTGTGGGACAGGGCAAGAACCAACCCGAATGTTATCTGTGTGCTACAAACATCCCAGCCACCACGGCACAACTTGGCTGCTCCCTCCCCAGGTGGGTAGTGGGGAGGTTTAGTAAATAAGACTGCTAGATACATCCCAGCCTTGCCAGCTCCATGCTGGCTGTCCTGAGCTACAGCCAGAGAAAGTGCAGGGGATGCAGGGTGGAGAGTAGAAAGCCCTGGCTCCTGTTCCCAGGCACAGCCAGCTCCAAAGTGAGCAACCCTGCCTGCAGCCAGGCACACTGCAAGAGCTTGGATGCCAAGAGCAGACCCAGGCTACCCAGTGAGCTGCAGATCCAGCCAGCACAGACTCCCAGTTACAAGAGCACCCCTGCACCCCAGAGAGCAGGGCCAACCTGAAGCGGGCCTGGCTGTGTCAGGAAGCCAATATGCCTGCTATCCTTGCCACCTGCCCCAGCTCCTCTTTGACACTAATCAGGCCTAAGAGACAAAGCCAGTGCTGGCTCAAGGGACAGAAGTGAGTCATAGGTGAGACCAAAGCTCCCAGTTCTGACACAGGACATGAAGGGACAGCTTTTGCTTCTTACCGAGACACGTGAGAGACATATTTCTTCTGGAGTCTACGGATAGGGCTGGGAGCCACATTCTGCAGCAACTCCACAGCAATATCTAGGGCAGAAAAGCAGCAAAAGGGCTTAGTGCCATATGGCACAGTCCACCCCCACCTTCCCCTTCTCCCCACAAGCCCATTGAGTCTTGGTGTTTGCTCAGCCCCTCAAGTTTAATTTAAACTATGAAGGCAGGACAGGCCTTATCAGAAGTCAGGGATGAGGGAGGAACAAACAAATAGGCAGGACAGCCAGACCAAAGCAGGAAGAGGATGTGAGTGTCCAAGGCCCAGCGGCAGTGCCAGATCCAGATTAGCACGTCTGCGTCACGGGGAGTTACCAGCAGTCAGCTGCACAGAGATGCTAACACCCTCCCCTCACCCCGCAGGACCTCAGGCAACCCTTTCGGAGGCTTTCTAGGACCTGATGTCAACACCACGTCTTCCTAGTCCTTTGCTCCCCTCCAACCAGCATTGTGCTTCTCCAGAGCTCATCAGCACTCCAGCTGATCCAGCTTCTACCGCACTACACCACAGCACACCACAGCCCCAGTGCCTCTGAGATGGTGATGGACAATATATTCATGTGACCAGGAGCCCGAAGGCACTAACAGGGTATGAAAGCGGAGATATGGTATAACTGCAGCTCATCTCAGCCCAGTTCCCCTGCGCTCACAGACATGCCTCAGCATCCAAGCACTGAAAGGGCCAGAAACTGACGGATGCTGGCAGATGGCTTCAGCAGCTCCTGTCTCGCTTCTCAACACGATAGGACCAGCTGGGAGCATCCCAAACAGCACTTCAGTCTGGTGCTTGCCAAGAAGTGTTTTCAACAGGCAATTCCAGCTCCATTTTGCCACTGAACCCTTGGCTGACAGAGTCAAGAGCAGAGCTCATCCCAGCAGCCATGCGTTTCCAGCTCCCAGGAGAAGCATCACCACATCACCTCTTCTCTCCACATCCTTCCTTTCTATGTGTCTCCAGCAACTAAGAGAACAGCTGCAGTCCCACAGGAATTATCTGCCCAACAACAGCCACCAACCTCCCCAGGTCATTCAAGCTACACCACCGCTAGGATCCACAGCCAGGCAGACAGAGCTCCAGCCACCCACTGGCAGCTCCCAGCCTCTCACACTGCTGCTGCTCTCTCTGCCCTGCTTGGCCACCCTTGTGCTACCACACCAGCCACTGCAGAGGCAGCAGCGACGCCCCGAGTGATGGAGAGTACATGAGGTCCCCCAGGCTCTGTCCCGATGTGAAATCTAATTCTTCAGCCCACAAATCCAACCCATGACAGCGTGTCCTGTCCTAGAGGGCATGGAGAGCAGCTGATCACTGTCCCCATCTCACAGTCACAACACGCTGAGGGTAGTTATGATTCTTCCTTTCCAGAAAGAACAAACTCAGTTTTCAACCTCTTTCCTCAGCCAGCCAGCCTCCTGCAGCTGCCCCTCAATGCCAAAGACCTTTCCCAGCTCCTCCTGCTACTCCGGACTCTCCCCACAATTGCCTCCATCTCACCACATAGCAACGGCACAGCTGTACTAAGACAGGTGCCATAGCCCTAGGTCCCGTTTGTTTGACAGCACCTGATAGCAGCTGGTGAAGGAAGGCTGTAAGAGCAGATAAGCCGGCAGAGATATTCTCTGTGTGTCGCTCCCGCCCCCAGCTGCTGGAGCCGAGGCATTTCCTGACTGCAAGACAGTCTTTATAGTTAATAGCCCTCAACAGAGTCTTCTTCCATGAATGTGCCCTTTGAACTTCCAACACTGGTAGCGTCCTGTGGAACAGTCCCATCTCATACTGGGGTGTGACGCAAGCCCCAAAGACGAGCCACATACCTCCCTTGCACCGCCCGTGTCAGAACTCGTGACTCCCAGCAGCGCCCAGGCAGCCCAGCCCAGCCCAGCCCCATCACCGCGCACCCAGCATCCCCCTCCTCGCTGAGGTACATCACACACAGCCTCTCGACTACTTCAGACCTTTTCCCCAAATTTATCACAAGAGTTTTGAATGCAAGCACGCTTCCCCACCCACTCAACGCCCCCTGCAAGCTGTGTGAGCATGCAGCTAATGGAAACACTAACACGACGGAACTGTGAAAACCCTCTGGCAGCCCTTGACAACTCCTCTCTACCATCACCTGCACCAGCTCCTCAGCCTCAACCCAGCTGCGTCATTCTGCTCCCCAAAACACTGGTGAATCAACAGGAAAAAAAAAAAAGGATGTGATCCAGACAAACACACAGCAGAAACTTGTCCCCTTGGTGCTCACAAATGGAAGTTAAACAAACTCCCCAGTACTTTGCACAGCACAAGAAGTTGTCCAAGACACCTCCCATCAGGGACAGGGACACAGCCTTCACTGCCAAGGAATTTGCAAGCAACCTAAAGGACTCTGCACACTAACAAGGTGCCAAAAACGCAGCAGTGGGCCAGAAAGGGCAATAAAACAGAGAGCAGGAGCCATGAGGCTCTGGCACCCTGCCCACTGTGCTGCGCAGAGTGAAGAAGGCTGGGCAGGGGTGGGATTTGGCACTGGAGAGGGAGCGGGTGACTTGTTGGTCTCAGCCCCTGGGCTACTTCCAACCCCCTTGACTCAGCATTCCCATCTGGGGACACTCGGCAACCCACCTGCCATGGGGCTGGAGAGATTATCCAGGCTGCAATCTTTGTCCCAGCCATAATAGAGACGCTTCCGCACTCTCTCGCTCAGCTGCTGGTGCCTGGGCAGGAACTGCAGGCAGACATGGGGGAACGTGAGAAACGCCCCGAGCACTCCCGTACCGGGTTCTCCACCCCAACCCAGCTTAGGGGTACAACGGGCCCGGCAGGGCCCCCAGGAATTCGGCCGGGGCCGGGGTGTGCCGTCACACGGGGCTCTTCAGGGCCTAGGATTAAGGGGGCAACACCCCAGGGGCCCGCGGAGGTGCGGGGCTGAGGACAGGCTGCGCCGGCGACACCGGGTACCACCAGGGGTGCGCCGGGGGCGGGGGGGAGACGGACGACTCACCGTGAACTCCTGGAATCCGCTGAGGGAGAAGGTACCCTCCTCGTCCAGCAGCAGCCCGTCCAGCTCCATCCCGCCCCCGGGGCAGGGGCTGCCGGGTCCCCTCCGGGGTGCCGGGCTGCTCCGAAGCCGAGGCCGGGTCCGGGTCCGGTGACCGGAGCGGGGTGGCGGAACCGCTGCTAGGCCGAGTCCCGCCTCCCGCCTTCCTCTTCCGGTGCAGGGAGCGTGGCCGAAATCGCGCCTGCGCAGAGCGCCCCACCTCCCCGCCCGCCCCGGAGCGCACGCGCG
>NW_010972437.1:17248660-17263141 GCF_000737465.1 Haliaeetus leucocephalus | reverse complement strand
CGAGGCCGCGGAGGCTGGGCGGCTTGTCGGGGTGCTGCTCGTCCGGCCCTCGGCCCTGGCGGGTGGGCCGCTTGTGAGCCTTCGGGGTCGGTGGCGGTCCCCTGTGGGGTGCCTGCGGTCTGTATTCGTGCGGCAAAGCTGAGGGCAGCTGCCCCCCGTAACGCCGTGGGATGTGCTCAGCCGGGAGCAACCGTGTTGTTTTCCGCCGACAAGCGTAAACAGGCCCCTCCCTGAGGGGAGAAAGCGCCAAGAGCTCGGGCAGGGTTTGCCCTGCGATAATAAAATGCAGCTGGGCCCAACTGGAGGCTCGCCTAGGCACGTTTCTGGTTAATTTTTGCTTCTGTGCTTCATCGGTTCGCTTCACCTGGTAATCGCGGTCAGTGAGCCCCATGGCCTCCTGCAGTGGCAGGCTGCCGTGCGGCGTTTTATTTAAGCCCTTCTGCTCGTTGATCTTTTTCTGACGGGTGCTGATTTTTCACGAAGGCCGAGGCTGCTCTGTTTGGGTGCGAGTGTATCCCCCCTGCCCTGCCTTCCCTTCTCCTCTGCCTCTCAGTCAGGGCAGCAGCACGAGGAGCTGGGAATGTGAGTGGCAGAGCCCAGCTGTGGATGGGAATGAAAAACATCCTGTTTGTTTGTATAAACAGTGAGTCAGTTTTACTGGCAAAAACGCTCTCAGCCAGTGGCTTTCACAGCAGAAAAGGTCAAAACTGGCCAGGGAAAGAGTTAAACGTTGGTCGCAGATTAAATAGGAAGGGACAGACTCTGAAGTCAGAGAAGGGAAAAGTATGTGACTAAACAGCCTTTGAAGTTACTATGAAGAGGCCGCTTACGTTCTGCTCCCTCATCCATACGATTATCAGAGGTGTACGTGGTAGCCAGGTGCTTAAATGGTTTTGGAGTCCTCTACCGGCTGGAAAGGCCTGAAAGCAGAGCTTTGAAGTTCTGGGAGGGGGAGAGGTGTGCCATGAGATGGCAGGGCTGGTAGACAATGATAGCTAAGGGACTGTGTGTAAAAAGGTCAAGAAGAACAAAAGGTGCCCAGAATATGGGACAGCAGAGAGAGATTTAAATATCATGGAGCGGAAGGAATTATTTACGGTCCCATGGAGGATTCAGCCAGCATCCTTCAACTGCAATCCATAAATGAGGCAGAAGAGGAGGAAATTCTTCCAGAGCTGATAGGTTAAGCTACAGAATCATTGTCCAATGGGAAGGGATAAAAACATTGTTGTTTAGGTCATTTTAGGTCCTGTAAGCCCATGGAAAGTGTGCGGCTTTCATTCTGTGCTGCCCAGTGAGGCAGATCTCGCTTCCAAGTCCTGTAACTCTGACTGTGGCTTGGTGAGAAGCACAGCCCTTCCCTGTGCTGCATGGCAGGATGCTCTCTGACTCCGATCATTGTTTGATGCATTTGAGATTAGTTACTGGCAAATACTTGCTGAAGAGGAGCAAGGTAAAATAGTGGAGTGGCTCTTCCTTTCTGGAAAGGACTGTTCATTAAAGGGGTGAGGGTGAATGCATTTCCCCGGCATTTGTTTCTGGAGTGACTTAAAAACAGCTCCTGTGAGCTGGAGGGAAGTGCTGATGCACTTGCTTGGAGGAAAGGAGGAATGCAGACAGCCACTGCTGGCACAAGCGCCACCCTGGAACCTTTGCTGTTGAATCTATATGGAGTGGGGAGATAAACTCTTTGTTGGTGGGATTGTGCGACTATGTGTGAGTAGTATTGTGTGAGCTGGCATTTGGCTCAAACCAATGTGTTGATGAGGGACATGAAAGGTTTTACGATAGAGTCAAGTGAGCAACTAAACCGTTTAAGTGCTAGGCTCTGATGAAATGGGGAGAGGTTTGTGATAAAAGAACAGGCATCTAGCAGCAGGTGCAGTATGTGTTTTGGTGCTACCTGCAGGTAATGTTGGACCTTGTGATGTCAAATAGGACATAAGTTTTCAGCAAACAGGCTGATTCTCAACCAGTCTTCTGCTACAGCAATCTGTATTTATGTTATCTAGAGCCTCCACGTTGAGGATTCGGAGGGACTTGTACAAGGGAGGATTAGCCTTGTTTTACAACCGAAGGAGGAGCTCAGAAGCAGGGGAGGAGAGCGCTGGGAGATGACAGGTAGTCAGCTGTCTGGTGGTGGGCAAAGGCGCCATTTGAGAACGTGCTGTGGCGGGGGTGGGTGTCTGCGGAGTACAATGCTTGCTGCAGTGGCCGGTAGCAATTGGATATTTCTGCTCTTCCGTACACTGAGCCATATCTGTTTGCTCATGAAGAGCAGTAACTTGCTGCCTTTTTCCTGCCTAACAATTTCTCATTTGATTTCTAGGTTGTTTTCTTCCACCTCCCTGAGACCCCTCTTTCTCCTCAGCATGTCCCTTCTTGGCATCCTCTTGCTGGAGAGGTGGAAGCCCCGGTTCCTGTTTGATTTCTCAGGTATGTGATGAGGAGTAGTGTAGCTAGTGACACAGTTCTGGTGTTACCAGCTGCTGGGCTATGGCCACAGCTGGTCCTTTCCTGGCTCTCTCATAGGTCACATAAGCTCTGTTCCTACTGTAACTGCAGGCTTTGGTACTGGTGCTGCCTCTTGCCTATTTGTGTCAGAGTATTAGGATGTATCCTAATATTGTGGGCGTGGGGGGAATTGCTCCCAGTGCTGAGAAGTTCTGGGAGTGGCTCATTTTGAGAGTGACTAAGGGGGCCCAGCTAACTTGTCAAGGAAGCTGGTGACCATGATGATGCAGTGTTTCTGCTGTGTCCTTTCTCTCCTGCAAATGTCATGGCAAAAAGATCGTTCCAGGTCTGAGCATATATGGCCAGCTGACCTGGGGGAAGGAAACGGGGCGGGGGGGGGGGTGTTGGGTTGAAGTGTATTGGTTTTAGTTAAGTGCAGTGTGGGCTTATGGCCTGAAAGAGACAGAGCAGACGAGAGCAACTTCTCCTTGAGGCAGGTAGTAGAATGGATGATGAGGTCTGACAGCAGGGCCAGTTAGTGTATTGTACCTGTACTGAACAGCATCTGGTCTCCAGCTAATGGGTGAGTCTGATCACTTAGCTTATCTTTCCCATTTATTGAAGGGTCTTTGCCAACATTAGACACAAAAGCAACAAGAGGAATAGCCTCATAACGATGATAAGCATAGATTGGCTGCTGTCTGCTTTGAGTGCCTCCTTCATTGGAGTTTATTAAATGACTGGACCCAGACCTGCCTACTGCATCTACTGCTGCTGTTCAAAGGCAGCTTGGAGCCCTCCATCCCTGCCCCCCTACTCTAGGGAGGGCTTCTGAATGAAAGCCCCTCTATATGTGTGTTTGTAAGGTGCCCTTTATTTGACCTGAAAGGGTACTGACTTAAAGGGTGCTTTCACAGAAGTCCTGATAAGATTAGATATGTTTCAGCTGTAGTCTTGAAACTGTTTGCTTTGTGTGGTTCAAGTAACTAGGCAGCTAAACTGGACTTGCCAATTTAATTTCCTGCTTATTCACATTGGTTTTTTAAGGGAATAGTTTAAAGCCAACCCAAAACATCTCACTTGAAACATGTCCAGAAATGCAAAAGCCTAGTGTCCAATACAGAATGGTGTCATTGAGGCAGGTGGGGGTAGAATCGCTCCAGCAAGTACCAGGCCTGTAAAAGTTGTGTTATCACAGAAGAAATAGGAAATCCATACTGAAATTTATTTATGTGATGCAGAACAGTGAGGAATAAAAAAGAAAAACAAACAAAACAACACATCAGGGGTTAGGCTTATCCTGTGTCACCAGCTCTGGAAGAAGTCAGTGCACATCCTACTGAGCTGATCCTCAGTTGTGTTCTTCCTTATATTTCCCTCCTTGCTGCTTTTCTGCTGCTGACAGCAAAGAACAGGGACACCTTTCTGATGTGCCTGGTTAGGTCACAGCCCTGATATTGACATGGTCCAGTGGACTGTGTTTCCTCAGCGTCCGCAAGGAAGGAGCGGTGCTCTGCGTTCCTGAGGGGCCTCCTGTTGAATTGGCACTGCTGAATACTTAGGGGTTCTTGTGTGGCTCTTGCTTCCCGCTGAAGCAGAGCTGTAGCTTTGTGGCTTTCCTCCTCAGTGCTTCCTGTAAGCCTTTCCAGGAGCTTTTGGAAGTAGGTCAGTACCACACCTTCAAGAGTCAGCACATATATACACAAACCTCAGCTTGTGGCAGTTCTGTATGTCTCGGGTGACTGCTTATAACATCACTTCTGAAGGAATGCTGAAACCTCAGCATGTATTTTGCAGTTACTCACACACTGTGATCAGGGACATGCTAACAGCAGCGAGATGCACAGCCTTTTTAGGTCCTGTCAGAAGGGACTGCATACTTTAGCTCCCACACAGGGTATTTTCTCCATATGTAACTGCCTCCACTTGGGGTTCCACTTAAATATTGTTTAAGGACTTAGAAAACACCTCCACTTTCTCCTGAAATGGGTATCAAGTAGGGTTGTTTTCTGTACCATTGTTTGGCACCTGTGGTTTGGTCAGCACAGGAGAGGGTAGCGTGGAAGAGCTTTAGCAAAGCCTGCATTGCAATTTAATGTTGGTACTCCTTTAAAAGGCCCCCTGCTTTCTAGCTAAAGTTTACACAAAGATGAAGAATGCCTCTTGAGGAAGCGTTGAAAACCTTTAAGAGCCAAGGAATCCATCAGTGATAATTTGTCAGTACCAACATGTAACCTAAACTCTTGCACAGCTGACTGGTCTCCCAGAAGAGTCTGGTGTATGTCAAGTGGTTTGTTTTAATCCACAATGCGGTGTGAAATGCCCACAGCAAGATTTCAGCTGGTTATTGATGATCTGAGGCCAGCTGTGGATGTTCTGCTTGCTGGCTTAGTTGTACCAGTGCTAGACAGTATTGCAGCACAGGCTGCAGTTAAGCCTTACCTAAGTGAATGTGTCCTGTCAGAAATGCTCTAGGTTTTTTGTGGTTGGGCTGCTCCTCCAACTGGTGTAAGACTCCAGTGCTTTGGGATGGACAGCAGGCAGACTATTCTACTACAGGAAGCAAGGTACTGTTGATTTTAAAGACAGCTTGTGTTTTGCCAGATAGTTGAAATCACGTGAACACTCTGCAGCCCGCTGAAATGTTCTGCAGATCCCCAAAGTGTCTCTGAAACCTTCAGAAGCAACTGAGGAGAACTGTTTCACTCCCTCTGCTGGCATACTTTGGATGGCTTGGATTACTGCAGCCAGTTGGAGAGGAGTGGGGTTCCTGTGCCATCCCGCTTGCTGTGTTGGTGGCATATCTGTCCAGCAGAGTATGGCAAGCATCCCAGCACCTTGTTTGGTAGCTGCTACAACCGCTATAGCCAGCCATCACAGATGGACCAGTGCCAAATGTAATTTATTTGGTGATTTAGTGCAGGTAATAGATGAGGCTTTGAGATACATCTGGATTTGTGTGTGCTGCGATTAAGCAGCTTTAGATTCCTGACCACAATAACAAAATACAGCAACAGCAGTTGCGTGAGAGAACCTGGGGGGGTGGAGCTGAGTCCATAATACTCACTTCGCACCCCAAGCTCCCTTTGTGAGCAGCGCTTGCCAACTGCGCCAGCCGCCATGCCGAACAGCCACAGGCAGAGGAATGGATGGGCAGCCCAGTCTGAGAGCAGTTGACTCTTCTTGTCAGGCCTGATTACTGGAAATCTGGGTCACGCTCTCAAAGAATTGCCTCCTCCCCTGGGCGGATGGCCTCCCGCTCCACTGCACTGTGTGAGCCGGCTGGTGCAGTGCCTGCAGCAGTAGGAGGAGTCTGACATACTTGGCCCAACAACCTGTGTCTTGGAAGAACGGTGGCAAGGCTGCTACAAGCAGTTGCTCTCTTCCGTGGCTTGAACTGGAGTCTGAAGTTTCACTGGGTGTTGGCAGTGATGGATGTTCACCTCTTATGTGTATTTCCTTGGGGGAGTCATTGCCATTCTTGGGCTTTGCATCTGGCTGGTGACTCCAGGGAGGGTTCAGACCCCTTTTTGCTCATGTTGTGTTTTTAAGCCTGTTTCCAACAAGTAGCCTGGACTTCGAACATGACCTCCCTACCTTTATCTTAGTCCTGTTTACGTGGTGACGTGCAGTTCGGGGTAGGGTCGCACTGATTTTTAGAACCTCTTGGATGGCCTGAACCAAGTTTGCTGTTGGCCAGACAGCATCAAAGATGTATCTGTCCCTACCAGCTTTAGGACATTAGGCTGACAGGTAGAGGAGGGTAGACCTCAAGGGGCCTTTACAGCATGATCAGGGCTTGTTAAACAAAGGAGACTTATAAAGACTATGTTGCTGCACAAGCTTTGGTTGAGCCCTGTACATCCTCAGACACTAGTCAGCTAGCCAGGACACCCAAATCCGTGGGCAGCCAGGCTCATGACTTCCAGTTGTCATAGAAATATTTGGGGTTTTTTTCCTCTAGATATCTAAAGGCAGAGCATAATCATCTGTGATCTCTGCCATTGAAACACTGCTCCTTCCTTCAGTACTGCATGGAGTAAGTCCCTGTTTGATCATCACTGGGTTGGGTGCAGAGAAGAATGGGAGCAGCTTTCCCTTGCTCTTATCCAGACTGCCAGACCTTAGGAGTGTAGTTATATCTGTGCCTGGCACAAAGGGCTGTCAGGGGACATAAAAGAGCCCTAAAATTAGATAATTAGACATGAGACTGCTATTTGTTACTTAATTCCGTGGGAAAGGACAGAGACAGCAGGGAGATCTCTGGTGTTTGTACACAGCATCCTGCCAGGGACTGTGGTCTGGTCTGGGCTGGTCAGTGGGAAATGCAGCTCAGACCTGCTAGTGCCATGCTGAGCTCCAAGGCAAGAGCTGAAGCTTTGCCCAGCTCAGGAACCATGCTGGCAGCCCTCTGAGAATGACAAGGGCTAGGCAGCTGCCCCAGGGATGGCACTGCCCAGGCGCATGGGACACTGGGGCAAGCTGTGCGATCTCTGCAGCAGAGAGTCCACATGCTAGCAGCAGGGTGCACCTCGGATATGAGTGTCATGCCACATGTTTGTCAACACAGGTTGCAAGGTATGCTGGGGCACCCTGAGACCAGTGCTCTGGCTGCTCCAAGTCTCACTGAAGCTTGCGCAGCTCAGACTCCAAGCCAGTGATTCCTGCTTGCGTGAGAGCATGAAGAAGGTCCCCAGAATGCATCCCTAGCTCAGGATGATACATCTCCAGCTCTGCTCTGTTCAAGTGGTAAAAATGTCAGGTTGTATTTTTCACTTGGCTGACTAATCTGCTGTGTTCTCTCTACAGCACAGCCATCGGAGGAGCCGGGAGGGGAGAGGTAAGCTCACTGATGTGTTTTTCGGTGAGAGGGGAGACTGGGGAAGCCTTAATTTAGTGTGGTGATCTCACATGCTCTTTTTGCTGTTGTCGATAGACTGCCTGGCTCCTGCTGTGAAACATTGGTAGCGGTTTCTCCTGCACTGGGAGCTGCTTATCAGCTCAGGAGCCACAGTTTGAGACTCTGGGGAAAGCTAGTGTTCTTTCAGTAGCAATAAAGCTCAAGTGCTTCTGACATTAGGAACTCTCAGGTTTCTTCCCTAGATCTGTCCTGGACTATTTTAAGAATCCTCCAGAGAGAAGGAAATCCCCAAGACTGACTTTTGCAGGCCATACGTGCTGTCTGCGGTGGCGTAGCTTGCATCCTGTGCTTGGCCATGGTTATAGGTCTGAGCACCACACTCTGGCTACCTCAGATGTGGTGCCAGAGGAGGCCACATAGCTAGTTTGACCTCCAGCATTTCTGTCTGTGTGGCTTTGAGTAAACCCCTTTGCATTGTGGGCTTGTGGCATGGGGATGTTGTGGCATAGTGGCTGCTGCTGCTGCTTGGCTCATGTGTCTCTTGGCTGTCTTCCTGATTAAAGGAAAAAAGTATCTCTAAATCAAGTGTCTTCCATAGTTCAGTTGAAGATGCAATCAGTATTGTTAAGCTTTTGGTAGGGATCTCTGCTTCCCCGTGCAGATGTTCTGCGCCGCACCCTCCCCCCTCCCCACCCCGCAGCAAAACAGACCGTGTTCAAAGATTGTCGTCTTGTTCTTGTCTTGCTCTTGTCTGTCTCTAGTGAGGGGGTGACTTCAGGGGCACAACCTCACCTGCTCAGTGTCCCTGAGCTGTGCCACTGTCTGGCAGAGAGCTGGGTCACCTTCAGGCTGTACCTGCAGGAACTGCTACAGTACAAGAGGCAAAATCCCGCCAAGGTAAGCTGGAGATACCTACACTTCTGCGCAGGGGCTTTTATTTCCATTACTAGTGGCCTAGGAGATGGAAGAATGCAAAATCAATATTTTTACAATTGCTGTCCCTGTTTAACATTTGCTGTTCATTCCTTTCAGACTCTAAGCCATGGGAAGCATAAATAATGAGTAATTGGCTTCCAGTGTTTGTGAACTGGAGCTGAACTTAACCCCATCTGTGATTGGCTAGCTATACTTAGTTTTATTTCTTAGCATGCAAAGGAAGCTCTTAGATTGGGAGTGGGGAGAAAAAAGAGGAGCCTACAGTCTCTGCCCCTTTCACAGGCTCCATTCTTAAGCTGGTCCTACCTATTTTGCTAGCCAAGTCCAAATGCAGAGGTGTTTCTGAGTGCATGGAAACTTGTCGTTAACCATGTTCTGATGGCTGTGACGTGTGTTGTTTGGAAAGGGTTTGTAGACAGGAGTTGCCTTACCATCACAAAAAATAGGACAGACCAGCCACTGAGATTGTATCAGGCTTGCTGGGGTCCAGTGTGCCAAAAGGAGTGGGTTTCTATCACTGCTGATTACTCTTCTTCTGTTAAAACACTGTCCCAACTACAGCAAGTAGGAGACCAGGACCAAGGTGCCCATAAAGCGTGAACTCATTGGCAGTAAAGCCCTTAGAGGGCCCTAGCTTTTGTAGACCCTTTCCAATATGAATGAAACTCTTCATTGCTGGATTTAGTCAATATCTGAACCCATGCCCTGGCTTGCAGGGTGTCTGTTCTCACTTCTCCCCCTCCCCAGGAGAATGCAGGACAAGCCATCAGGGCTGCACCATTATACTTCTACTTTTTCCAGAGGAGGAAGGTCCTGGTCTGGTGGGAGCGTGGGTTCTGCTAATGCTTCTGCCAGCTGGTTTATGGCATAGCAGTGGCACAGCATCTGGTGACCCTATAACACCTTCCTGTCTCTGTCGGGACAGTATGGACTTCTCTTAAAAGTGCTGAGCTCTGCAGGAGAGATGTATTCTAAAATGGCAATTTGCAATATCCCATCCTGGCCTCAAGGAACATAATTTACCTCATAAAGAACTGTCCAATCAAGTTTTGGTTCTTTTTATTGGGATGTTGGGTTACCTTGGTCTTCCTGCGCTTGAACCCCCTAATGCTTACAGCTTAACCCAACCAAGCTGAGTTGTGATTGTCAGCATCTGAATGTACTCAGTGCAAAGCTGGTGTACTGACTTTGTTAGGAGCATCCCTCATTTTGCTCTAACTGGGTTTCCTGCATTGGTTGCATAGATGTATCTCTGCCTCTTGTCACTTCTGTTTGTTCCTCTCTCTTCCTTCAGTTCTGCATGAGTGTGTGTTCAGGCTGCCTGGTTCTGGCTGTAGTTGGACACTATGTTCCAGGCATAATGATCTCCTACATCATTTGTGAGTATAAGCAACTCTCTTGTCTGACTTAAGCTGAAACATGACCTAACTATGCTGTTGATATGCTGGTAGAAGCATATTTGTGGTTTTCTTGAGGGGATCTGTGCTAGATGATTAATCAATACAGGCAATGTGCTCTGCGAAGTCTCTTGCTTTAAGTGTGTGCATGCAGTATAGTGGCAAAGTCAGGAGAGGGAGCTGTCGCTAAAACATTGCTTTCCTCTTCTACCCATGCCTGGGGCTGTGCTGGTGAGGCTCCAGGGAAGCAAAAAGCTGCAGTCTCTCAGTTCCTAGAGTGGGCAAATCCATATCGAGAGAGTTCTTAAAGAAGCTGCATGTTTGGTAAATAAGACCTTTTTCACTGCTTCATGAGTCCTTGCTAACTCTGGAGACTGTTCAGGTGGTCTGCTGCTAGCGCATCTACATATGAGCTCTATGCTGCTACCCTTATAAAAGTTCTGGTGATTTTTAGTTTTAATAACCTCATTTTAGGGCCTCTATTGCATGTTGGGGCTGGGATGCAGTGGCTGAAGAGGAGGGCTTACGCTTCATCTTAACATAAATCTGTATCCTAACAGAGATCTGTTAGGAAAACCTGGTTAATCAAGCAGCTTTGGAATGAGTAAGAATAGCTATGGATGAGGATTTTAGGCAGAGTCAGATGGGAAAGCAAGTGCCATTCAACTGCACTTCCCTTGATGCAGTTTTTCTTGCTGGTGCCCTGTGAAGAGCTGGGTTGCGCTTCGTTTGTCTCTCACACTACCCGTATCCTGTGTCCGCAGTGCTCAGCATTCTGCTCTGGCCCCTGGTGGTCTACCATGAGCTGATCCAGAGGATGTACACACGTTTGGAGCCTGTCCTGATGAAACTGGACTACAGTATGAAGGCAGAGACGCTGCACCACAAGCATGAGAAGAAGAGTAAGGACCCACCTCTCTAACTTTTTCTGGTGCCGTACTCCCAGGGTGGAGCCCTAGCAAAGGGACAATAGGAGACCACATCTGCCAACACTGTGTGGTGAAAAGCTGCAGCGGAGCAGGGGAAAACAGGCTGAAACTTGAGGGTTCTGGAGAGAGCAACTGGGCCAGTGATCCTGGGAACAGCAAATGAAAGCAAGAGGTTACAGTTGTCTCTGGGAACCCTGGGCTTCTGGGAAACCTGTGCAGTTTCACAGGGTAGTAGAAGTAGTGGGAAAGTGATGTATAAAGGCATAAAATTCCTTCAGTCTCATGTAAAGCCTTTCTTCTCTTTCTCATAGAGCGACAAGGGAAGAGTGAGCCTGCAGCAGGTGATGAGCCAACAGCAGAGACGGAGAGTGAGAGTGAGGCAGAGCTATCAGGCTTCTCCCCAGTGGTAAGAGCACAAAGAGCTGAGCAGGAACCAGTCCCTCCTGTCTGGTCTGTAGCAGCTTGAGAGGCAATGGGTGGTCTGAGTACAGCTGCATTGAAAACAAACAGCAGAGCAACAAGTCACTTATTTGCAGAATCCCAAGGGGAAAAGAGTATTTGTTTGATGAAGGCCATTGTTTCCAATCTGGGTATTGAGAATTCAGTGCCACAGGGCTGGTGATGCAGTAGCAGGACAGGGCAAGCTGTGCTCCAGCCTCCTGCTGACCTGCAGAATTGCTTTGATGGTTATGCTTCATGCTCAGAGAATGTGAGTGTCTCCTAAAGAAACCAACTCTCCTGGTGTAATGTGCGGAGGCTCGTCACCACTGGAAAAGGTTCATGAGCAGCACTAGTGTCTCTTACACAGTTCGTGCTCTCAGTCACACTGGGTGTGACTTTTCTACATGTGCACCACAGAAACACACCAAATGTCTTCGTTTACAGGAACTCCGGGCATGTAGCTGGGCTGTGAGGTGGGAAGCTTCAGCTTCCAAAGGAATGCAGATACTTGAACCGCTGCTACTTGTAGCAGGCTTCACTGGGCTCAGCATGAATGCAAAAGGGAAGGGGTGTTCTGCTCCTTGGTGATCCCAGGAGAGGAAGAAGGATCAAAGCCTTCTGAGATTCCTACAGGCTGATCCCATCTTGTGCTGGCTCTTTCGGGTTCTTCACTGAGAGCAGGCAAAGCTTCAGGCAGTGAATTATTGCAGGAAAGCCAGTGAGCTGAGGCTACCCTTCCCTGGCAGTGCAATGAGCACTTTGCCCAGCCCCCTCCTGCTTTCATACTGTCCCTGTGCAGTGTACTGTCCCTCCAGCAAGCACTTCTGCCTGGAAGCTCTGGTTTGTGCAGAGGTGCCCGTAGGCAGCACTGGTAGTCAGACACCCAGGAATTTGTCCCTCTGCCTTCATCCCATGCAGGTGGATGTGAAGAAGACTGCCCTGGCACTGTCCATCACAGATTCTGAGCTCTCTGATGAAGAGGCTTCCATCCTGGAGAGTGGGGGCTTTTCTGTCTCAAGGGCTACAACCCCACAGCTGACGGACGTTTCTGAAGGTACGAGATGGGACACCTTGCTGCCTTCCTTACCCTGGGTGTTTTGTCCCAGAACAACTGGCCCTCCAAATGGGAGGACAGGGAAGGAACCAGCTATTTGCAGGGGGAAGAGCATTGAAAGGAAGAAGCAGTAATAGCAGCACAGGATGCCCTGGCTTCATGGCTGACCATGAGCTGGTCCTGAGTGAACATTGGCCTCTGATTACTGCCCCACAAGGCGACACTCTCTCGTGACTCTAGCAAGGGAGTGAGGCCATCCACAAAGTCCCGCAGAAATAATTGCATGGTATAGTCACACGCCCATCTATGATGCTGGGTGAAACGGGTCAGATGCTCCACCCTGCCAGACTTATAAGCTCAGAGAAAGACTGGTTAGTGGTGAGGAACATGAAGGTAAGCACTCGGATGTGGTCACCTGAGTGTCAAGAGGAACAGGCAGGTGACGTGCTGCAAGCACAATTTCCCTGACCCTGTGGGTTTTAGTGGAGGGCTCTAGATGCAGAGACTGTGAGCTGGAGAAGAAATTCCTCTCTGAGCACAGAGCACATAGAACAGGATGAGAAAAGGGACACTCCATGTGAGTTGTGCCACTGGGAGAAGGGAATAACTGCAGACCCCTTCCTGCTGTGCTCCCAGAGCTGGGAGGATGCCCAAAAGTGAGCCCTGGTTTGTCAGCTGGGGGGAGGTGGGTGGGAGGTGTCAGTGCCCTGGGTCAAGGTGAGGGGACCTGCGCCTTAATGCTGGTGCCTTTCAGACCTGGATCAGCAGAGCCTGCACAGTGAGCCGGAGGAGTCGTTTTCCAAGGACCTGGCAGAGTTTCCCTCCGTGGAAGAATATCATTCCAGAGACCTGGGACCACAGAGCGATGAAGACGCATTTGGTGTGCCTCTGGGTCCTGAGCTTGCTCACGCTGCCCGTGAGCTGGACTCGGCAGAGAAGGAGGCCGCGGACTCTGACCTCTCCATCCTTCGCCTAGCATCTCCTCTCCATTTTGTAAATACGCACTTCAATGGGAGCGGGCAAGTGGCAGGAGGCAACGCAGAGCCAAAGACTGTCCCTGCCCCAGGCCTGGGCATCTGCATTGACACGCTGAGCGAGGAGATCGTCACCACTGCCATTACCACGGCCGTGCAGAACACCCTCTCTGCCCTGCTGCGGTCCTCGGAGGCCAGCGAGGGGCCCTCCCTCTCCGAGTTCCTCCCCACCGAGCCTGAAGAGAAACTGAGCTTCCAAGCACAGCTGTCAGAGAGCGAAGTGGTGGAGACAGAGACAGCAGCTTCACCAGAGGATGAGGAGGAAGCAGATGACTTTGAGCTACTGGATCAGGGGGAGCTGGAGCAAATGGATGTAGAGCTGGGGCTCGGAGAGGAGCAGGAAGCACAAGAGTCTCCTGCCACTCCGGCTCCCCCCTCTCCCACGCTTGCTGAGCTGCCAAAGCAAGGAGATGAGGAGGAGGCAGTGATGACAGCAGCATCTATGTCTTAGGTCTTCTTCATGCGCCCCCTTTTCCTCCATTGTCACTGGAAAAAAGGAAGAACTTGCACGGTGAACATGCAGTGGGTTTTTAGATGTTTGTGTTGACTGGGATGGAAACGCGTCAGTGTTAATGTGCTGTGTCTGGAATAACGAATCCTTTCCATCCTTCTAGAGCCCGGCCTTCGCTGGCTGAGCGGGAGATGCCCCTGCCCTGCGGCTGGGGAAGAGCCGGCTCCTAGAAGCCTTACGCCACAATCGAAACACCAACCCCAGCAAACGCTTCCTAGTAATGGTGCAGTATTTTGGTCTGTCTTCTGTTTGTCTTTCGTTTTGCACGCAGAGTACCGAGCTAGCTGTAGCTGCTGCTAATACCCACATCCCCAGTAGGACATATGCAATCTTATTTTATTGGGTTTTTAAATGGCTCAAAGTGTAAATAATTTTAACTTTCATTGGTTTCGTTTGGGGGGAGGGGTGGGGTGCACAGTCAAACTTGGCTCTCGGGGGCTAGCGGAGGGAAAGAGGTCTTTGGAGGGGAGGGTAGCAGTAAGGGGACAAAAGCAGACAGGCGCTGTGCAGCGAAGAGACCCCTTCTGCAACTTGTCACCATCTTTCACGTCACTGCTGGAACAGGGTGTCGGGCGATACCTGTTTTTTGTCTGTCTGATTTGAGTTCTGCTACTGGGTGGCTGCGGAGTTTTTTGCAATCAATGAAATTCGCTCCTGGCCCTGTTCAGTACTCGCGTTTCTTCCTGCCGTGGCCTCTCCGGGGCACCTCTCGCCGTCCACACCGCTGACCCTGCTAGCGCCCCTTCCGTGCTGAGCTGGGCAGCAGTAGCGTGGCACCTGAAGATTTTGAAGTGGCTTGAAGAGAGCCCGGAGCGCTGTTACACAGCGGAGGATCCGTGTTCTGTGTCTCTTTTGGGTCGGGGG